>NW_027040837.1:600000-1082278 GCF_037179485.1 Ochlerotatus camptorhynchus
ATCGATCTTCTCTGGAATAGAGAAATAGTTGTGGCCACTCATTGCTTTCGTATTTAAGATTGTGCGATGGATTCGTCTGTACCTCAAAAGGCCTTATGAAACTTCGAAAATAATTGAAATAATCCTGAAACCATACAACAATGAGCTAAAACGGCCATTCGTTAAAATTCGCTCCAAATTACCTCAAAGGCCCACAGAAAGATCAATCCAACCGTCATCAAGGCCGACACCAGCTTGTTGAACCGCCTTTCCTTGCCCAATATGGCAGAGACGGCTCGAAATAATCCCAAAACCCGTCGATCGCCGGGGGCCGAATCGAAAATCATGCCACAGATCTGCACCGGCTTTTTGGAACGTCTGTTGGCCAACGCCACATGCTGATACAGAAAGGCTCCACCGTTGGAAAAGACGTGGAAAATCAAAGGATGGCTGTCGAAGTTCATGTCATAAATCAGCTTCAATATCTTCTCTCCGATTTGCGACATGGAGGTTCGCTTCCAGAATAAATTGTCTACCGGGGCCGTGTATCGAATCGTGATCAACCTGAAACAAATAGCGGTAGATAAGAATTCTGTAGCAAAAAGTATGATATAGCAGTGACCAACCCTCGATCTTCATATATTTTAGAGTATTTCATCAGATATTTATCCTGACAACCGGCCCAGCCGAGCAGTAGCACGATCGGAACATTGGTTTCATTGCAAACAAACACGTAATCAGTTTCCGCTCCTTGGCTGTCAGATTTAAAGTTGGGGGAAGGAAACTTGATAAAATACTCTAGGGTATCATCCATGGGATAGTCGTCCACTCTGCTGTACGCTGCAGAAGACATGGCTGGCTATTTTTCCCTAACCCCTCTTCCTATCAAGGCCAGATAGTGTAGTAATGAATAACAAATTGCTAAGTTTTCCAGGCCGCAATTTACTGCACGATACGGTTTGGGGATTCGATTTCCGCCCACCGATCACATTCAGAAACCTCCCGGAGACGATTTTCGAACCACTCCACTCGGAAAGAATTCAGATCACGATTTCACGACTGCCAGCTGATTTTCCACGAATTTTCTCCAGCAGCGGTGGAAAATTTTTCTGTCAATTTTTGACAGCCAACTAACTCCCCCTACACAAAATACAAGCTGACGCACACACACACACACACATTGGGAGTAGGTTTTTTTTTATCCAGGAAACACAAATGCCTCTAACATGGAAAATGGGTACCCACAATGTTTCTCCATGTATGAATCTCCATGTGCTCGATGAAGACGGGTGCTGATGAACGGTCATGCGCAGGACCATCCGTACCGGCATTTCATGAACATTGACACCGAACGGTGGGTGAAATGGGTGGTGGGTGGCTGAGATTTGTTTGGACTAGGATCACCGGGTCATGTTCATATTCTTTTTTGACTTGTTCTTAACTTAAACGCCTACCTGACAAAGGATTGTTCATTCTATAAAACGGACACTGAAAAAAGTCCGTAACTTTTCATTTTACGTTGCATCCGTTTCGTTTATTCAAAATAAAGTAATCCTTCGGCATATGCGGTGGGTGGTACCGTCCACCCACCGCTGTTTCTCGGCTATCCATCAACCAATTACGCAGATTTTTAGTATGTGATTAGTGTCAACTATAAACTAGTTATCTACAGGACGGGTGGACGGTACCACCCAGCGCATAAAGGGTGATACGGTCAAAATTTGGTCAATATCAACTTGACGTATTTCTTTCAATTTTGCATTTAAAAAACCTGAACACCCCTCATTTTGAAGGTGTGTGTGTGTAGAATGTTGCTCCTATTTGGATTTTGGAATTCACTCTTCAGTTGTCAAAATGCCGTCCAAGCAAGAAGAGCAGCGTATCAAAATTTTGCTCGCGCATCGCGAAAATTCCGAGCTACTCGCACGCAAAGTTGGCAAAATCGCTAAAAGTTGCCAAATCAACCGTTACAAATGTAATTAAAGTGTTTGGGGAACGTTTGTCGACAGCCAGGAAGTCTGGATCGGGGGGAAATCGAAAACCGGAAGCCGCTGAGACGACAAAGAGAGTTGCCGGTAGTTTCAAGCGAAACCCTAACCTCTCTCTCCGAGATGCCGCAAATAAGCTGGGTGTATCGTCTACAAGCGTGCATCGAGCCAAAAAACAAGCCGGACTATCGACTTACAAGAAGGTAGTGACTCCAAATCGCGATGATAAACAAAATACGACGGCCAAAGCGCGATCCCGGAGGCTGTACACGACGATGCTGACGAAGTTTGACTGCGTGGTAATGGACGACGAAACCTACGTCAAAGCCGACTACAAGCAGCTTCCGGGACAGGAGTTTTATACGGCAAAAGGAAGGGGAAAGGTAGCAGATGTTTTCAAGCACATGAAACTGTCAAAGTTCGCAAAGAAATATCTGGTTTGGCAAGCCATCTGTACCTGTGGCTTGAAAAGCAGCATTTTCATAGCTTCCGGGACTGTCAACCAAGAAATTCACGTGAAAGAGTGTTTGAATAAACGTCTGCTGCCTTTCCTGAAGAAACACGGTTGTTCCGTACTGTTTTGGCCGGATTTGGCATCTTGCCATTACGGTAAAAAGGCCATGGAGTGGTACGCCGCCAACAACGTGCAGGTGGTTCCCAAGGACAAGAACCCTCCCAACACGCCAGAGCTCCGCCCAATTGAGAAATACTGGGCTATTGTCAAGCGGAACCTAAAGAAGACCAAAAAAACTGCTAAGGGCGAGCAGCAGTTCAAGGCAAACTGGCTTTCTGCGGCGAAGAAGGTGGACAAGGTGGCTGTACAAAATCTGATGGCAGGGGTCAAGCGTAAGGCCCGGCAATTCGGATTTGAAAAAGCGGAAGCCTAACCGAATATTTTTCCTGAATTTTATACTAATTGAACTTGAAAAAGAAATTTAATTTGATTTTTTAAATAAACGATTTCACCGATTTACACGCGTTTTCCCTTGACCAAATTTTGACCGTATCACCCTTTATATGGTGGGTTTACTGTATGTGAATATTATGAGCTAAACTTTTTTAATGGCCAAACTCATAACTTTTTAACGAAACATTCAAGGTAAGTCGATAAAAAATGGCATTCGCAAAACAATATATTTGTCATTATGTTTTCTCACGGAAAAACTGAGTTTTTTTTTCTTTTTTTTTCATTTCTACGCAGCTATCCCCGAAGAACGCATTACCCACTGAGTTGCACCAACTGCTTTATCTCGGCGGGGTTTCAACCAGTCGGTCTGATATTTTGCATGTGAGTAGGGTCAATGGAGGACTAGTCACTCGCAGAAAATCAGAGCGCTTGGTTGAAAACCCACCGAGACAAATCGGTGGGTGCAACTCGGTGGGTACCGCGTTCTTCGAGGGAAAGCTGTACATGTATGTGAAAGCCTTACCTTATCCTTGGTCAGATCACTAAATTAGAACAAAATGTAATAAGTTGTGTGTGGAAAACGACCAGTCCAGTCATAACGAATATTGTTTTACTTGTTACAAATGTGCATTAGGGTGATAATGCTCCACCCCACTCAATCGTTTCCAACTCAAGTCCTGATCATTCTCCCAAAATTTGAGAACATTTTGCTTTTTGCTAATAAAATTGTCCTATTAGAATTTCCTATAATAAGCAGCGGTGGTGTAGTGGTAAGCGTGATTGCCTCTCACCCCAATGGGCCTGGGCTCAATCCCAGTCGGCACCGTCGGGATTTTCTGAAGCAAAAAATCGTCTTTCTCGGAAGGGAAGTAAAGCCATTGGTCCTCGGTCCATGAGCTGGGTCGCAGCTGCCTCCCCGGTGTCGAAAGCATTGGTACTCAGTACGGAAAACAAGATCGACGGAAAACAAATCAAGAGATTGAAGAAGATTCTTACATTATACACAACTTGCAAGTAGATAACATATATATGCAAGTCCTACACACTTAGAATTTTTTACAGATATCTGTAAAATTTTACCGAAATCTCAACAGTTGAACGTTCGGTAAACAGTTTCACAAATTTCCTGTACTTTTTCACAAATATCTGTGATTTTTTTTTACAGATCTGTGTACAAAATTACAGGAAAACTGTAAAACTGTTTACCGAACGTTCGGCTGTTGAGATTTCGGTAAAATTTTACAGAAATCTGTGAAATAATCTTAGTATATAAGTTTTATATGTCGCACGACGGATTTTGGTTCTTGTCGACTCGATAATTTAAAATATACCCGGGGACTCCGGAACATGCCAGGGAGGGTCAATGGGATCGTGGGCTCTCAAAAAGACCATTACTGGCCGAGTTCAGCAGAATCATAAAGTTTGATATGTCGCATGACGTGTTTTGGTTCTTGTGGAATCGGCCACTTGCCCGGGGACACCGGAACATGCCCGGGAGGGCTAGTGTGACCGTCGAGTCTCATTGAGGTCAGTACAGGCCAAGATTTGTAAAATCATGAATTTTGATATGTCGCACGATGGGTTTTGGTTCTTGTTGAGAATTGGCCACTTCCCCGGGGGCAACGGAACATTTCCGGGATGCCTAATGTGATCGTGGACCGTCAGTATAGGTGCCATTGGTCCAATTACATCATTTGGGAGAAAAAACATGATTTTCATCGTGTGTATACTTATAACAGAACAGTAAAGCCGAATGCCGACCAAAGGTGACCCCAACTGAAACCGGAATAACTCCGGAACCATGTATTGATCCAAATATTTTCAGATGAATTCAAAAATTTCAATAGATTCTCGACAAAATGCAATTTGTGGTGAAGAAAAAACCTGAGAAATTATGTTTATAGAGCTAATAGAATTTTGAAATCTATGTAAATTTAGACGTTAGGCACGCAAAGAAGGAAGTTCAAGATTTTCTTGCATCGTTCGACTCGTAGCTCTCTCCCGGATAATTACCATGGTTGATAATCATGTGAGTTTTTTCCGTGCCCTCGACTTCGCCCCGCAATCTTCCTTTACGATCTTCACTGATCCCATGTTCCTTTGCTATTTTCCTTCACGGATACGAATTTTGTTCATTTAAAATAAAAATATAAATATTTATACTTCAAACATATGAATTATTCAAAGTAATTTGAAAGCATGTTTGAAACTAAAATATTCATGTTTGAATTAACCACTTCATTCGAGCAGATAAAATGACGTTTACTACAGGGTGCGTGACGAATTTTTGCAGTAAATTTCAAATAGTAATTTCTCATGCTTGTGCATCATGATTTAGATATATTTGGCAGCATTGGATAGCTTATGCTGTTAGGTGTAAGATTTAAACAAACAATGTTGAGTAAACGTAAAGATGTCGAAACAAGAGAGCAATCTGTCAGCCGTTGTCGCTTTGTTGCGCGCCGGAGTATGCATGAAAGAAATAATTCGGTCGGTAAATGTGTCTGAAAGAACAGTGTATAATATTAAAAAAGGCTTGGGAAAGTGATAAGACGAAGCACCTGCTCATACTGCTAATAAAGCACAGAAATGGCTTACGGAAAATATTTCGTAAATTTGGGAGGAAGAAATTTGGCCCCCAAGCAGTCCCGATATCAATCCGTTGGTTTATTTTGTATAGGGCTTCGTCCAACGGGATACCAATAGAACCCCTCACACCACACTTAAGTCGCTAAAAGCTAAAATCAAGGCAGTGATGACATCTATGGATCGAAACATTTTAAAACGTGCATACTGCAGTTTCCGGAAGCGTCTAACTACAGTCGTCGAAAGGGAAGGCAATTTTTTTGAATAAATTTACTTACAACTTCCGTATGTTGCGAAAGAAAATAAATCGCACAAAATTCATTGCTAGAATAACTAACTGGTGTATTTTTTCTCAAATATGCCATTTACTGCAAAAATTCGTCACGCACCCTGTACCACTCGAACTTTGAAATGAAACATTATTTTAAGAATTCTTCTTCTAGAACCTCGAGAAAAGTAGCCAAAATTTGTGCGTTTCACAAAAAATAGAAATTAGTTGGTCCAGTTTTGTGAAATCGCTAGTAGAAAGTCACGCCAAAACTGCTTGACAAAGTGGTCAATTAAATTCAAAAGCATGTTTATTGCAACAATATAGGATTTAACGGTTTTTAGCGTGTCATGCCTTTTTATTCCCTTCTTGTTACATTCGGAAAAAGTTGCCAAAACTTTGCTCAAGCTCAACAGAAAACGGCCATCCATTCCGAATCCATTCCGGATCCTCCTCCGATACCGAACATGGAAAGAAACCGGTATGAGGACCAGTGGCAGAAACCGAGGCAGAAACGGCAAAACGACGCTAATAACACAAATTTGCACCGGTTCCTCTGAACTGGAACCCCCGGACACCCACCCGGACGGGTCCTTGCATCCCGGACCAGGACCCCAATACCCACAGGTCACCCTTAATCGCACCCAAAAAAGAGCAGGAATTAAGATGCCCTGCCCGAAGAACTTTTTTTTCATTTCTTTGCAAACCGTTTTATTTTGCTTTACCCTGCACTCAACTACTAAAATGTTTAAAATAAACATATTTATTATTGTTCGCATAGCTGTCAAACCAAACAAAAATAAATACGTTTATTTTTAACACGAATATTTTTGAAATAAACGTAACATTATTTTTATTTTAAACATTGATTTCACATGACTTTAAACATGGAATACGTTTGAAATCAACCTAATTTATGTTTGTGGCCAGAAAAAAACTGAGTTTACATTTAAATTTACCTCAAATATTTTTGTTACGACGATAGTTTTTTCTGCGTGTATACAAACAATTTTTTTTCCCTTGGTTTGTTTTTCCGTCGATCTTGTTTTCCGTGCTGAGCACCAATGCTACCGACGCCAGGAAGGCAGCTCCCACACCTGGACCCTACTTATCGACCCATCAACTCATGAACCGGGGACCAACGGCTTTACTTCCCTTCCGAAGGAAGGCGTGATCAGAGATGTTATGCCTTAGAACATCCCGGCGGCGCCGACTGGGATTGAACCCAGGCCTGCTGGGGTGAGAGGTAATCACGCTTACCACTACACCACCGGCACCGCTTACAAATACTTGTTTCATCTATTTTCTTTTTTCAAACTGTTGATGTTTAACTATGATGTTTTTTCTTTGCTGTTTGCTGCCGCGTTAAACGTTGTCCAGACTGAGCAGTTATAACATGTTATAACGGTTGTCAAATAATTGCAACACAGAAACCACCATCCAGATAGCGTTATAACATGTTAAAACTGAACGTACTATTAGGAGTTCTGAACTGAAGTGACAGGGCAGTAGTAGAATTTTCAAGGGGTTGCAAAATTATAAGGGAAAAAACATTCCAACGGTGGGTGAGTGAAATCCCTAATAAACAAATACCATAAAGGGGCTGTCCATAAACTACGTAGACAGTTTAGGGGGGGGGGGGGGTTGACGATTATCCACGGTCCATACGAATTTTAAAATTTTTGTATGGACGATTGTCTACGCAGGGGGAGGGGGGGGGTCAAAATCCCAAAAAACTGTCTACGTAGTTTATGAACAGGCCCAAACGAACTGTATCCCGAATGTGTAAACTATCTCATAAATGGTCTGGATAATACCCCGAACACGTCGTTAAGCTCTCTTTTATGGTTATATTTATTAAAATAGATTTCTTCGGGATCCAGTAGTCTTAGAGTTACCTTTATGCAAAAATATCTAATTAACAAGATATCCCACTAATCAATTCCTCATACAAGGCATATAATTACCACCCGTATGTGATCGCAGTGCCATCTGTTGAGTGCGCATTGAAACTGTTGGGAGTTCCCCGCCAACTTCACCACCTGGGCTCAATAAATGACGGGTGTCAGCATGATAGATGTCAATGCGGACGTTGATGATCGGCCGAGGAAAGAAAACGAAATCATCATCATTATATTGGCAAATCAAAGTTGGCACTCGTGGAGAATAGAAGAACTATGAAAGTGATGATGGTTTCAAAATTTTCCACGGAGAGGTATACGAGTGCAATCTTAAAATGCTTTTATTTTGCAAATGGAGCATTTTATTTAAATCTGCTTTCTGCTACAGTGGTAGAAAAGCTGAAATCTATGTCTACACATAAAAATCTGAAAAGAAATTATTTTTTCTATAGTTTATGTCTTTTGAGTAGTCCTTTAGTTTTCCACTAACGTCCCGCATAAACAATAACCATAAAAAGCGCCTAACCACCAATTCGGGATATCATCCCAACTTTATGTGGTATGCTCGCACCATCTATGATATCGTTAGTGTATGGTATCCGTTTATTAGGGGTAACATTAACCAGATTTAAATAAAATGCTCAATTTGCAAAATAATAGCATTTTAAGATTGCACTCGTATACCTCACCGTGTAAAATTTGGAAACCATCATCACTCTCATAGTTGTTCTATTCTCCACGAGTGCCAACTTTGATTTGCCAATTGCGATAGCAAGATTCTTACTTGTTTGTGATTGTTCCGATGTTCAATCATTACAACTTTATACGCAACATAAACACTTGAGAAAACAATCACACATCCAAGCGCGCATCATGATGTGCTTGTAATATGTTTTGCTTTCGAGCGAAAGAGTTTCAAATATACCACCGGTATCAGTAAGATGCAAATCTCTAATAGTAATTGATGATTTGCAGAGCTGGTGCTCAAAAGAATCTTAATAAGCATAGAAGTAAACATGGGGAAAGCATTCACTCTCTCTAAAGAATTATTCCAACACCCCAGTCACTGGAAGTGCAACGTATCGAAATCATTGCTAAACGTAATAAAATATGCCGTCTGCTTTGGCCAACGCAGCACGCATACTATTCAAAAATTACATTGGAATAATAATTACTATCCTATTTTATAACGTAGGAAGTATTTGACAACGCCGGTGAAAGCAAACGCAAACGGAAGTAGCCGAAGCTGAATGAAGACGATGAGTGTTGACACTGCTTCGTGTTTTGATTTACGCTGTATCGTCCGCTCAGTTGTGTGGGTTCGTACATGTATAGATGTTGGTGTGCGTGTTTTCTTCCAACGCTGCAGTTCAACGTCGTCTCGTCACTAACCGTTTGGCGCTGTTATCTGTCTCTAAAAAATCCAAAGAGTGAAGGGGGTCTGCTTTATGCTAGTAGGTCCCGAAGAAACGTGCTCAACTTTTTGGTTCAGCTCTGGTACTATCTTCGGTCCCAAGTTAATCGATGCACCCCTCGAAACATAGGAAAATGCACGAACGAATCCACGATCCACAGTGTTGAACTAGAATTTCGACTACTGTGTTACCTGACGTATAACGAATATACGTTGTATACGGTACCCCGAATACAACGTATGACTCGTCTAATTTTGCATAGCATTTGCAATGTAAAATTAGATGAACTATACACAGGTATAGCACAAACGAAGTGACAGACGACTAACTGGCGAAGAAATCCATTAAAATAATGTGGTTCACTGTAATAGAATTTTCTTAAAAGTTTGTGCCATCATCCACCAGATGGGTTAGTTTTTTGTTTTGATTTGAACAAAGTTGATTTTGTGTTCAATGATTCTTGGACAGTGTGCAAAGAGTGTATCATTTTGTCATATTTTTATGCATTTCAGTTTTGAGTAGAGTGAATGAGATAGAACCAAAACATTCTAATACATTTGGTGAAAATGCTAGTACAATCCAGTAGTAGTGTTGCCATGTGGTACAATCCAGTAGTAGTGGTGTTGCCATGTGGTACACTGAAAAATTTAAATAGCAGGTTAGTCACCAAAGTTTTCGAGCCGCTCCGTCTGTCACTTCGTTTGTGGGTATAGTTCACAGGTAACACAGTAGAATCAACAATCAATACGAAACTAACGATTTTAAACTGGCTCACTACTTGACTAGCCTATTGGTCCCAAGCAAATCGATTAACGTACCCCATTATAGTATAAATTCCAGTACTACACTATGTTTGTTTTGATTTGCTATGAAAGTTTGACAGATAAAATGAGGGGTTAGTGGATTTTCCTATGTTTCGAGGGGTGAATCGATTAGCTTGGGACCGAAGATAGTACCAGAGCTGAGCCAAAAAGTTGATTATGTTTGTTCGGGACCTACTAGTCTTAGAGTTACCTCTATGGTAGAATCAACAATCAATACGAAACTAACGATTTTAAATTGGCTCACCACTTTAGTAGCCTATTGGTCCCAAGCAAACGATTAACGTACCCTATTCTAGTTGAAATTCTATTACTACACTATGTTTGTTTTGATTCGCTATGAAAGTTTGACAGATAACATCAGGGGTGTGTGGATTCATGCAGAACATGCAGGGGTGAGTGAAATAGCTTGGGACTGCTTGGGACCGTTGTTCTGGTACTGAGTGAGCCAAAAATAATAATGATTTTCTTCGGGACCCAGTGGTCTTAGAGTTACCTCTATGGTAGAATCAAAACAAACATTGAGTAGTACTAGAATTTCGACTAGAATGGGGTACGTCAAGTAGTGAGCCAATTTTAAATCGTTAGTTTCGTATTGATTGTTGGTAGAATGGGGTAGGCTTATAGATGTACTTGGGACCAATAGGCTAGTCAAGTAGTGAGCCAATTTAAAATCGTTAGTTTCACTAGAAATACTCAGACGGAGAGAGTAAATCCATAGAGGTAACTCTAAGACCAGTAGGTCCCGAAGAAACGAGCTCAACTTTTTGGCTCAGCTCTGGTACTATCTTCGGTCCCAAGCTAATCGATGCACCCTTCGAAACATAGGAAAATCCACGAACCCCTCATTTTATCCGTCAAACTTTCATAGCGAATCAAAACAAACATAGTGTAGTACTAGAATTTATTCTAAAATGGGGTACGTTAGTCGATTTGCTTGGGACCAATAGGCTAGTCAAGTAGCGAGCCAATTTAAAATCGTTAGTTTCGAATTGATTGTTGGTAACCCTAATAAAATTGTTATGGTTATTTTGCTTAACGACGTGTACCGGGTATCATCCAAACCATTTGCGGAATAGTTCTATTATTTGGGTTATCGTTAGTTTATCGTTATTATTTATTAGGAAAATCTCTAAAATAAAGATTAAAAAAAAAATAAAAAAAATCAGACGGAGAGATTGATTGCCTGAAATGACAGCAAGATGCCTAACCAAAGTCGATTTGGTTTCAACAGGTTTCCACAAGTTTTCAATCCGACAAGTAGGCTTACTCAGATCGGGCTTTTCCGCTGCCGTTGCCGTTCCGCTTCCGCTGTCATTGCGCTTGGGCCTTTAATGGTAACAAGAAATGTGCAAAATCTTGCGATGCAATCAATTATTATTTTGCACGTAAATCGAATCAAAAATAAAAGTCATATGAAATGCTAGCTTCTGGCAAGGGTTGCAAAATAATTTAGGTACAAATCCTTGCTGCCGAATTGTATTTTGTTTTCTCCGCCTACCTCTCCATCTGAGTATGTCTAGTTTCCACCGGTTGGTAGAAGCATAGAGGTAACTCTAAGACCAGAAGGTCCCGAAGAAACGTGCTCAACTTTTTGGCTCAGCTCTAGGTAACTGGTACTATCTTCGGTCCCAAGCTAATCGATTCACGCCTCGAAACATAGGAAAATCCACTAACCCCTGACAGATAACAAACTTTCATAGTGAATCAAAACAAACACAGTGCAGTACTGGAATTTATACTAAAATGGGGTAAGTTAGTCGAATTGCTTGCGACCAATTGGCTAGTCAAGTAGTGAGCCAATATAAAATCGTTAGTTTCGTATTGATATCGGTGTATAGATCGGTGTATACAACTCAAGGCTCTTTTCAAATGTTACGCGGTAATTTAAGCCACTCACCACTCACGCAGTCTCTCATTTTCTTACTGTTATACAAAAGAGGCACTCCCTCAGCTCAGGCCAGGTGCGAAATGTTGTGGCGGCTGTATGGTATCCTACATTAAGTCAAAACATCATGTTGATGTCGTGTGAAGTATGGTGAACGTCGACATGATGTTTTAGCATACTAGCAGATACCACACGTCGCCACAACAGTGGGTACTTTGACTCTGTGTTCAGGCCTGTCAACGTTCGATTCCTGCCACTTTTCTTTTCGTTTTGAACGCGCCTTTTTCTCTCGAAACCGGCATCTGGAGAAAAAAGCTGATAGAAAAGAATCAACTCGTACAGAAAATCACCGCAGCAGACCTCCATCAGTCGACTCCTAACGCGCGTGCTATTTTTCCTGAGTTTTGCAAGTTGCGAGCCGGAATTGGCACCAGTTTAATTGTGAGTGTTTGCTAGAATTTTGTTTTGTGCGGTAGAATTCTTCAGAACCGTAGTTATTTCGTGATTTTCTACTGCAGAAAATCCTCGGGTGAGTTTTCGACAAAAATGGATGTTTTGGAAGCGAAAACAAAAATGGTTCCGCTCTGTGTGCGTGTTGCCCTGTGGCGGAGTCCTAGATTTTAGGAAACGGGGATGCGTGTGATTTCTTTTTTGTTTTAGAATATTTAACAAAACTTTTATTAATTATTTTTTTTTTTTTTAATTCAATCAAGATAAAAATGGAGGCAAAAGGTAAACGAGCAGGACGCACGGCTAAGAAAGTCGTTGAAGCGGAAGTAGACTACGTCGAACCAGAGACGGTTAAAAATGGTGATGCCAAGAAAAAGCCCGCACCGAAGGGTGCCAAAGTGGCAAAACAAAAATCTGTAGTGGAACCGGTGGAAGCGGAACAGGCTCCAGAGGAGAAGAAAAAGTCTGGTCGGAAAGGAAAGGTTACAGCAGTAGTGGAAGTGGATCCCTTAGAAACCGCTCCAGTGGTAGCTGAAGAACCAACTAAAGGTCGGAAGGGTCGTAAACCAGTGGTTGCCAAAGAGGAAGCACCGGAGGATGAGCCACCAGTAAAGAAGGGACGAGGTAGAAAGGCCGCCGAAGAAGCAGCTCCGGTAGAGAATGGAAATTCTGCCGCCAAGGTTTCGAAAGGAAAAGGAAAGGGCAAAGCGGCGAAAGAGGAAGTAGCTGAACCAGAACCGGTAGCAGTTCCATCGAAACGAGGACGAGGCAAAGCGAAGGCAGAAACCAAAGGTACAAGTGAGGTTATGGAAGGGGTATTGTTTTGAATTAACTAACAAAATGTATTTGCAGAACCAGAAGAAGAACCTGCACTATCACCAGCCAAAAAGTCGAAACAGGCAACCAAAGAGCCGTCGCCGAAGAAGCCAAGTCCAAAAAAACCAGCAGAAGTAGAACCGGAAGCTGTGAGTGAAGAAATCGACGAAGAACCGGTGGCACCCAAAGCAGGACGAGGACGCAAGAAGGTCGCAGAAGAAAGTAAGTAACCTCTATTATTTTCCCCCAGGACTGCGTAGATTTTATTCTCAACATTTGCTAATTGTAGAACAATCTGTATCGCCAACTAAATCTCCCAAGGCACCAGCCAAACGAGGACGCGGTAGAAAGGCTGCTGCCGAGCAAGAGGGTAATTGAAATCTAAACATTTCACTTTTCCTCTCTCTCTCATGTGTCGAGAAATTCTCTACCCGTACATGTTCGGAACCGACCCCGGTCCTCTGTTTTCACGACCTCTAGTTACAGATTTTGTTTGTTATTTTGAAAGTTCTACCGCGAAGAGCTGTCGGTTTTCTTGCACCCGTGCCGACCGTTTTTATTTAATCAGTATTTTTAAGCAACTTTGTACCGCTTCCAAGTGCCAAACAACAGAATATCATTAGATTGAACTTAGCCAGAGTAAATCCAATCGGGATCAAATGACAATTTTCTTCCGGTCAATTCAATAGAGAAAAGATCATCTGAAACAAAAAAAAAACTTACCCGTTTGGAAGCAAAGATCATACATCATCCTAACACATTCTGGAAAAGAACCACGCGCATTTGGAATTTTTAACACTAATAGGTTAAACTTAACTAAAACAGTTTTATTCAATAAAGGTGTAGACTTAATTCTGTAAAAAATAAGAGAATTCGAGCTGCTTTCATTTACCCTCATTGACTAATTCGTATGATACTACCTATTGTTACTACGTTAACCGCGGAACACGTTGGGAGATTTCACCGTAAAACAAAAAAAATCGTAAATCTTCATGAAAGATACGCAGGTTAGTGAAATTTTATCGCCCACTTTTCTAACTTTCATGTGTGTCTTCCTTTTGTTCTGTAAATCGTATTTTGTAAACCTAATTAGTGCAACGTGCAGCACTCTGACGTGTTTCGTGCATTTTCCATTCGTTCTCCTGTGTAGTAGAATGTGAAACGGTGATGGATTCACACTAAATTAATGTTTGGAATTTCACTAATCTGCTTCTTTCCATTGCCTGGGTTGGTAGCTTTTGCATGACCCCACTTTCCATCTCTAGCTTCTCCCTTCATGTAGAAAATAACCCTATATAGACTGATCAGTGTGTTACATTAGCTAGTTTGCTCTCATTTACGTCAGTTTATTCTGTATTCTACGGCAGCCAACAATAAACCTTCAGCCAAGAGCACCAAAGCATCGAAAAAACGGACCACCGCACCGAAAGAACCGGAGGCCGATGATGTCGTCAAACCGTTGGATGGGGGTAAGTTTTAGCTGGTCTTTCTAATGCGTCTTGAAAAGCTCCCATGTTATGCTCACACGGCGAATGAGAACGACCCAAATTTGAATTTAATTCACTCATAATCGCCAAAAGTGCAGGAACTCAGCGATGAGTAAATTTGTCTCATGGTTTCCTGTGGAAAACCTAAAAAATCTGCCGGAAAGTAAGGAAATTGACGAAAATTTGATTCAGTCTCGAAGTAGTACCAATAGACAGTGAATAAAATCTTTACTTTTCTCAAATTCGGGAATTTTTCCCTGGAAAATCCTGGGAAAACATGATACAAATTTAACTCATCGCTAAGTTCCTGCACTTTTGGCGGTTATGAGTGAACTAAACTCAAATTTGGGTCGTTCTCATTCGCCGTGCAGGAAATTATTTAAATCCAATGCTCCGATGGTAGTTTCCCAATCTTTGGGCCGAACCTTCAGAATGTTTAAATGTATTTAATTAGGGTAGAGAACTACTTCGTCCTAATCGCCCATTTTGGGTCTATCGAGCAGAAAACTTCAAATACATCCATGATTTCAGAGTTAACAAGTCAATTATGCGTTTGGTAAGATACTTTAGTTAATAAGCTACCGAATAAAGTCAATAAGAACGCGTGATATGAATGTTTGCACCCATTATCCTCAAAAACAAAAGAAGCGCTCCGACCGAATCAATTTTTATCTTCATCCGATAGGGCGAAGTGAATTCATTGGCGTTTCAATGCGTTAGGCCGAGTTTAGAATCCATAGGCCGAGTTTGGCGTCAAGAAGCAGTGTTAGACTTTTGGCAATATCTCAACGATTGGTTTCTCTTTTTCAAATATTACGGTACGTACGGAAAGGTAAATAAATTTGGAAGCCATCAGTAATAATAACATTCCGTTTGGTGCTAAACTACGCTAGATTAAGAAAGATTAAGTGCGGGTTGTGCTTAATAGGCCGGAAATGGGGTAGTTAACCCTACTACTTTATATCGAACTCGTAAAAATAGGAAAACGTATTTTGGACACTTAGACGATTAGTACGCCAAATAGCGAAACGAGTCAATCGTTGAACATTATTTTCCCCGATTTGAATGCAATTTTTCATATGTCAGTGTATTTTTCCATTGTCAAAAGTAATCCTGGTGGATGGACCCTTAAACAACAAGGACAAATAAAAACATTATTTTAGATAGTATTGATGGCACCGACAAACCGACATGACACTTATTTCTGGAATTAATGATTTTTTTGATCTAGATAAAAATAATTTGTCCAGAATAGATCGGACACGAACCAATTCATAACTTTTGCATGCGGGTTCATGGCTAAGCTAAATATTTCCCGCGAACACGAAGCCAGATGTCAGTAGTGTGCTTTGGTCAGAAATTTTATTGTTTTTGCTTTGGTCATTCATGTCGGTTTGTCAATGGTTTATATTCGAACAAATTAATTGTCTCAACATGTTGATCCTGATCCACTTGTGGGCCGCGAATTGGTCTTTATTGACAAATGCCGTGAAAGGACCATAAGTAGAAAGGTGCCTAATTATGGACAGTTCTCGCGTAATATTTGAAAAAGGGTCTATGTTCAAAATGTAAACAAACCAGAAAATGAGTTTTAAATTATTCGGCCACTATTCAATTCATATATCGACAGTGAGCATGCATAAGGGCCTATACGCGATGATCGATTCTCTTCGTCGATTTTCTTTTTTGTTAATAACTCACTAGATTTACAGGGCTGTTACAACAGGCGCGGATTTCGCGATTTTCGCGGATATGAACTTTCAGTCGCGAAAATCGCGGAAACATTAAATGATGTTGCGAAAATCGCGAAGGGATTGATGTGCTGTCACAAAAAATGTGGAATTCATTGTAACCGTCCCGGATTATTTTGCTGTCATCAATTTTGTTGTTCATTTGGCTCTCCATTTTTGACCGGTTCAAACCAAATACCCTGTAAATAATCGAAAAATGATCTCAATTCCATAAGTCACACCGGATTTACACGGAAATTCCCTGAAGTCTGTCCAATGTGAGACATTTTCCTTTTTTTCCAATAAGAACATAGCATTTTTCGTTGTCAAATCATAAACGAATCGTATATAAGCGAGTAATTGCCATGTATACCGGATATTCTAGGTCCTCCAAATCGTCCTGGAGTTAAGTTGATTTGTTCTACTATATCAACCAAGACTGCAATAATGTCTGTAGTATCGAAATATGTCCAAACAGATTCAAAGTGTCTATGTGGATTGCACCCGACCTATTGCTACTTATACAAGATGTTATAGGTTCTGAAATCATTTTGGAGATCAGATTATTTTGCTACTAGATCACCCAAGACTAATTCAATATCTGTAGTATCGAAATATGCCCAAACAAATTTGCAGTGTCTATGTGGATCATGCCAAATGTTATAGGATTTCCAAATCGATATTCGATACTACAGATATTATCCTAGTCTTTGTTGATCTAGTAAAACAAATCATCTGAACTGCAGGACGATTTGGAGAACCTAGATCATCTGGTATACGTGGAAATAATTAAACATTATCCATATAGACACTATGAATCTGTTTGGACATATTTTGATGCTACAGAACAGACTTCATCCCAGTCATAGTTGATCTAGTTGAATAAATCATCTGAACTCCAGAACGATTTCTTCTTCTTCTTATTCGCATTTCAAGCTTATTGATTAGTGCATATTAGCTTATTGCATGCTCTCAACTTAGAGTTCTAAATGCACTCTCAAAGTTATTAATTGAGAGTTTTCGATGCCAATACCAATGCATAAATTTGTATATTGTGTGGCAAACACAATTATACTCTATTCCCAGGCAAGTCGAGAAAATTTCCAGCCCGAAAGATTCCCTCGACCGGACCGGGAATCAAACCCGCCGCCTCCGGCTTAGTAATACCGTGCCTTTACTGACTAGGCTATGAGGCCCAGAACGATTTGGAGTACTTAAAACATCTGGTATACATGACAATAGTTCATGCATGATCCACATAGACACTGTGCATCTGTCTGGAAGTATTTCGATACTAAACACATTGTCCCAATCTCAGTTGATATAGTAGATCAAATTATCTGAACTCCAGGACGATTTGAAGAACCTTGAACATCTGGTTTACTCAGAAATAGATCATATATGATCCACATAAACACTTTGAATCTGATTGGGCATATTTCGATACTACAGACATGATTGCAGTCTTGGTTGATCTAGTACAACAAATCAACTGATGTCCTGGACGATTTGGAAAACCTATAATTTCCGGTATACACAGTAATGAGTCGTGCATGATCCACAAAGTCACATTTATACGATTCGGTTATGATTTGACAACGAAAAGTGCTAGGTTCATATTAGAAATAAAAAAAAATATCATGAAAATGTCTCACCATTGGGCAGAACCCAAGGAATATCCGTGTAGATACACAACCGCGACGTGACCAACAAGCGTGACTTATGGAACTTTGATAATTTCTCGATTATGTGCAGGGTGTTTGGTTTGAATTGGTAAAAATTGAGAAAACTAGAGCCAAATTTACTACAACATTTAGGACAGCAAAATACGTCTCTGGTTAATTTTCAAGAAAATTTGCATTTCAAATGAAAATGCATTATTTTTTTTTAATAATGTTTCATCAAATCTAGGCCGGTATTATTAAATAGAATCTCATAATGTAAGGGTGTTATTATGTTCACTATTTCTCAGAATTTATACTATACATAAATAACTAAAGATGATACAATGTTATTCTTTTTTTAAATTCAAAGGTTACAAACGATACTCCTTTAGCTCAGTCGGTAAAGGCGCAGGCCCGTCCGGCCTATTAATTTTTCGGGTTGGAAAATTTCTATACTTCCTTGGGCATAGGATGGTACAGGCATAGAAAGCTCTCAATTAAAATGTGAAAGTACTTCAAAGAACACTAAGACAAAAATCTAATATGCTATAAGCAATTAGCTTTAAATGCAATGTAGTAGTATACACATGCTATTTTTTAGGCAATGAAAACAGTTTTTTTTTTGTCGCGGATTTAGTATTTGAAGTCGCGGATTTCTTTTAAGAAATCGCGGATTTCGCGGATCAAATTTATAAAATCTTGTAACAGCCCTGGATTTAACGTTTCTCGGTGCGTTTGCTGTTGCTTTTGATAGCCAATACAACCTGTTAGCGCTTTGGAATTACGAGTACTGCATATAAATGGTTTGAAAGCTATTTGTCTGACAGAACTCAACGGACTGTTTTTAATGATTCTGTTTCCAGTCCCGTGGGGAACAACCTTGGAGTGCCCCAGGGAAGTGTATTAGGGCCCCTTTTATTTATTATGTATATTAATGACTTGCGACGTGTTTTACGATTTTGCGACATTAATCTTTTTGCAGATGATACTGTGTTATTCATTGCAGCTAAGGATTTAGAAGTTGCCGTCTCACACTTGAATGAAGATTTGCAGTATCTAAGTAGATGGTTGAAGTGTAAGCAGTTAAAATTGAATACAAGTAAAACTAAATTTATGGTAATTTCGCGGAATCGATTAAATGAGAACGTCTCTGTTGTAATTGATGATGAGACTATTGATCGCGTTCAGGAGATTAAATATCTTGGCGTGATTATTGATGACAAACTTAAGTTCAACTCTCACATTGACAATGTCATCAAGAAAATTGCCAAGAAGTATGGAATTCTATGTCGATTGAAAAACGATTTAACTATTGCCAGTAAAATACAGCTATACAAATCAATCATCTCTCCTCATCTAGACTTTTGCCTTTCCATTTTATGTCTGTCCAATGCAACACAAATATCGAGATTACAGCGCTTGCAGAATAAAATAATGCGTTTGATTTTGAGATGTAATAGATTCACTTCCTCAACTTTGATGCTAGACGCCTTACAATGGTTGTCGGTGAAGCAAAGAATTGTATATTTGACTATGGTGTTCATTTTTAAAGTAGTTAACGGTTTGCTGCCTCGATATTTGTGTGATCGAATTGAAAGAGGAAGTGACTATCATAGATATAATACTAGAAACGCGGATGAAATAAGAACACCACATTTCTTGACTTGTGCTTCACAGAATTCATTATTTTTTAAAGGAATAAATGTTTTCAATTCGATGCCTAGACACATTAAACGTTCAACAACATTAGCAGAATTTAAGAGACATTGCATTTCACACGTTAAAACTGTCTTTTGAACGGTTATCCAGTGATTTTTTTTTTTTATGAATTGACAAATTATGTATCTTGACGAAGTTATTTTTAACGGATTACTTTGTATGGATAGCTGTTATAACGACTTTTTAATAATTATTGTAGCACTGCAAAAACTATTTTGTTCGCCACGATGGTGATGATGGATTTTTGATATATGATTTAATAGTAGTAGTAAAAAAAATATAGTAGTCTACAAAGGTTTGAGCCTCGCGCGCGTATTACGGATATAGAGGACTGAATTTAACATTTGATTAAAAAAAAAATGCAATTTTGAAGCTTATTTGGAAGATACCTTGAGTTAGTAGTAAGTTTTCTGGCAAATGTTGGGGGTTCGTGAGCATTCCTGACATTGCTGAAAATTATGATAGCATCAGATTGCGGGGTTACTAGTGTAATAGGATGCTTTGTTGATTGTTCATTAACTCTTGATTGCTTGTAATACTTATGAATATTTTAGGTGGACAAAAAGGCGAACTAAGAGGTGGACGCCTGAGCTTTTCAACATTTATATCGCTGTGAAGCAACTGTAAACTCTAGAGGGAATTTATATCTGTAACTGAAACCAGTTCGATTTTGTTTGCCAACCTGGTTAAAATGTCATATTTAATTATCTTAAAGATAAATCGTCCAGCTCAAACCTTTGTAGGGGTAAGAGGTGGGACCATCATCATCATCATCATGTTACTACTCTGCATTGAACAAATTCTGGAAAATTGTTTCGCTTAGCTGTAGCAATGCAAAGAGAATGTTGATGAAGAGAATCGATCATCGCGTATTCGCCCTTATGCATGCTCACTGTCGATATAAAGAAAATGAAGTATCTTAGGCATTTATATTGTTCACAATAACAATAGTAACTGTATCTCAGTGTACAACATCCAAAATATGCGAACCTAACTCACAATCGTGTAGAGACCTTTTTGACGTTTAATCATCTTTCTCTATCTAGCACACATGGATGAATGGACGGTTTGTTTTCCCACTAATCTGTTTCCCTCTTGCTCGCACTCGTTCGCTTTAAATGGTACAGTAGTGTGCGCCGATTAAACGTCAAAAAGCTCTATAGAGGAGAATTTCCCCTACCTGTTTATTATGTTGGTTTGCCTTCACTGAAACAAAGACCATAGTTAGGAATACTATTTTGCAGAAAACACTTATTTTCAGCATAACTACGCTTAATGCCGTTAAATCTACCATGATTTCAGTATAATTGATTAAAAATATAATCAAATTTACTACCATTCTGTCAAAACTACTATGCTTACTCAAACGGCATAGTAGTTTTGATAGAAAAAATAGTAAAATTAAATGAATTTCGTTTCTGCACAAATCTATTGGTGGGAGTATTTAATTTAAACCATCAATATAGTATTTTTGCCAATGGATTTTGTTTCTGTGTTTGCGGACTTCGGTTCGCGAGAAAATGGCCTTAGGGTAGATAGGGGCAATATGGTCCCCCTAAGAAAAACACATCATAACCAAGGAATCAAAAATATCTCCAAATGACAAAATGACAAGCGATCAACGAACCGAATAATGACGCTATGTCAGAAGTGCAAAGCAATTGGCGTTGACGGCGACTCTGTAGCTCTTTACTCCTATGAGAAAATCCATAAGCAAACGTCAGACTATGCGTGAAACATGGCGGACTTTGTACTATCCTTTCACTCCACCGAAAATTTCCATAAGAAACTATCTAAATTTGCTGGAAGAGCAAATTTTTCGACGGTGTCGTCAACGCCAATAATGATATAATCACAGACAAACAGACATAACACTCGCAAGTTGTTCATCGAACAAGCATTTAACGGACAATTTAAAAGTATCGTAGTTGGTAGTACCACCACCTGTGGCGCGTATAGTCAATTCCCTTGCGTTTGACGTTTACACACTACCGCCATCTGTTCAGTGTAGTGCCCACCACAGTGTACTCAACAGATGGCGGTAATGTTTTAGCGACGATGTTTTACAGTGAGAAATATTCAATATGTTATGTCTGTTTGTCTGTGATATAATCTTCTTCCTTCTTTTTCATGACAAGCTGCCCGTGCGACACAACTCACTTTAGGCGGTAGAAGGAAACGAGTAAATTGTTGGCAAGCTGCTTCACGAAGTAAAGCCGAACATGATACACGTGTGTTAATGTGATTTTTTTTTGTTATGTCTTTTCTCGATTCATATCAAGCTATGTCCTCATCCGTGTATATTGCAACAAAGCAGGCAAGCAATATATCATTATCCTTCTACCACTCGGATCGAGCTATGTTACAGTTCGAGTTTGTCATGGTAGTCGTAGCAACCATTTTGTCTGTATCGTTGGTTGCTTTATGTGTTTGGATTCGCTGATCATAACACATGAAAAATATTCATAAATGTATGATAGCTGTGATCATGCTCTTGCTTTGGAATATGTTTGATAATATACAATGTTCAAAATATGGATAAAATATGATAGACTCAAAAAATTATTATGTTTGAAAAATTTCAGTTTTTGCTCCGATCCATACGGGGCAATATGAGCACCCTAGTAAAAGTTAACGGTTTGAAGGCTTTCACTAGAAAATAACATTCAAGAATCATGTGAAATAGAAACATATGTTCTTTTAGCAACAGTTACGTGCTGATCAGTAAAATGTAAGATAGTGAATGCAATGCTTGTTTTCTTGACTGCATATCTTATAATATTCTAGAGATTTTGTTACATTTCCATTATTATCTTAGACATAGAATTGAATTTTGATATGGGTTTCATGGAGATGCATATTAGAAGCATTTCCAACAAGTTTGTAAAACAAAATTAGATTGAGTTATATGGTATTATGCCCACCAAACGAACGGTGGCCCATCTCGCTCCGTATGGTCTTCTTGCCCCCATCCCCCTACAAGGTTTGTTTACAAAATGGAGTAAACGCCATTTCAATAGATCTTTTTAATGCACCACCAACGTAGAGGGCACCACGCGAGTTCGAGAGGAAACGTCAACCATACCGTTTGTTTACATCAGAAGAAGGATTTTTCACAACGGAAATTAAAGTATTTTTCATTGAACATCTTTCCTAATAAACAAATACCATAAACGAACTGTATCCCGGATGGGTAAACTATCTCACAAATGGTTTGGATGATACCCCGAACACGTCGTTAAGCTATCTTTTATGGTTGTTTTTATTAGGGTTGCCAGTTTCCATTGGTAGTTGTCTTATTTTACGATTTTCCACAAATCTAAACTATTCACACACAAGAAATCCGGAAGATGATAACCACTAAGGCACTATTGGAATGTTGCATTTTTCTGAACAAAAATATTCCTGAACACTAGTAGAATCCTTGCAAAAATGATACAGAATTAAATTTTTCAACTATAGATTAAGTTTTCGAGCATCTCAGATGCATCAATTTATCAGGAAAAGTCAAAAAGTGTTCCGCTTCCAATGTCTCACGGCAAAAACTTCTGCTCACAATACTCTTTTTGACGTTCTTATATTCACCACCGGTTGAATCGATCGATTAGTTTCTATTAAAAAGGCGTATTGTTGGTCTTGATATATGAAAATCGATACCAATATAATTTCATAAATTAATAAGCCTTTTTGTGAATCATTCAATAGATAGGCCCTTTTTGTTAAGCCGCTGTGCTTGTCATCATAAAGGGTACGCTTTTTTGCAACGTCAAATTAATTCAAAACAAAAATGATCGGCCCTGCCTCCAGCTGTTGGGCCAAGCTTTGGTTTGTAAATTTTCAATCATCGGTCCTTCAACGTCACTACCCTAATAAAAATTGTATGGTTTATTTGCTTAACGACATGTTCTGGGTATCATCCAAACCATTTGTGGAATAGTTCAATGATTAGGGTTATCGTTCGTTTATGGTTATTTTTTATTAGGGTAGGCTTATCAATCAGGGTGGCCAGCGATTTGGGAATACCGGGAAATATCCGGGAATATGAAAAGGAAACCGGGAAAATTAAGTTAACCAAACCACAGGAACACATTTTTACACCAGAATTTCAGAATAAACCATTGAAACAGAGTTATTCATTACCAAGACAACCAGAAGTCGTATAACAATGTACAGACAGTATCGTAAATTGCTACAGTTTAAGTCAAAATCGCATATTAGAATGGCATACCTCGCATTATGTTTAAGTTAAATCGTATAGAATGCAAATTTCCGACTTATATGCGATGACTCATTTTTCCGTCGTACTGTATCACAAATTTAATCGGATTACATCGTAAGACTTTTCAAAATGGATTTGTTATTACAGATCAAATTGCATATGATGTTAAATCAACTCGTTTAAAATTAAACAAAAATATGCCTCCACTTTTGTACGTATAAGCCATTTCTTTGCATTCTATACGACTTGTTTGTTTGTATATATGTTTTTATATCACGAAAACAACTTTGAATATACGTGCATTCTGGTTGTCTGGGCACCAAATGAGTGTCTTGTTCTATTTGCTGCATAATTTTCTTCAGTTTCCCGTCTTATTGTTTTCAGAATTTAATCACTCAGCAATATTTCAAATTGCTTTTTGTCGTTTCAATTTCAGATGTAAAGTGCATGGGCATTAAAAGAAAATATTGAAGATGCTGGACTTTGGAAACAAATATTATTTGTGAAAACCGAATCTGAACTAATCTTTAAGTTTTAATTTTTCGTTATTAAAAATTCTCATAATTTGAATTCCAGAATTAACTTGGAACTCTACTCTGAACTATCATATAAATCTTCTGAAATTAACCAGAAAACACTCCGCGTAATAATTACCGTTGAATTATTTTTGGAATTCCCTTGAAACCCCTTCTAAGGATTTGACTGGTATATTCCCTCAGTAGAATTCCCTTAAACCTATTCGGAGACTTTGATTCCTTTGAAATTCTTTTCAAAATTTTCTTTTAACTCTATTCAAAGCAGCAGAAATCTTTCGAAATGTTACTTGGAAGCCCCTTGGAGTATTTAAAAAAAATATATTTCTAATTATCAGCAATTTTTTGCAATCAATTTTGTTCGAGCTCTTTGATGAATCTTTCGCACTAGGGTTGAAATTATCCCCAGAACACTCTTAGAATTCTGTTTCTTGTTGAATTCTCATCATAATTCTCTTGGAATTCTTCTTAAAATTCATCTGTCATTTTCCTCACGATCCCCATACGAATCTCCTCAGAATCACGTAGGAATTTTCCTAAGTTTTTTTTCTCAAATCCTGACATCTTCTAAAATTATCTAAGAATTTAATTTAGAACTCGCTCAAAAATCCCTCCAAATTCATCTAACAATTTCTAAGGAGTTCGTGTCAGAACAATTTTGGAATTTAGCTCAGAACTTCTCCTTCAAAAGTTATGTGGTAATCTTCCTCAATATTTGTTTGAAATCAACACTTTGAATAGTGGAAATGTTGGCTTCGGCAATACCTTAACCTATTATCGTCAGGGGGTAAACAAAGTTCTAGAGCACTCAAATTTGGCCAATAGTTGCTCTGAAACACAATGTTTACACATGCCAAAATTGAGCTCTCAAGGACGTTGTTTACCCCCTGACTATAATAGGTTAAGGTATTGCCGAAGCCAACTTTTCCCCTACTTTAAATTTTACTAAAAATTCCAGGGTTTGTCCGCAAGATTCTATAGAATGTTCTGTAATTTTTTATAACCTTTAAAATGCATCCAAGTCTCAGAACATGAACAATTATGACTCCACGACCCATAGATATGATATATAAGGGAAATGATGGCTTCGGCATGCCAGACTATTTTCGGCAACCCAAATTGAAACACTATTTTCACTGGATTTTCTTATGAAAACACTTCGCTGAATGCATGCAAACGATTCTTTATGCTTTCAGCTTCAATTTGACTATATTTTTACCACTGAGAAAAAGCAATCTAGCAAGGTTTTCTTGAAATGAAACACACGCACTACAAATTGTAACTGATTTCGAGTTACCGATAATAGAACAGCAGATTTACATGCAGTTCAAATGGAACGCTTGCCGAAGAAAAACTGGTTGCCGACAATACTCGCTCTCACTAGAGAAGATTGGAGCTTTGTAAAAGCGTTTCAAAAACAGTTTTTGACAATTCTTTCGACTGAAATTGTTAACGCAGCTGGCAGCAAAAGATTGTAAACAAACCAATACTGCATATGTGTGCGTTCCTTCGAGAAAAAGGCTATAGAAAGAAGGTCGCTGCTTAGGTTGCCGAGAATACGTAAATTCCCCTATATATATTTTAAATCTGCGATATTGAAAAAAAAAAAAAATCAAAATCTGTCATTTGAATAATGTTTTCTCCGCAAAAAATTGTTATTAATCACAAATTTTGAAGAAAAGTTCTAGTTTCAGACTTTACACAAATGTCAAAGCCCCAGAATCTTAAGAATCTGCTTAAATCACATTCATCTTTACTGAAACATTTTTTTTAATTAAATCTCTTATTCTTCACAATTCTGTCTTATAACCTGTTCATTCAGATAGCTTTTAGCCTAGTGATCCATATATATATATTTTTTTTGTTAATTACTTTATTATTGAGCCTGTACACAGTCGAATAAACTTTACAGAGTCAAGTTATCATTTGCGTTAAACATTATTAATGTCTTAAATCTAAAATTAAAGGATTTGAACCGATTACTCGCGGTCTTCTCGAGGTTTTTATAGTTTGTTTTATTGTTGTTTTACATCAACAGGTTGCATGAAGCCCCAATGATGTTAACCTTATCAACTATGGAATAATGCGAGGGAAAATTGTTTTTTGCTGTGGTTAGCTGCGCGCACCCTGAGTAGATAGTAAGAAGATTTATGACGATTCTGAAGATTTCTTGCAAAAAGATGATGCACGATGCAAGTAGATGCGAGAAACGAAAGAAGATTTTTCGAAGATTGATAAGCTAGTGTGAGATTTGTTGAGCACCTAGAATTGAGATTTAGATGTGTCGCCCCCCTCGGAATAATGTGTGTTGCGTCTTGGTTAGTGGATGACAATTGTAAAGATTGGGAGAGGAAGAACGAAATTTGGAATAGGATTTATGATTAAAAGATGTCACTATTTCTAGAACATGTACTTAATCCTATCAACGTTATATCAACTCTGTAATTACCTAGCCTACCCGTGTCCCCTCGAGGTTGTCAAGTCGACGATGACAGGAGCACATACCGTGGTATAGGTAACAAAATCTGCAATTTCCAGACCTAAGACTGGATGCCTTCCTTCAGATAACAACTTGAGTGCGGTAAAAATCGGTAGAACTGTTTCAAACACATCGTCGGTACTTGAGCGTGTCGGTGATCATCTCTTTTTGCCAGTGGTGGCGGGGGGAATACCCCTCACCATCCTTCTCCAAAGGAGGAGTTACTCTATTTTGAGGCTACTAATTTTTGAGTCGAAAATCACTCAGTTCAGCCAAAAGGGAAGGCAAATTTGAGTAAGCGTGCCTATGGTGGGAACTGGGATGATGATGACATTTGTCTAATAAGTCTATAATTTAGTGAGTTAGAAGTGATTGGATATAATCGATCTAGGTTGTGTATTAAGTTTTATTAGTGAATAAATGCCAGATTAAGTAAAAGTAATCTTTTTTAAAAAGGCGATAACAGCCATACACTTGTGATTGACAACAACACGGGCTGTTGACCACTCGTCACTCGGAAAATTAAATAATTAAAGGCGTTTAAGAACTATCTCATGTTACCCGAAAATCATTCACAATTCATGCTTATGAAATTCATATACAGGGTGTTTGGTTTCGGGTTTTACATATTTTCAGGGTAGATAGGGCTCCTAAAGTTATGAAAAAATCCCTATGAAACATAGGGTCGGAAATGACTGCTAAGTGAGTTATTCAACATTTTATGATTTTTTGTATTGCCAAATTTGGTTAGCTATATTTTTTAATCTTAATGTGGTTTTCTGATTTCAACATACCAAATGAAAGATTTAAGTCTTAGCTATCAATGCTCTAGTAAAGCTAGTAAAGAACTCGATTAAAGTTAATTTTTTTTCTATAATGCTTTTATTTTTCCAGGCTCATTTGCCGTAGCTTTGCGGAGCCGATATTCATTGTTTAGATTACAAAATTTCTTAAAACTAACGTTAGTAAAGCGGGGGCCGATTACTCGCGGCTATCTCGAGGTTAGGGGTAACAAATTGTAACAAATGGATGGCAGGGTAAGGATTGAGAACACAAGGTTTGGAGAGCAATGTGATTTTTATCTCGAACTAAGCGACCAACTGATGAAAAAGACAAACATGGGGGTACACCGATGGGCAGCTAACAACTTGGGGCAACACAAGATGACACTAACTACTAAATCCTCAGATCGATCCGTTTTAAAAACACATAAATTAAATAAAAATATTCGAGATCTCCATGGCGAGCGCCAAGATGTCTCTAACGGGCCGCATAGGTTGTTTTCCTCGGGCCCTGAGGGATGCGGATAACTCGGATCGAGCAACACAATGTAAAGTGCATGACCAAAGCATGTGGTCGATATCGTGATAGCCACTACCACAAGCGCACAAATTGCTGCCTGCGAGCCCGATTCGGAAGAAATGCGAGTCTAACGAGTAGTGATTGGACATGAGCCTTGATATGACACGTATAAAGTCACGGCTCATGTCCAATCCTTTGAACCATGGCTTGTTCGACACCTGTGGTAGAATAGAATGTAACCATCTTCCCAGATCACTCTCATTCCATTTTTGTTGCCAATTGGTGAGGACGTGCTGACGAGTAATTGAGAAAAATTCCGCAAAGGCGATTTGTCGATCAAAAATATCGCCTTGCATAGCGCCCACCTTAGCTAGCGAGTCCGCTTCCTCATTACCCGGAATTGAGCAATGAGATGGGACCCAAACTAGTATAGGAGCAGTTAGATAAAGTACTCAATTTTGCTCGGATTTCGGTCAGGAAATACGAGGAGTGCTTCATCGGCCTCATTGATCGAATAGCCTCCAACGAGCTAAGGCTATCTGTAAAAATAAAATAGTGATCAGATGGTAGTGAGGCAATTTGTTCTAATGCGTAGAATATGGCTGCTAGTTCCGCAACGTATACGGAACAGGGTTTTTGCAGTTGATATGAGGCGCTATGAAATTCGTTGAATACTCCAAATCCAGCGGAAGCGTTTATAGTTGACCCATCTGTGAAAAAACTCTTATTGTTACTAACATGGTGGTACTTGTTTGCAAAAATTAAGGGAACAACCATCGACCGATGGTGATCTGGTATTCCACGGATTTCTTGCAACATGGTCAGATCAAAATTTACAGAGGAACTATAAAAGTCTTGGAGGCAAACACGAGAGGAATTGAATGAAGAAGGGCCAATCTCCAGCGTCATTTACTCGTAAAAGAGACTCATGAATCTTGTTTGAGGATTTCGGTCGAGCAGCTTCTCAAAGTTTTCTATTATCAATGGGTTCATTACTTCACAACGGATAAGAAACCGGAAGGACAGTTCCGCGAAACGATCTGTCAGTTGGAGAACACCCGCGAGTACTTCGAGGCTCATCGTATGTGTCGAGTGCATACAGCCAAGCGCGATTCGGAGGCAACGGTATTGAACCCGTTGCAGCTTCAGGATATGTGTTTTCGCCGCGGATTGAAAGCAGAAGCTACCGTACTCTAGAACCGACAAGATGGTTGTTCGATACAACCTGATCAGATCTTCCGGGTGTGCTCCCCACCAAGTTCCGGTAATTGTACGAAAAAAATTGATTCTTTGTTGGCATTTTTGTTTCACATACGCAATATGTTTTCCCCACGTGCTTTTGGAATCGAACCAGACACCTAAATACTTGAAAGATATATTTTGAGTGATTGTTCCTTTAGTTGAAGCTGTAACTGTGCAGGATGATGCTTCCTAGAAAAAACAACCAACTCAGTTTTCTCCGGAGAGAATTCGATACCCAGCTTCATAGCCCAAGTAGACAAATTGTCTAAGGTATCTTGCAATGGTCCTTGCAGGTCCGGTGCACTTGGTCCTATAACGGACACAACGCCGTCATCTGCAAGCTACCTTAGCGAGCAATTTTCATCAAGACAACCATCAATGTCTTTTACATAAAAATTATAAAGAAGGGGGCTTAAACATGAACCCTGGGGGAGACCCATGTAACTAATTCGTGAAGTTGTCGAGTTTCCATGAGAAAAGCTCATATATTAACAAGTTGCTCAAATAGTTGTTCATAATTGGTGAAAGCCCACTATCGTGGAGTTTATCCGAAAGGACATCGATACAAACAGAATCAAAAGCCCCTTTAAGGTGATTCCTTGTAGAGTCCACAAATGGCCGCCACGTAGGCTATAAGTGCACTTCCACCTTAAATTTTCAATTACACAAATCTTGGAAATTAGTGCCCCATTTCACCTGAAATTGCTACTTCATGTATGCTGCAGTGCAGAAAACGTGGTGTAACAGTTTCATTGTGGTACGTGTCGTGGAAGCTGATATTTGTGCACTTAAAATTTCGAAGTGGTACCTAGCGAGAATAAGGATCTCACAGCGAAACACCTTAATATCCAAGAAAACTGAACCGATTTGCTGTTTTTGCGCATAGGCCAGTTGAATTTCAGTTAAAAGCAACGCAAGACAGTCGCTCGTTCCCTTGCCTCTCTGAAATCCAAATTGCGTATCTGAAAGTAAACCATTCGACTCGACCCATTTGTCTAGACGAAAAAGAATCATTTTCTCCAACAATTTGCGTATACAGGACAGCATCGCGATGGGACGGTACGAGTTATAATCCGACGCGGGTTTACCAGGTTTTCGAATGGCGATAACTCTTACTTGCCTCCAATCATCCGGAACAATGTTGTGCTCCAGAAATTGATTGAATAAGTTCAACAAGCGTCTCTTCGCGACGTCTGGGAGATTTTTGAGCAAGTTGAACTTGATTCTATCCATTCCTGGAGCTGAGTTGTTACATGAGAGGAGAGCAAGTGAGAATTCCACAATCGAAAACGGAGAATCTATTTCGTTATTACCCGCCGGACGATCACGAACGTTGGTTTGAACCGACACCGAATCCGGGCAAACTTTCCGCGCGAAGCTGAATATCCAACTGTCTGAGTACTCCTTGTCTTCGTTTATCGGGGATGACGCGTTTCGCATTCTCCTGCCGACATTCCAGAGTGTTCTCATGGAAGTCTCTCGCGACAAACCATCGACGAACCGACGCCAGTAACCGCGTTTTTTTTTTGCTTTAATTAAATCCTTAAAAGTTTTCTCGAGGTCGGTGTACCGCTCGAAATCCCCGACCTTGCCGTGTTTGCGGAAGCGTTTAAACGCGGCGGACTCCTCGCTGTTCGCGTCGGCGCAATCCTTATCCCACCACGGGGTGGGAGGTCGCTTGCGGACGGAAACACCCGGAACACGTTTCTTCTGTGCTCGCAGCGCAGAATCGATGATAAGACGCGCGAGAAAGGAGTACTCGTCCAGCGGAGGAAGTACGTCAACCGATTGACTGGCATCAAGAACCGCGGTCGCGAATTTTCGCCAGTCAATGTTTTTCGTAAGATCGTACGATCTTGGACCGAACGAGTAGAAGATGAACCATTGGTAATAGAAATTTTGATTGGCAAATGGTCACTACCGTAGGGATCTTGAATTACTTTCCACGAGCAATCCAACGATAGTGAACTCGAACAAAGTGAGAGGTCTAATCTGCTTATTTTTGCTGGAGGTTTGGCTACTCGTGTTGCTTCCCCGGTGTTCAGAATTGTCATTTTGAAGAAGTCGCACATGTCGTATATCAAGGTTGAGCGGTTGTCGTCGTACAGTTCCCCCCCTCGCCTGTACCGTGAGAGTTAAAATCTCCCAAGATCAACCGTGGCTCTGGCATAGCCGTGCAGATATCCGAGAAACTTTGACGAGAAATCGCAGTTCGCGGTGGAAGATATACTGAGGCAATACTGAGGCATTTACCTCGAATATTAACCTGACATGCAACAACTTCAATGCCTGTCACCGAAGGCAGATCGATTCTGTAGAAGGAATGGAGCTTGTTGATCCCCAGAAGCACCCCTCCATACGAATCTGCCCGATCAAGGCGAATAATGTTGAAATCGTGGAAAGCAAGATCGTTGTCTGAAGAGAGCCATGTTTCACAAAGGGCAAATGCATCAGAAAGTGAGTTGTTAACTAAAAATTTAATTGTGTCAAGTTTTGGCATAAGACTTCTACAGTTCCACTGAAGAACAGAGATCATATCCCCGACCTCATTCGGAGAATTATCCATCAAAGGATATGATCGATGCAAGGAAGGACCACCTAGAAGCTAGTTGCTTCAAAAGATTTTTCACCATTGGCAGCACTAAATTAATAATGCTCCTCGTTGAGTCAGAGACATTGAATATACTGAAGAAGCTATCCACAATACCAGAAAACGTGAACATGGGGGCATGTTCTTGCTGATTAATCACCTGCTTTTCTGGCCGAAAAACTGGGACATCTGGGGTTTTAGATGATCCTGGAAGTGACGGAAAGTTCTTGTCATAATTACAAGGTTTAAAACCCGGTGGAATGGGTTTCGGTGCATTTCCGTTACCTCTTGATTTTTCCAAGGTGGAAGGGTGGTCCGTACGAGTCGCCTTACGAGGCTTTTCGGTGGTGTGTTGTTTTGCTCGTTTTCTCGTATTGTCTTTAAAGACAAACGGACTACCCTCTCCGTCCTCTGAGTCAGAGTCTAGATCATCAACTGGCAAAATGGAAAACGTGTTACTGTTTTTTGGTGTGGTCTGAGAAGATGAAGCGGTATTCTTCAAGAGTTCTGCTATTGTTCTCTTGGAGCGAGCTTGCAGAGACCGCTTAATTTTGTCTCCCTGCTGTTTATACCTCGGGCAGTCAGTCAGGGTATGCAGGCTCTCCTTGCAGTACACGCATTTTGGAGGAGCACCGCAAGGGCCCTCTTGATGTTGCTCGCCACACTGATCGCAGCGTGGTTTGTTCGAGCAGTAGTCCGATGTATGACCAAGTTGTTTACATTTAGAGCAGTTCATTACCCGAGGTACAAACAGACGTACAGGCAGTCGAACCTTGCCTATAGCGACGTAGTGAGGTAACGCTGAACCCGAAACGGTCACACGAAACGAGTTCGACAAGGAATACGATTTTTTTGAGCCTACGATGGATACTGACTGCATTTGACGGCAGCCCAATATCTTCACCTTCGGCAAAGCACGGTTTTTAAAGATTCCGAAGGCATCGGGACCCAAGAAATCATCACTAGTCAAACTCGCTTCGGTGACCACTCCTTCAATTTCTACCTCACTACTGGGTATGTAGACTCGGTATTCCAATGAAAAAAGCTCGCACGCAACAATTTGGTTAGCCTGCTTCCGGTCATCAACGGTAACGCGCAGTTTTATTGGTGTTACCTTGAAAATATCGGTAACGGCCGAAAAATGTGTTGTTAGATCCTTAGAGATCCTCGGAATGTTCAAAGATTTTTGTTTGGGCCGGAAAAAAACAACCCATGGGCCTTTCGAGGCTTCTGGGTAAGCCTTTAGGCGGGGGAGCGCAGAGGTTTTCGGGGGCAATTGTGTGCGGGGTGCAGGTGGACGAGGAGGAGATGGTGGGGGAGAGGGTTGTGGGCGATACCTTTTCTTGGGATATGCTCCAGTATTTTTGCTGGAGAGCGAGTCAACTGGAACGTCAAGGGTTTCCATTTCCACAACTTCCTCGAGACTTTCGTGTGAGGTGGAATTAGGAGTTTCGTCGTCTGAGATGGAAAGCGACCATCCCCCGCCTTTATCATTTTCATCCATTGCGGTTAAATATCGCCGCAATGGTGTTTTTTGTATTTTTTTTTTTACAAATAATTGCAGTAATTTCAAATAATATCAAAAATAGAAAAAAAAATATGTGTATATGTATAAACAAGTTGATATAGTTTCACTCTACTAAAGAGTAATACATGCGAAAGAAAAAAAAAATTCAAGAAAAAATAATAATAAATGATTATATATTATTAACAGAGATTTGGATCGCCCTAAGTAATACAAAAAATAATAATAATAAAAAAAAAAACAAGAAAAAAAATTGGATTTTTTGGATCACCCTAATTAAACACCAGTCTAATATTGAACCAGGGAAACAAGGGAGGTGCTATACTGGCGAAAACAAAACAAACGACACGATTTATACCTATTGCACTGAGGCAGCAGCAGACTGAAGAGATTTAATTGTTTGATCCAACTGCTGCAGAATCAATAACCTCGATGGTGGTGTGCCTCGGTCGACTCGGTAGGCAATATGACGCTCTTTCGTTATTGCTATCGATGGGGTGATATACCGATAGTGGTGATGATTTTGCTGATGATGTTGCGATGATGCTGGGTTAAAGCTGGACCGTAATGAAAGCACTCGGCATATCATTAACGGCTTCCTCACTCGCGCACTAGTTGTTTAAACACTATGCCAACTAACTTTGGCGAGAAAAAACCCTCTCGTGGGGAAAAACTCGAAACTCTTATCATACATTAAAATTGAAAAGCATGTTGAAAGTACAAAAAAAAAAACTGGTGAAATTTCATACATTTTAGTGTTTTTAAGTTGAAAATTTTCATTACTGTTAATTTAGTTGTTCTACAAAACATTCTCCATGCAGTTCCCTAGATTTGTGCCTGTGGTAGTATCCTTGTAGGCTTTATGGTTTCTTCGTAATTATTGATTTAAAACAGCCATAAAAACTTGTGACGTTTTCTTAAAAAGCGCTATGGCCACCCTATTCGTTCGTACATTCGGCTGTTGCAGTGGACTACGCACATGAAAATTTGGTAGAATGTTATTGTAAATGTTGAACTACATTCTTAACTTTCGATTACCGCACATCTCCTGCGCCGAAAGAAAACATAACTGCGGAGATGTTTCGCGGTATCGAATATTGCTCAGTCTCAGCAGAACACACAGCGAGAGACACCGAATCGAGTTCTTTACTAGCTAAGACTTAAATCTTTCATATGGTATGTTGAAATCAGAAAACCACATTAAGATTTAAAAAATATAGCTAACCAAAGTTGGCAATAAAAAAAACCATAAAATGTTGAATAACTCACTTAGCAGTCATTTCCGACCCTATGTTTCATGGGAATTTTTTCATAACTTTAGGAGCCATTCTATCCTGAAAATATGTAAAACCCGGAACCAAACACCCTGTATGTTGTTCACAAGTCGAGGATTATGAAATTCTTATGTCTATTTGCCTCAGTGTAGGAATACTATTTTGCAGAAAACACTTATTCTCAATATAACCATGCTTATTACCGTTTAATCTACTATGAATTCAGTATATTTGACTATGAATGTTAACAAATTTACTATAATTCTGGCAAAACTACTATCACAAACGAAGTGACAGACGGAGCGGCTCGAAAACTTTGGTGACTAACCTGCTATTTCAATTTTTCAGTGTACCACATGGCAACACTACTACTGGATTGTACTAGCATTTTCACCAAAAAATGTATTAGAATGTTTTGGTTCTATCTCTTTCACTCTACTCAAAACTAAAATGCATAAAAAAATGACAAAATGATACACTCTTTGCACACTGTCAAATAATCATTGTACACAAAATCAACTTTGTTCAAATCAAAACAAAAAAACTAACCCATCTGGTGGATGATGGCACAAGCTTCCAAGAAAATTCTATTACAGTGAACCACATTATTTTAATGGATTTCTTCGCCATTTCGTCGTCTGTCACTTCGTTTGTGCTACTATGCATGGACAAAATGCATAGTAATTTTGATAGAAATAATAGGACAATTAAATGAAATTGTTTTCTGCACAAATCTATTGGTGATGGTTTTTAATTTAAACCAGCAAAATAGTATTATACCCTAGGGGAAGTACAACTTGATCTGAAGTAATATTTGGAGTAAAAATTGCTCAATTTGGTAATTATTATAATTTTTAGTATAAATATTAATTATATTAACTGTCAAGCGGACAGCTTCAAAGTAAAAAAAATAACAGTGTAACTTAAACGCATACACTCAATGACGTTTCACCGTTGTTGTTTATGTTTACTGCAGCTTTCATTTTTGCCTAGATTTTCGTTTTCGATAGCTTTGATCGATTTCGACTTCGAATTTTCATGATAAAAACGGTACTGGACGTTCCCCCAGCAGCAAATTTTGCCAGTTGCAGGCTAATGGCAAATCGAGTATAAAACGACCACGGAACCATCACTCTGGGACTCCGTTTGCAGGGGAGGCGTAGTCAGTCGATTTCCGTTCCATCGGAGGACAGCACATTGGTTCGCAGACGATGAAGAATTCGTGGAAATTAATGACTATTTTCTGGGACAGAAGTGCGACCGATTATGTGCACTGAGATCAGCTAACAAATAATGCCGAATTTTTTAGAACAAGGAGCGGATTTTGGTGGTGGTGGCCAGCAAGATCATCAAAGAATGACTTGCTTCTGGTGTGAAATCCATTTTTATTAAACGAATGTCAAATGTACACTTCAAACCAAAAATAGTCAAAAACAAAAAAAAACAACTGTCAGACTAAGTATAAGATTCGCAAATATCACACATATTAAAATATTTAATATTTCCAACATCGATATTGATGCTGATACTTAGACCTGTCCTTCCTCTAGATTATACCAATAGATTTTGTTTTCTGCACAAATCTATTGGTGTGGGTATTTAATTTAAACCAGCAATATAGTATTTTACCAATAGATTTTGTTTCAGTGTAAATAAGCGTATTAAAATAAAAATCAAAAGTTCGATCTACCAAAGATCAATTCTTTCGTATCGATTTAATCCAGCCCAGTGGCAGGCGTATAGGCAACATGTTATACAGTGACAGCGGGCCCAGCACAGCAAAATAAATTATTTGAGCCCGGGACATGCTGCCTACTGTCAAACACTGCTGTTGGTATAGGCCTTGTCACTGGCCTGATTTAATCAGTGCATCGATTCTAGAGCCAAATATAAGATCGATCTTTCTCTGAAGATCGCCCAATCCTACTCTGGTAGAAAAATAAACATTGCGATGAAATACGAACACCGCTAAACATTTCCACATTTCACTAATACCAATAAGCCGGTTGGGTCGCACCTTGTATAATAACAAGTTTTGTCAGTTTGTTCAGGGAGCTTGCTTACATGGAGTTTGAATTTCGTCGTGACATCGTTGATCGTTATGCTCTAAAAATGATTCGGGCTTACAGCCTGAAAACATCTACTAGTGCTAATCCTACATGCGTTTCAAAATCGAATCTATCACAATATGAAAAACACCGTTCTTTCGTTACAAATTCTAAAACTATTGTCGGAAATTCTAAAACATATTGTCAGAACTGCCATAAAAGTGAGGTTAAATCTTCCTTTTCATCATTTTTTCATCCTCATACTGTTTATAGAATTTTCTCATAGGCGTAAAGAGTTCAGGGCCACCCTCATTTGATCCGTTTGCGTTGCTTGCGTTGAAGTAATCTGACAGTAGAGTTAGAGAATAGATTTAGGCTGTGAACCATTTGCCGAGTTAAATTTAACTCGTGGTTAAAAGTGACATTTCGAAAGTTATTTTCCATGTTCAAAAATCCCTGTGCTATCGATCGACCGGTTTTTTAGAAGAACTTAGCCTTAGTCTGTCAGAAGTAACCACGCTATGATAGCAGGGTTAATCGACAACTTTCAATCTGTCAAATTTTAACCAAAAGTTAAAAAATTGTTCAGAGCCTTAATCATCACATTGTTGCAACGCGTCAGATCCGGATCTAATGTTAAATGAGATTAGGTATATTTAAAAAATGCTAAATATAGGTATGTATGTATCATCAGGTATGATATACCATTGGTACATTTCTACAACCTTGTAATATATTTATATAGCTAAAAAAAATAGGCCAACACACTCAACGTGCAGATATCATAACTCAATGTCAGAAATGCGGAGGCAAATTATTGGTTTCGTGCAAAGTATAAATTCCCGCTCAATAGATTCTAATCACCAAACTATGTCCAGCCGAAAACGGTCATTCATTGAAAAGTTACGTACGTGTAAGTATTGGATTTCCTCAGAGCAATCACATTAATTTAGCTGCTTTTCTACACCAGACCGCACAATAACTACTAATAGGAATGCGATGATGATTAACAAACATTATTAATTTTTCAGTGACCCAGCGAAAAAAGTCGAAAGCGGATGGTGCACCAGCCGCGAAGAAACCCAAGGCCGAAAAGAAAACGGCTACTCCGAAAGTGAACAAGTCAGCTACCGATTATTCCAAGCTGAGCTTCGACCTCCCAGAGAAAGAGTTCAATTTCAAAATATCCAGCTGGAATGTGGCAGGCCTGCGCAGCTGGGTCGGAAAAGCCGGACTTGAGTTCTTCGAGCACGAGAATCCCGATATCATGTGCATACAGGAAACCAAGTGCACCGACGATCAGCTGCCGGAGGAAGCCCGTCACATCAAAGGCTACCATCCGTACTGGCTGTGCAATCCGGGTGGCTACGCTGGGGTGGCCATTTATTCCAAGAAAATGCCGATTAATGTTACGTATGGGTTAGGAGATGCCGAGCAGGATGCTGACGGTCGACTGCTGACGGCGGAGTACGAGAAGTTCTTCTTGGTCTGTGTATACGTACCCAATGCAGGGCGTCAGTTGGTAACCCTTCCGAAAAGAATGCGATGGGACGAAAAGTTCCATCAGTACCTGAAGGATCTGGATAATAAAAAGCCGGTAATCTTGTGCGGCGACATGAATGTGGCCCACGAGGAAATAGATCTGGCAAATCCGAAAACAAACAAGAAGAATGCCGGCTTCACGAAGGAAGAACGAGACGGAATGACCAAGCTGCTTTCGTTGGGCTTTGTCGATACATTCCGTCGGCGGTACCCAGATCGGAAAGGAGCGTACACCTTCTGGACTTATATGGGTAATGCGAGGTCGAAGAACGTGGGCTGGCGTTTGGATTATTTCCTAACATCCGAGCGGCTCGACGGTAAGGTGGTGGACAATGTGATTCGCTCCGAAGTATATGGTAGCGATCATTGCCCGTTAACGCTGTTTCTCAAAATTTAAGTGACCTACCTACAACCTATGTTTTATGTTTGAATTGGATTTCGATTATATTGTACCTTGCAAGTTTATATGGAAGTGGCTCGAAAACAGGTAGGATGTTACATATGGTGACCACTTTGTGTTTTAGTTTTAGGATACCGTCTTTGGACTTATTTAACCTACACGTATTAATCAATAAAATTATACAAAGCACATGCAGGTTTTTGCTTTAATTCGGACAGCTTGTGAGAAAATGACTGGGCAAAGTTGGAATTTAAACCCAGGTGGAAACTAATTGATTAAAAGTATAGATCATCAATGGATAATGTTCGGGAGCCAGCGAACAGTCATTCCCATGACTACAGCTTGTCCCGAGTAAGGGGAGCTTCGGGGGCAGATCCAGAGGTCTTGGTTCAGGCCTATTCTGCGAGTCGTGTCACCAGTGAAGATACAAAAATCACGTCGTGTGAGGTGACTCTCCATTTGATTTGCACGGAGAGTCACGACTCGCAGAGTAGTCATCCGAAAGAAGGCCAAATAGAAGGCTTTGAACGGGACTAAGGGGTATTCCAGAACAGAAAAGAGATTAATGTTCATTGTTTTATTCATTCAACTATTGTTGGAAACCTCTAAATGATTCCAAAAGTTTTTCGCCCGTCGATAAATTTCCTCACTTTTGTCGTATTCGTTGCCACCCTGCAAATACATCGGTGTAAATTCACGATAGGCCAAGCACACACGTCGCTCGCTGATATCCTCCCGTAGGACCGAATGCTCCCACTGATACCTCGGTGGCCCGTACATGACAAGAAGAGATCGCCTGGAGTTGAAATTTCAAAAATTAGTTAGTTCAAAGTACAGTAGTTCTAAAGACCTAACCTTGGCATCGGAATTCTGACTATCACATCGTCAAATGTGTCCATTGTTTCCTCATCGACCAGGTCACCGATCAATTTATCCTTATACCGGTCGACAAAATCCAAATTGTATCGATTCTTACCATCCTCCATGCGATACCTGGACATGGTAAGCACCGAATCGCTGAGGAAATTCACCGTCACAATCCTTTCGCCCCAAATCCAGCAGTCATCGATGTGGGGATCAATAGAGGCCCCCCTTTCCGGAGTGTACTCCAAGGAGCACTGTTCTATAGATTGGAATTCCGCCATCAACGGTACTTGATCGAATTTACGCTGGACAAATTCCGAAAACTTCGGGAACCCTTCAAAGGCCCCAACTCTAAGTTTGGTCTTTTTGAAATTTGTCTTCGGGCCAAAGTTTTGCTTCCGTCTGCCACTTTGGGACATATCCCATGGCATCTCATCGATGCCCTTCATCAGTTCCGCTTCTTCGACTTCGGTCAGAAAGTTCAGATCGATGTAAACTCCCGGATAGTACTTCCCCGGATCACCTCCGTGGTTCTGGTCGTGTTCGGACATCACTTTATCCGTGTCCCATCCCGGGAAGATTTTACTGCACCGGGGACAAAACGAATAGGCTTTGGAGTTCTGAAAATCGTGACTTCCTAGATGATTCATTCAATGTTCGTAAAAGGGGCTTAAGAAGTTACCTTGAATACGCTTAAAAAGTCCACCCGATCTATCTGGAAGTCCTTCTCGCAGTTGAGGCAAGTACGGCGGCCTTTGCAACCACACGGCCGTGGATGGTCCATTTTAGACGGAAGTGGAATTAATCTTTCGAAGAATCACGAAATTCTACACGCTCCCCTCTTTTATTTACTTTACACTGCGGATGTCACAGTTGATGTATAGAACCGTCATTCCAGTATAGGGCGACCAGCTGTTGACGGTACATGTGCGGCTGTCACTCACAGTCACACACTCCGTTCCAGACGGACGTAAACAAATTTTCGTTTGCAAGTTTATTGTTAAGTAAAAGTGTTCATTTTACGTGATTTTGTGCCGATTATGTGATTTTAACTGATTCTTATTAAGCCATGCAGCGATATACGGTGGATTTAAGTGATTTGTTCTCCGATCACCGTCAGAAAGTGTTCGTGGGCAGACGCCATCAGTGGAAGCATATTGCCTGCCTGCTAGAGCATATTCGCTGCGTTTTCCACCTCGATAGTCATATCTACCTTACAAATAGCGAGAACGTCCTCTTTCCAGAAAGAGAAGATCTGGATGTGATCCAGGAAAGTGATCAGTTGATGTGAGTACATCTAATAATATTCTAAATAATTTTGCATTCATATTCTCATTTTCAAAATGATTGATCCTGGTGAGTGACTGCGTCCGGTCACAAAACGTCAATGCGTCTCTCATTTTCCGAATCTGTTCTATACTTTTTGACAGAGTACACCCTTCGAACAGTTTGAATGGCACTCAGCAAATTAGCGCGCCAAAAGGAACGGCAGATGGCGAATCACGTGTAGCCGTTGTAAATCAAAACGGAAAACGGAAGCGTGATCCTCTCCCTAAATTGAAACTAGCAAAATCTTCCCAAATAGTTCAAGAGTCTAGCTCCGATTCCGACAGTGATGATGATGATAACGAAGATAATCTACTGCCCAAAATCTTCGTCGAATTGGAATCTATGTCCCGGCAAGACGAATCCGTTCAAGAGCTTCCAAAACCGAAAAGGAAGCGAATCCGGAAGCGGAAGTCCAAAAAGGTAGAAGTGGACACTCCACCAAAGGTGATAGTGAAAACCTACGGTAAAAGTAAAGTGCCGGCTATCAATACCGAAAATGAAACCCACACAACTCATATTCGATTTGACAATGCCAATGGCGAGATAAAGGACAAGGAAATCGAATGCGACGTTCTCGCGAAAAAGGAACCGTATAGAAATCTCAATAAAATCATTGTCCCCCGAGTAATAAAAGCTGTTTCACAGCCGTCTGTACCCTTGTCTTTAAACGACGAAACACCGTCCGTTCCAGATTACGAAGACGTTCGCGATCTCAACATGGCTGATATAGTGAACAAGACTCAAAGCAAGCGACAGTCACGGAAACGAAAGAAATCCCTGGAAATTAAACAAGAGCTGATAGAAGCGAATACCGAGCGTGCAGTCTCGCCCACGTGGGATACCGAGCTGGACCAAGCGAAGGAAACCTTCCTGTCCACCTATAGTGGGGAAGAATTTTGGGTTACCCTGCAGGATGCGTTGGAAAATTTCCCCAGCATTGCCATCCCTAGCGCAAATGACATCATCGCTTATCGGATCGACGCGCAGTCTTATCTGGCGCTGGTGGAACGAGCTGACGATGGCGAAAGTGACGACAGGCCCGCGCTAAAACTGACAATGCGCCAGCTCAATGGTGCACGGACAGCACAGCCGGTGATGGTATCGGCCACGTTAGATCAGCTGACGGGAATCAGACTTGTCGCGACGTATCAGCCATAAACGTTGCATGGTGAGGACAATGGCATCTGGGAGTTCAATCATTATAAAATAATAAACCAATAAACGTTTTCCTGTCCAGACTAAGGTGTGTTCGTTGCGGAATGTGATTTGGAAAGAAATGCATTTTTCATATAAGAAGGAACTATGAACATTACGGGTGCTTCGTTTAAAACAATAAAAAAGTATTTGTTATCTAAGGCCACTATCCAGTTTGGGGCCGTTCGTAGGCTACGCAGATTTTTTGGGTGAGGGAATGGGTAACAAAGTCTACGGGGAGGGAGGGAAGGGGACATTTCACAAAGTCTAGGTAGCTTAAATTTATTTAAAAACATATCTGATTTCTTTTAAACTACAAATAAGAATCGCTGCAGATATGATCAATGACGTACATTTTCCGTATCGCAAAAAATATGCGAAAAAAATTCAATCAATCAAAGGCATTTTACAAAGCAGATTCACAATAATTTGTACTTAAGCATTCCACAATTTCACGTAATCGAATATGTACACAAAATTAATATAAACTGGAGGTTAAATCTCTTGGTGAACAAAATAAAACACTAAGAAAATCACTTTGACTCCACTTCTTTGCTAGCGAAGAATTACCTCTACACAGCAAAAAAAGTTGTTGAATATTACATCGAAACTGCTGCAACCAGGTCAATCCATCGGTTGTGTAATATCACATTGTACGATGTACATCGATTTTGCGAACAAAATTACATCCATTGATGTTATATTGTATCTGCTTTTTGCTATTACATCATTATTTCATACATCAGCTTGAATTACGTTGATCGATATTACATTTTTTTTTGCTGTGTAGCAATGAATATAAGTTTTTTTTAAACATGCAAATATATTTTTAAATCAATAACATAGACGAGAGGATGTTTTTAATGGTGAATAAATATCAAAAACTGAATAAAACTAAAAGGACCTTTTTTGGTACTAAAAAGTTCCAGTTACAAAGGTAAAAAAAGATTGAATTAAACACAAACAAGGGCGATGGCAGCATTGCATGTCAGCGGTGCCAGATATACAGATATGTCTGTATTTATACAGATTTTTGAAGTATCGTACAGACCCAATACAGACCACGGACATTATACAGATATTTGAAACTTTATACAGATTTTTACAAATTGGTTCCTGAAATTTAACATAAAACAAACAAGTTCATCGAGTGTGTGCATTAGAGTGATGCAAAATTTGAAATTTTCGCTCCACAATACTTAAACGATTCCAAATCTGATCCTGACTAACCTCTCAAAATTTGAACCCATTTGGTGAGAAACTGAGATGGCACAAACCATTTGAAGTTTGTATGGTAATTACTATGGTAAAACCAAGATTTTTGTTCATGCCTATCTTATAATTCACCATATCGGTTTTCTTCAAAAACTTTCAACTGTTCTTGTAGAAAATTTTACCAGCTACAACTTTGCTGAAGACCATTTTTTGATTAAATGCAAGGATCGAAAGTTATCAATGGTTCAATGCGCTGATGTCTTATGATCATGCTCAATCAACTGATCAGCAGGCAACATTGGTGTTTCTGGGGCGTTGAATAGGACACAACAATCATGGCTACTATGTCACACTGCAAAATACAGTGTTGCCTACAGAGCAGCTGCTTGATCAGTGATAAGTTTACCAATCTCTTAAATAATTAATAACTTTTTCCTGTCTCGTTTTACATAAAAACGATCTTCAGCAAAGTTGTAGCTGATCAAATTTTCTATAAGAATGGTTATCGAACTGTTTTGCAGCTCAATATGGAAAAAGACTAGATGGCAATGAACAAAAAGTTGAGATTTCCCATAGTTATTTACATGTAAACTTCAAATGGGTTGTGCGAAGTCTGTTTCTAACCAAATGAGTTGTAACTTTTGGAGGCTAATCAGGACCCGATTTGAAACCATTTAAGCACTGTGGAGCGAAAAAGTCAAATTTTGCATCAGTCTAGTGTGCATCTTGTTATGCTTATGGTACGTGTTATGATAAGACCACAGACAAACAGACGTAACTCTTTGAAAAAGTTTTTCTTGAAAATATAGTATCTCAAAACATAGGACCTCAGTAACGACATCTCTCCTGCTTCTCGCGGAAAACAAGCTTGCTCGCTAACTCGCAAACAATATTGCATAAAACTTCTATAGAATGTATAGAAACGTCAAAGTGATCCGATTCCAGCGCTGTGGCGAGTAGTTCGCGGAACTGATAATATTCAAATCAACCGTTAAATGCGTGAACGAAGATACACAATGAAGTGTTACGTCTGTTTGTCTGTGATAAGACTAAATAATAACACATGTTCGGTAAGTTCTGATCGTTTCTTATTTATTTTTATGTGGAATAATAGATTTTCCCCTTTTTAAAGGCGAACCAGCCCAAGGCTGAAAGCCTCCCTAATAAAGATAAATAATTTTCCCTTTTTCTAGCCTTTCCCACATCATGTTGGAAAAGTTCACCAAAACTCACTATGACTCGCGAATTTTTCCCAAGGTTGCAAAGACTCATTTCAGCTAAAACAATGTTTTTCTAAATTATGAAATAATTAGATGCCATGATCAAATTTTGAATTGGTACACACAAAAAATAAACGTTAATAGAATTAAAAAAACCGTTGGTAGAATTAAAAGTTTGCATTGGTTCTTTTTGGTAGAAAGTCAGAAACTTTCAATTGCAAAAGACATGAACAGTTAAAATAAAAATGCTGACTCCTTTGATTTTAAAAGTCACAACTTTTATAATTAAATGTTATAAATGTCAAATTAAAAGTTTCTACTTTTGAAATGAATTTGTAGAACTGTCAAATTAAGAGTAGGTTAGGCCAAAATAAATTTAATCTTATTTCAAAATGAGAGCGTAGTTAATCAAATAAAATTTTATTTCTTTTTAAACATAAAGTTCATTGTTTTGATTTTTACGTATATATATATATATATTTTAAATGTAAAACTAACAAAAAAAAATTTAAAAATATTGAATTGTGGAATTGTCCGCCATCCTCGTCAGCATCTGTTGAGCCGTCCATGCAATCCACTTCCCCTGCTTCAACCTTAAACTGTGGTGCTACCGTTTCAGCCATCTGGCTCAGAGTCCGGTGTGACCCAATCCGGAACGATGATCTTACTTTTGACTGATGTTGAAATTTCCGAAAAGAAAGCGATTCTATTATCGTAAAAAAAATTCCCTAGTCTGAACGAGGCATTATCGTAGATAAACTTGCCATATTGATCCTGTCGTATCACCGTATTTTATTTATATTTTCAGCCGGTCTAGCTCACGGATGATCCGGTGAATGCAGCAGGGATTTGTTTTGAAAACTGGTCGAATAGAAATTAATAAAGCAAGCTTTTCAATTCTCATTTTGCGCGTTTTTATTTTTATTTACTCACGTTATTCAAAAACTAACCAGAAATGAGTAGAAACCTACCCCCGAAGAAGTTGTTTTGACAGTAAAACAATTTTTGATTTGAAAATCTGCACTTTTAAAACTACAAGTTAAAATCAAAACATCTACTTTTGGATTGAAAATAACCTTGTTGCTTCAAATATTTTCATAGTTCAAGTAACAAATTTTGGGGTACTTTTAAATTGAAAGGTTAATATTTTTACCGATACAATTTTCGTTTTTTGTGTGTAGGATACAAGAAGAGGTTGCAAAGAATGTGTTTGACATATTAAACCTGTTTATTTCACTTCATTAGAGTCACAATCAGCGATTTTTCACAAACTCACTCACTCACTCACTCACTCACTCAGCGATCAGCAAATCGCTGATTGTGACTCATAGAAAGCAAAATTTACAGGTTTTATGTTTCCAACGCATACTTTGTAACCTCTTCTTGTAAGTTACAAGTAAAACATGCCATCATACCGTCTTTTGGTTTTATTATTCCGAAAAACATTATTTTAGCTGAAATGAGTCTTTGCAACCTTGATTTTTCCGAGGGGGGCGACACATCTAAATCTCAATTCTATGCCCAAAAAATCTCACACTAGCGAATCAATCTTGGAAAATCATCTTTCATTTCTCGCATCTACTTGCATCGTGCTTCATCTTTTTGCAGGAAATCTTCAAAATCGACACAAATCTTTGTTTTATCTACTCAGCGTGCGTGCAGCTAGCCACAGCAAAACACAATCTTTTCTGCATCGTAGATAGAGTCGTCCCCCTCGGATTTTTCCCTTGGTGAACTTCGTGAAATATCGCGATCTGGGCCACATGCCTATGTTCGACATTTTTTTTCATTTGTTACTTTTTTACGTTTTCACTTTATTCCGATGGTTCGGTAAATGGACCTTGCATAAGATATTTATCGTTTTAAATCTCGTGATAAAAAAAAATGCTTTTTAAGTTTTGACTTTGTATTTGTACTACTGTGTTACCTGATTTATAACGAATATAAGTTGTATACGAGTACCCCGAATACAACGTATAGTTCGTTTAATTTTAAATAACATTGCAAATGCTATGCAAAATTAGACGAGTCATACGTTGTATTCGGGGTACTCGTATACAACGTATATTCGTTATAAGTGCAAAGCTCAAAATAAGCTAAAATTAAGTAAAAAGAACTTAAATTTAGAGTATTTTTTTTCTCTGTGTACAACATTCTTATACACGTGCATGTGTGACGTCACATTTGCTGTTGTTTTGAAAAGTAAAAGAATAAAAGAGATGGCAGATTTTGCTCACCATACCAGTTGATATTTGTGATTCATTGACTGTTTTGGCTCGGCGACGCACGCTACCAACGAATTTTACAATTACTGTTAAAAAGTGATGATTTAGGAATACAAGAAGCAAAAGCAAATCCAGTTGTCTCTTGACATTAAATACGTTTGTAAGGTTTGTTTGTCGGATTTTGTTCTACATATAATGTATTGAAACAGTAAAGTTGGTATTTGGGCAACGCATTTATTTTTATATCTGTGATCTTGACTTTTTTACCTATGGAATGAGTACTTAAGGGGGTTAGATTTTGATAAGTTCTTTAGTGGGAATGACACTGATGAAGACTGCACATTGTAGTCGAAATACGTAGGGTTAACTACCCCATTTCCGGCCTATTAAGCACAACCCGCACTTAGTCGTTCTTAATCTAGCGCAGTTTAGCACCAAACGGAATGTTATTATTACTCATGGCTTTCTAATGTATTTACCTTTCCGCACGTACCGTAAGATTTGATAAAGAGAAACCAATCGTTGAGATATTGTCAAAAGTCTAACACTGCTTCTTGACGCCAAACTCGGCCTACGGATTCTAAACTCGGCCTAACGCATTGAAACGCCATTGAAACGTCAATGAATTCACTTCGGCTTATCGGATGAAGATAAAACATGATTCGGTCGGAGCGCTTCTTTTGTTTATGGGAATAATGGATGCAAACCTTAATATCACGCGTTCTCATTGACTTCGTTCCATAGCTTATTAACTAAAGTATCGTATCAAACGCATAATTGACTTGTTAACTCTGAAATCATGGATTTATTTGAAGTTTTCTGCTCGATAGGCTTAAAATGGGCGATTAAGCCGAAGTAGTTCTCTACCCTATCTGTCATGGATACCAAATTAATTAAGTGGAATTAAATGGAAGATAACCTTTTTTGCTGTTTTATATTAGTATATATTAGTATTTCAGCATTACTAGTGTTAATAAGCCCTTAGACAGTACTGCTAATGCTGAGAAGCCATTCATCAGCATTGCTAATGCTATACCCTCAATCAACATTCCTAATGCTTCATGCCCATAATCCTTAGCAATGCAATGCAATTAGCAATTAGCAATTGCAATTAGCAATGCTTGATAATATTTTGACAGGAAAACCACCTAGTCAGTATTTGTGAGTTGTAATGGGTTGTGTCTCTCGAACATGTTCACACCAACACCAACATAGACATTTGACAAAGATGATTGAGTAAACGACTTATGCATGACTTTTCACACGCGATTTGTTTAACCACTTCGCATATTCTCATCCTTAAATCTCTAGATCTACGTAATGTATGCATTTGAAAATAAAACTCAGTGCTTGCGTCAGGAAAGTGTGCATAAAATTAAATTATGAAATCTTCACAGCTTCTTGATAATGAGATCTGAGACCATGTGCCAATCGTGTGCTTAAATAAGCCAATTTAAAAAGCAATAACCATCATGATGTATAGCTTGTTATAGATGTTATAGCACTGAGTTGATCAAACATTGAATAATAGCATCCAGAGTTCAACATAACTGTAGTTGTATTGCCATTTGGTTAAAAGCTTTAAAAAATGCATGGAGCGCTTTTGAATGATTGTTGGCGATCGGTTTAACTATGCGCTGCATAAGGCTTACGATACCTTTTATATCACCTCAGTTAAACCGAATGACAAGAGCTGTATATCTTATAAATTGCGGCATAACAGTAACTGTCTCATCTGCAAATCTGTTTAAAACAACACTCGGTTGAACACTCGCTGCAAGCCGTAAATAGCGCTCCCTAAGCTATAATTAGTTCGAAGAAGTGGAAGTCTTAGCATAAGACTGTTGCGTAGTGATCGAGGTTGAACATTAATGTTCACTTGTTGCAGCATTGCTTCGCAGTCGATTCTTCCTTGCAGAGTATCGGCTCTGAAAACATCTCTTCGGATACGTAAGGGCTCGACATTGATTTAATTGGCAGCGGTTCTCGTAGCTTGGAAGACGAAGTGGGTATCTCCGAGGCCGTTGCACAGATTCAATTCACTTGGCCCCATTATTGTAGTTCGGGCTCCAGACTGCAGGGCAGTATTCCAACGTAGATCGTACGAGAGAGCAATAGAGCGATTTCAAGCAGTAAATGTCTGTAAAGTTCTTAGTAATCTTGAAGACAAAGCCAGGAGTTCTGGACGCTTTGTCGACGACATACGATATATGGTGTGAGTATGTCAGGTTTGAGTCCAGAACAACGTCTAAGTCTTTCACGCAATGCACCCGTTCGATAGTAGTTTGTAGTTGAAAATAATCGGTTGTTTCTTGCGCGAAAAAGTAGCTGGGTTGACCACCAGTCGGTTTAAACTAAACCAGTCAGCAAAGATGTCAATCTGATTTTGGAGAGAACGGCAGTCGCGCAGAAAAACTTTCAGATCGTCTGCAAACGATAATCGTGGCCCTGTGATAACATGGTGAACGTCGTCGAAGTAAAGAAGAAATACCAATGGTCCCAGATGGCTACCCTGAGGTATACCGGCCTTTGCGCAAAAGCTTGCTGAGCGACAGCTACCCAAAGTTACTGTCAGTTGGCGCTCCGTGAGGTGATGTGATGTGAATAGAACCCACCATCAGTGCAAGGATTACCTATGACTGCAGATACTTCACTGGTTGTAAAGTTCTGCCTGATGGTTTGTTGCAGCAGGGTGAATCAACTTCATTGAAGACCTTTGGAAGACAAACGACAAGATGTACATCTATCAACACGTGACAATGGACTGGCAAATCCACGAACCCTTGTCCAGTCTACAAATCCTTTGAAACCCTTAGGCTGACCCCCTTCCCAAACCCAGCATATAATAATGTTTGATTAATGAAATGTTTTCAAAACAGGGTCATTTAGAGTTGAGTTAATTTACCTGTACCAGTGTAATTACCTTTGATGACGATGAATTGTTGCTTTAGTTGGCGCTCCGTGAGGTATGAACAAAACCATCTCAAAAGATTTCCACCGATCCCTAGCCTATCAAGCTCAGCGATCGCAATTTCGTGGTTCAGCTTATCGAAGACTGCCGTAAGATCTGTGTAAATAACGTCCGTTTTGGTCCGAGCAATCAAACTGTCTGTGATGTAAGACGTTAGGCACAGCAGGTTCGTAGTTGTGGAACGCCCACTTATGAATCCGTGTTGATCTGTACTTATATATTACTTGCAATGCGCATTTAGGGACTCTATGACAACCAATTCAAAAAGTTTTGATACAGCACTCGACGACGTGATTCCCCGGTAGTTGTTTACGTCGCGTTTGCTTCCCTTTTTATGAACAGGAAACATATCCGCAGTCTTCTAGCAAGACGGAAAGATGCCGCTGGAAAGAAAGAGCTGGAATATGCGGCGCAGTGGATCTAAAAGACAAGTGATGTTCTTTTTAAGAATAATCGACGGAACACCATCGGGTCCAGCCTTAGCTGAGGTCTTAAGTTAAGATGCTGCTCTATAAATCGTATCTGTTGTGGCTTCGACCATGCTGAGCGTTTGGTTTGGACCAAAGGAACATTACTGGCCGCGGAAGTAATGATATTAGCGGAGAGTTGCTCGTCTTCAAACACACTAGCAAATTTGGCTGAGAACAGGTTGCAAATGTCTTGTTGATTGCCAGCAGTTACACCATTAAAAATCATGGAAGAGGGTAAGCCGACTTCCCTGCGTTGCTCATTTACGAAGCTCCAGAAGGATTTCGGGGGTGATTTTAGCCACCGTTGAATCTTCCTTTGATAGCGTTGAAAACAGAGACGACTTAACCAATTATACTCGTGGTTGAGTCTGACATAGCAGCATTTCAGCGGTAGTGTGCGGAGTTTAGTAAATCTTCTGAGAGCAGCCTTCTTAGTTCTTTTCAACGAGCGAAGATCTTTCGTCATCCAAGGGACGCGAGAGTCGATATGGATGATCTTTTTGGAAAAGTGTCTGTAAATGACAAATGCCAAGATGTGAGAAAAGGTTTGTGCAGCAATGTTGACGTCTACAGGATCTAGAATATGCTCCCAATCTAGATTAGACAGCACATGGACAATATTGCGGTAGTCAACTCTACGGAAGTCATAACACAGCGTTTGAAGTGGTAAAATCATGGACAATATTATTTTCGATCACGATAACTAAAGCAGGGTGATAATACACTTCCTTGACTAAAGGTTCGGGCAACCGGTGAACACTCGTGTTTATTTCAGTTACCGTGGGGACGTAATTTGTGATTAGCACCGGTCCCTTTCAAATTGTATCATTATTTATGTACGGTCCTTATATTTGAAATGACGTTTAACATGCATCTAGTGATGGCCGATTTTCTTACGAATAATTGATTAATCGATTAACGAACCGAAAAGTAAAATATTTGTAGTCGGTTATATCGTGCCGATATAAGGATTAACATCTCCAGAGGATCCTCACCGATCGTTTCAAACATGTGCTGCACTCTCATTGACGGAAATATGGCAGCACAGCGATAAAAAAAAATCGATTAGTTGTTAATCGGGTAATTAAAAAATGGGACACCTCTGATTTTGGTGTGTTTGTTTTGATAAAAATGAGCGCAAAATTTCATCTCTGTCCAGGGGGCAGCAAAACCACAAAATTACCTTGAATACGGGGGGTATTCATTGGATGAAAGGGACCGTGAAAGAGGACACTAAAATAGAAAGTCGACAGTTTCATCAACCGGTGAACACTCGAGTCTATTTCAGTTACCGTGGAGACGTAATTTGTGATTAGCCCCGGTCCCTTTCAAATTGTATCATTATTTATGTATGGTCCTTATATTTGAAATGACGTTTCACATTCATCTAGGGATGGCCGATTTTTATTCGAATAATCGATTAATCGATTAACGTACCGAAAAGTAGAATATTTGTAATCGGTTATATCATGCCGATATAAGCATCAACATCTCCAGAGGGTCATCACCGATCGTTTCAAACATGTGCTGCACTCTCATTGGTGGAAAAATGGCAGCACAGCGAACAAAAAATAATCGATTAGTTGTTAATCGAGTAATTAAAAAATGGGACATCTCTGGTTTTGGTGTGATTGTTTTGATACAAATGAGCGCAAAATTTCATCTCTACTGAGGGGGCAGCAAAACCACAAAATTACCTTGAATACGGGGGGTATTCATTGGATGAAAGGGACCGTGAAAGAGGACGCTAAAATAGAAAGTTTTTCTTCCGACAGTTTCATCTTAGTATTCATCTTTGGTTTCATCTTAGTATTCATCTTTGCTATAACTGTCCAGGAGCTAGATGGTTCCTACGTGGAAAGATGAACGCTCGTGATCAGGACAAAATAAAGCACTATGGGTTGGAGTCCATGCATTCCGGTAGGTTAAAATCGCCAAGAAAAATAACTTCGTCGGAAGGGCCTGCTTTGTCTGAAGCGGCCAAGACTGATCGACAATGTGCGTCAATAAGCTCCAAGTCACGGGTTCGATCTGGAGGGATGTACACTGCACAGAGAAGCAATTGAAGATCACCAAGTTGAATAGCCACCCACACTTGTTCAATCCTGTTCCAGGAATCGTCCCCGATAACTTCTCAGGTTAGTCGAGGACTTTGTCGTTCAGTTTTTTTCCCCGGAAATTATTGTTAAACAAGCTACAATTAAATAAAAAGGAGTTTTCGCCAAACAGTTTTACCTGCTTTACTGCCAGTCCCAAGAGAGCCAAAAAATTCAAATTTGAGAGAGAAGATTTGCTCTCACGACCTCAATCTCTCAACATGCCATGTATTTTGATGATACTCGATTTGAGATTTCCCTTTCACAGATTACAAAATAGAGTACCGTCACTACAAAACATGTCTGGTACCTCTATGCATTTGCTTTAACATTTGAAGTCCCTCCTTTTTTACATATTCTGCGCAAAAGATACTTTATGCCCCGTCTCATACATAAAAATCGGCGGGAAATTCTGTGAGGGGTGAGCTATTTTGTGTGCAGAATGTGTAAAAAAGGAGGGACTTCGAATAATAATCTAAATGCATATATAGAGGTACAAAAAAAAAAGTTGTTGAATATTACATCGAAACTGCTGCAACCAGGTCAATCCATCGGTTGTGTAATATCACATTGTACAATGTGCATCGATTTTGCGAACAAAATTATATCCATTGATGTAATATTGTATCTGCTTTTTGCTATTACATCATTATTTCATACATCAGCTTGAATTACGTTGATCGATATTAAATTTTTTTGCTGTGTACCAGACATATTTTGCACTGCAGTGTCCTCTGTGAAAAAGGAGGGACTTCAAATGTTAAAGCAAATGCATTCAGGGTAAACGCTCCTATAGTTGCGGTACGTTAGAAGCGTTAGGTTCCTGTAGTTGTGTATGGAGACTCCATACACAACTATAGGAACCTAACGCTTCTAACGTACCGCAACTATAGGAGCGTTTCCCCTATAGAGGTACCAAACATGTTTTATAGTGTCAGGTATTGTATTTTGTAATCTGTGAAAGGAAAATCACAAATCGAGTGTCAACAAAATATATGGCATGTTGAGAGTTTCAGGTCGTGAGAGCAAATTTTCTCTCTCAAATTTGAATTTTTTGGCTCTCTGGGAACTGGTAGTAAAGCAGGTAAAACTGTATGGGGAAAAATCAGTTTTATTTAATTGTAGCTTGTTTAACAATAATTTTTCGGGGAAAAACTGAACGACAAAGTCCCGGATTGATTTCTTTAGGTTGTCGTTCACTTTTTTTTTACCTGAATATGCACCGAAAGCGAATTATTCCCACTTCTCTCAATTTCTATATGGGGATTTTTATCACTTCTTACCAGCGGAACAGCGCCATCTTTGTGGAAAATGATCGAACAAAATGATTTATTTATTGCTTGACGGTGACCAATATGAAATGATCCGGCCTGTGATACACTCTGAAAAATCGTCACGTCCGATTTACGTGAAAATATATGTGGTTTTCGTCCACCCTATTTTTCACATAACTTTTACCGGATTTGCACGTAGCCGATCAAAACTCAGCTTCGATTATCTACGTAATTATTCAGGTAAATAAGACCTGATTTCCACGTACTGCTTACGTGAAATCGGGGTGAATACTACTGGAAAACTGGGAACTTTTACGTGGTATTCCGTTTCGTTTTAAATGTTTTCACGTATCTTTTACGTGAATTTTGAATGAGAATAATGGATTATTATAGAATTCTTACGTTCATTTACCTCAGTTTAATGGAAATATTAACTATTAAAAAACATTTTCTAACCATTTGTTTGAATGAACGTTTAAATAAACGGTAAACCAACTGAGGTTGGTTCTCCATTCACCGCTCATATGGATGTAAACAAAAATTATTTTTTCGACAATAATCAGTGCAATGTGTGGACTTTTTCAGCAAATTTTGAAAAAAATGAGCGGTTAATGGAAGTAAACAGGCACCACATGGTACATAACAAAATCAGCTCGATTGTTTTTTTATATCTTTATTAAGAAGACTTTCAGCCCTGGGCTGGTTCGTCTCCTGCTCGATTGGTTTGAAAACATCCAAGAATAAGCGAAAACAGCACGGGTAAACGGCACCACTCACCGCGCTCTTCGGGGGATTTGTGTATTGCAGAAACATTAATGATTTTTGTAAATGAGCTTAGCTAAATGCTGCCAATTGACTGTTTAACTTTTCGCTTCTGAATCACAAACAGAGCGAAGAAGAGCAACTAGCGATAGTGACTCACTTGACAAGAATGTTAAGGAACTTGTGATATCTTGTTAGCGAATGAACAAACTCTCAGCAATTTTAACACGGAATTGTAGTTTATTTCCCTTCCGATTTTGTGGTATCAATCTCCGATCAGTGTAATGCGTTTTTCTTCCGCACAATGCTACTGCACCGACTAGCGGTCGCCTATGTGTAATTGTGCCCCTGCAATTAAAATCAATGATAGCCGCATGCTATCAAATCATGTGTCCCACGGAGATGACAAACACGCAATGGGTCGTGTATCGATAAGCGGTAGGCTATGTGGATTACTGCACTTGATGCTTTTTTTTTATAAATCTCAACAAACAAACTTTAAGCTACAGTTAACTAATAGAAAACAAAATAGAATCAAATTAGATTACTCTCCGGACTGGATCATTGTTACCTAGCAATTGTTATCTAGAAGGCAATTCTGTGTGTATGTGTGTGTGTAATACATCTGCTACTCGCGTTGTGATAAATAAATAAATTTAAATAGGAACGGTGCTGTCGGACCCAGTTCCTCCGGTGTGCTTCTTGAAGTAGGACTCCAGTTTATCGGCATTGGCTCCGGAGAACTGATCGACTACGTTCTTGTTCTTAATGAACAGGAAGGTGGGCATGCTGGAAATGTTGTACTTGGCGGCCAGATCTTCGCACTCGTCCACGTCCACCTTGATGATCACGAGCTTGTCGGCGTACTTGTTCTGGAACTCTTCCAGCTTGGGAGCAATCACCTTGCATGGACCGCACCAGGTGGCGAAAAAGTCTACCACGACCAGCTTGTCGGCGGCGGCATCCAGCCGGCTGTCAAAGTCTGCCTGGAAAGACAATCGGGAGAACAGTCGCTTAGTAGGTCAATCGGCACACACATACTATATACCAAATGCTTTATCGATTGAGAGTTACGCGAGACCAATTTAGTAGTAATGGGGACATGCATGTAGGAATTGCAAATCAACCTCACACTGGACCTTAGCCAATACAACAATCGCGAGACGCCAAGGACGAATGACCATATATTTGTGTGCATCGCACTCATACATATACATTTCTGACACATCGAGTGACCGCTCAGTTTCATTGGAAACTACTAACGTGGAATTCAGATAGGCTGAAGGATTAAAGAAAACAAGGAGACTGCCCAATCGAAACTGTTTTGTGCTGGTCATCCGTCACCATGACTTGGCGATTTGTTCTTTCTTTCGTCTGCTTTTGTTGCTGTGGCTCATGTTGTAGGCACCAAATGACATCATCCACGTGTTTGTTGTGCACTGGATTTATGGGCTTACAAGCGTTTCATAGAACTAATGCAGCAGCTCGATTTTAACCACTTACCTATCAAACGCACTGCAACCTCTCGGACGGCACACGAGAATTGCTACTTCCGGTACTTAATCGACAATGCTTATGAGGTGGAAGTGTATGGGCGAAAAATGTTTTTTTGCTTGAAGGTTTGCTGTTTGCATTGAAGTTATGCAATTAGCACCTGGCGGTGATAGTTGGTATAGGATAGAAACACCGCCCTCTCCAGCGATAGTGCAAATATGAGGAATAGGGAGAACTTGATCAAACAGAAAGGCTTTTAGAAATTGTTTACCCACCATCTAGTATCGTTGCAAGTACGATTGGACTTTTAGTTGGTCTACCGGTTGGTCTTTTGTTAAGGATTGTTGTTAGTTGGATTTGATTATTGAGCCTATGATCAAGATGGTAGGAATGGCAATTAAATGTCTGCAAATTAAAAAAAAAAATTATGAAGGGCTCTACGCAGACAGAGAAAGAGTGTAATTAAATTCTCTGCCTAGGTACATAGTTTATGGACCTAACTGCAAATCAAATACGAGGGCAGCTTGTTTTTTTTTTATTGGACAAGGATAAGTGAGGTAAAACTACAGATTTGGAGTCCTACAATTGGACAATTGGAATGCTGCCTAAGAATTGAAATTCTCCTTAGAATTCCTTTGGAAATATCCTTCAGGGTGGCCTGAATTTTCATTTTAAAATTCCCGGTTCTAATCTCAAATTATTCCCGGTTTTTAATATTTAGTAAAAATAATGATTGCAATATCACGTTAATTTCGAGGTACTTAGATTCAATTTGAATAACATTTTTTAGACTCGATTCCTCTTATGACTGTAAAGCACCAGAACACAGACAAACAGACATAACACATTGAATATTTCTCACTGTAAAACATCGTCGCTAAAACATATCGGCCATCTGTTGAGTACACTGTGGTGGGTAAACGCTGAACAGATGGCGGTAGTGTGAAAACGTCAAACGCAAGGGAATTGTGAGTGTTATATATGTTTGCCTGTTACCAGAATATACAAAGGGGCAGAGTCATGGATTTGTTTAAGGTTGCATAGACGAACGCTAGGCTGAATGGGTCATTATACCGAGTTTTAGAAGGAGCGATTATATTAAGAAATTGTTGAGCATAGAGTTCTACATCGGGAAGGGAGTGAAGGCACCATGCGCACTGAACGTATCAAGCTGATGGTTCCAGCAAAGAACCGCTACAAGGCCATCGAAGAGCTGTTGAAGTAGACAAAAGTGGAGTATTTCTCCCACGATATCGGGGCGGACAAGCCGCTCAAAGTGGTCCTGCATGATCTGCCCGACATGGAAACCGCTACGTTGTCGGAGGAACTCAAGGAGAACGGTCTAAAACCAAACCAAGTCTGAATGAATCGGCACGACACATCCTATAAGTACCGTGACCAGCTGTATTTGGTCCACCTCGACCGAAACTCAACGTGTCTGAAGGACCTTATTGGAAACGTTATCAATCTAGCCACCGTCGCCCAATGATCAAACTGCCTCATGTTTGGGCACGGGACCAAACATTGCCACATGGCTCATCGCTGCAATAATTGTGGCACGCAACACGCACCCGAAGCATGCGAGAGGATGGAGGACGCTGATTCAAAATGCGCTAATTGTGAATGCCAGCAAGCCTTGTCCAAAAACGTGCGGAATTCATGGATATCCGCAAAAGGGCCTCCACGCAGAAACAGCGAGGTCGGAAGAAGGTTCCGGCTCGCAACGAGCAGAATTTCCCCGCCATTATCCAACGGCGTCCGATTCCGATTCTTCCACCGCTTGTTTCCGTCAACTGCTGAGGTGCCAAACCCTTCGGCTAATCCGCGTCGATGCGGCAACGGCTGCATACCCTCCCCTGGGACTATCCTGACGTCGGGATGATGAAAACGAAGATCTGCTCACAACATAGGAACTCATTACCATCATGGCAGAAGCAATAATCATCAAGCGCTCCTGCAGGACAAGAAACCGAGCAGATTCTTGCTGCATCACGTTTCATCGACAATCATGGACCGTGAAGCCTTCCAGATCGCCAACTGGAATGCTTGCTCACTTAAGAGCAATAGCAAGAGCATCGAGTTCGTTAATTTCCTCAACGAGCGTAGTATAGACATTGCTCCGAGACGCCCGAGGTGAACGTCTTCCTTCCCGATTTTCGGCTCGTAAGAATGGTGAGGAGTGGCCATCGCTGCCAGACGGTACAATCGAAACGGAAGTTCATGCAAGCATCGACATCTTCATCAGCAACATGAGCCGCAACATCTCACAACCTGTGGCCTACCAGGAGCTGAGCTCGGACCACTATGGGGCTTATTACGGATGTCACTTCACGGTGAAAACTTGTCACTTGTCGTCACGGTGAAGTGATTCCCATTTGATTTGTACGGCAATCACGGCTCTTATTCTGAGTATCACTTCCTTATCACCGTGTAGTGACACCCGTAATAAGGCCCTATATGATGGTGGCCGAAGCAGGCTTCTCTGCTAACAGGTCATAAGCCTCCCGGCGCAACTACCGATGCGAAACAGTTCCAACGCTGCGTTGACACTGCTGTCGACTATGAGGAACATCCGGACACCCCGAAGACGTTGACCGGTGCCTGAGTTCCATAGAGGAGGCGATATCCCGAGCCAGGGAACAACATGTACCAGTTTCCAGACAGGTGAGCAATACTCTGAATCTTGATGGACCCACTAAAGACATAATAAGACTCCGTAACGCTATGCTTCGTCAGCTCTCATAATCTCGGACTGAACATGGTTATTTCATACGATATTGAAATTGCTGAAAATGCAGCCAACCTTCATCAAATTCCTAACCATTTTCTTGTGGAATTTGAGATTACGGCCGATGAACTGTTGACCTATATGAAATCATCTAAGAACGTGAAGGCCCCAGGTTTCGACCAAATTCTGAATCTGGAACTCAAACACTTGAGTTCCAGATTCTTCAACTAACTGGCACTGATTTTTAATCTGTGCCTTAGACTTAGCTACTTTCCTCGTGCTGGAAGTCAGCTAAAGTCATCCCCACCCGGAAGTCTGGGAAAGATTCGTCTTCACATTTAAGTTACCGACCCATCAACCGGGGTTATCTAAGGGCAGTATACCACCGACTCCTGGCATCTGCCTATGAAAACAATTAATTGCTCGAGGAACAGTTTGACTTCGGTCGATCGACTGTTCACCAGCCAACTCGAGTGACAAACATTTTCTGACGGAACAAGTCTGTATCTAAAACATCTGCCAAGAATGCTTGGACGTTGAAAAATCGTTCGACAATGTCTGGCATGATGGCCTGGTCTACAAATTACAGCGATACGGTCTTCCAATCTTCCTTGGGAAGATCATAAAAAACTATCTTTCGAACAGGACCTTCCGAGTCTCTCTGAATGGCATCACATCGGTGCGGATGTTCCACAAGGAAGCATCCTTGGACCCATCTTTTTCAATCTGTTTACCTCCGATATGCCGTCTCACCCTGATGATGGATCGTTGTCCCTGTTCGCAGATGACACATCCATATCTATAAGGGTTGGGTCATTGGAACTCTGACCACCAAACTTCAGAGAGAGGACTGGATGTCCTGTCTGATTATTTCAACAGCTGGAAGATCCGTATAAACGTGGACCACATTCCATGGTTGCAATTGCTCATTTGGAATAAACAATGTTTCCCGAAATTATTAAAGTTACTTTAAAAACAATCTTCGGTGTCAAAATCTGATTCAATTGGCACTTTGATATATTGAACATTTTTCGAGGAATCAGACTTAGCAACAAAAAAAAAATGTCCCGGAGGTGAGGCTAAAAATAAGAATCCCGTCATGAAGAAATATGGAGAATCCAAAATCTTATCTTATCTTTCTTTATTAAAGAGACTTTCAGCCATCGGCTGGTTCATGTCTGCGAATCCAAAATTGCTACCGTCTATGCATCACCTAAACCCGGTTATTTTAATAATTGTATCTTTTTTAAGTTCAGCACATTTTTTTTAGTTTGACGTAGGTACTGAAAACTTGGTCAGGTTTTTTTTTTTGTTAACTAGTTCATTTATTTGGAAGGCTCAATACTCGCGGCTTACCCGTGGTTAGAGGGGTACATTGTCGAAGAATAGGGTCAGGGGAGTAGCTTGGAGGTGAGGTTTCGTTGTCTCATCAGAGCGTTGTCGCCAGTATGAACGGTAGTGCGGTTCTAGTTTCGTCTGGAGTTCGACTGGCTATGGTAACCAATTGGCGATGATGAGACTCATCGAGGCGGGTTCGTTCATGTCGTTTATATTTTCCTTTTCCTAATTTAGAATCTTAAAATTTTAAAAGTTCGTAATTACGCTGATCGAAAGGTTATTTCCATTTTACGTCACCCGCCCAAAACAATGAAGGAGCTAAATAAAATTTAGCCAAGTTCAAAATCGGCACTTGCTCTGCGCTTTATCATAAATCTACATCTATTTTTTGTTTATTCCCTAATTTTTATAGTACATTATTTTTGTATAGACACTTGTTATTAAATGATTGCCTCTCTTCCCCCGCGCCGGGCTATTTGAGTGACGTCGAACATAAAATAAAAGTAATATTTGCAGCAGCCTTATTGAAAAAAAAACCGATGCATGTGACACAAATCTACGTAGGTAGGTAGGTACACTTTTCAACTTACCAAATTTAGTTTTATGATTCATTCGACGGCCTCACATCGTAAAGAGTGTCGTGTTGTCGGGTGAAACTTGAAATATTTTTTTTGCATGAGATGCGAAATCCCATCATGTAGGACATGCAGGATTATAATGATTATAATGAAAGGCGTGTTATATAATTTTACAGGCGACAGGTTCGAACTCTGATGCGGCAGACAAAACTGAAAGTATCTGTATTGAGTAGCAAGCCCAAAGATACTCTTAGCCCAGGAAGGGATGTTGATAAATTTTACAATCCTAGAAATTCTTTGAACGAACCGCCGTTTGTTAGTTTTGCAGGCACTGACAATAACAAACTTTTACAAACTCCACTTTACGCTACTTGAGGAAAACTTGACCTTGACCTGATAAAAGGTTCTACCAGCAGGGTATCGTAGACTAAATGAATTACAATTACAAAAAAAAAGAAACTTCAATCGATCAGGAATCGTTTAGTTGTGTGTGTCAGAATGTATGCTAATTAGGGTGTTGATTACTAACTTCATAGGAAACTGTTAGATTCAGTAGTTTAACCGCACATTTCTGCAGCAACAAGACAACAACTCAATCACTTATAGACATGCACCCGTAAGCCGGGTAGAAATTCCTACCGTCAAGCGTGACAAACAACACCCCGGTTCAATAAAAAAAAAATATACAATGCATCTAATGCAAAGCGCGGGTTGAAGGTAGTTGTTTGATTCCATGCACTCTGTTCAAACACACACATTTCATAGAGCAATTATTCCGTGTGCCCCGTCGGTCCCGCCTGATGATGCCATAGCAGCAGACTCTGATGTGCCTTCTGCACATTGTACCTAAGTCCGCTGTTATTCGTCCGTCATCGAAATGAACGACCTCGATGTTAGACGACGCGTTAAATGGGCGCGGGGGAACGCTTATCTTAAGTGTGTGTGAACCCAAGACGTGGGAGAAACCCATCGAAATTGAAAACTGTTGCGGTTTGGTTAACCTTGGGACTTTGTACAAATTAACGATTGAAATAAACTAGCTAATTGAATTTTCAGAGATTCTTATGCATCCGATGGGACAATCTCAATATCAATTGACTCCCCCCGCTCCCCTCTTTGCCAACAATATTGAGACATGGAGATTGTGCATGAGCATGAGCTTATCCGAATAAAAAAAAATGCATTCGTCATGCCACGATGTAGCTTTTTGTTCATAATCACCCATAAATTACACAATATATTTTCACCCACTTGATGATTAAGAAAGTTTGAATACTTACAGCATCCTTGACGACGTACACCATTTTAGATTCGGGTGCCACTAGCGTTTGAGATAATAGTAGATAAGTTGAAAAGCACTTTCACTAGACGGCCCTTTAAGGAAAATAACCCACACACGTCTTCACCGGTCGATTGACACTTGACTAATGTTGAAAAATTACGACGACTGACGAAACGGCGAGATGACATGACACAGCGGAAAAGTTTGCGATTCAAGATCAATATTCATAGGTGCACGGTGTATTGATTTGTGTTTGTATTAATGTATTAAAAATCGACTGACGTTGAAAACATTAAATTCAACGCTAGATAGAAATACGAAGAAGAAAAGGAAGGACAAATAAAAAGAATGAGAATGAAGGATAATGAATTATTCATTCAACTACTCAACATTTGCTTTGTATTTCTTATTGTGCAATGATCTAAATTATGCTTTTTTAATTTCCAACCCGCTCAGAACGCAATCATGAAACTATCCTTATATAAACGTCATTGGGTCTCACGCTATCTCCAAAGTACCCATTAATGAGTAAAATTTTACTCATTTTCAAGAAAAGTCAAAAATGGGTATTTTTTACCCTTCTTGCTTTTTCCGAAATGTATGAAAAGTACCCACCTGTCATGTATCCCTTTAAGAAAACCTGAAATCCTATAGAAACAATTCATGCTCTTTATTGGACATAATTATTAGCACAATATCACACAAATAATCAATAGCATCCACTGGGCATCGGTTTACGAGGTTTGCTGCTCATTCAACTGGTTCGGACCCTTCTGTAAACTTCATTTCTTACTCTTTGAAAATCATCGCTAACCTGAAACGGAACACATATTTAGAACAAATTCAGTTTTCATCATAATTGCAGATACAATTCTTTCCTCGTTAGAATCGATATTAGATCATGCTGAGGATCATGCCCCAGGAATGCTGTGCTGTTCTTCAGATTTGTTATGGAAAGTGACGGAAACAATAAAACTCGCAGCCGCAGCATTGTTGTTAAATAAACATTTTCACGTCAATCAACATCGGTCGGCTCGGTTGAAACACAATTTCATACTACGCCGTATCGTCACGTAATAGATGCACGTGAAATTCAAGAATGTTCATAACTTTTGGTTGTTAAAAATGATAAAACACTCTGCGCTTCCAGTTCACCAAAGATGTCGTGACAATAATTTAATGTACATTTTTACCCATTTTAATTGCAGTAGATATGTTCAAAAATGGGGAAAAAGTACCCGCTTTCCGGTTTTCGAAAATACCCATTTTTTGACATTTTTGAATAACTTCAAAAAATGAGTACAAGGTACTCATTTAATGGGTACTTTTCAGTTAGCGTGCATGGGGCAACAGGCAGCTTCCTGGTGTTAGGCCGTTCGCAATGCTGAGTTTCAAAATTGTTTCAAACTACTCGTCAATTCTATAATTTGAAACTGTCAAAAATAAAACTGCAACACGATCAGCGCAACGCACAGTTCTAAAACATGTTTGTAATCATCAAGTTCCATAAACTTTACTGTTCTCTATGAAGTTCTCCGTTTTTTTTGTGGAGCTCTTCGAAACATCTTCAACACATCCAAAGAAATTTGAAACAGAGTTCCATTCGTGTTTCAAACTCGCTCAGAAATAAAACAGAATAGTCGAGCAGTTGCAAATCTGGTGCAAAATAGTGCTCGAATAATGAAACTGCAACTCAGCATTGCGAGAGGTGCCTTTCTGTTCTAGTTTCAAATTGAAACAGTCCTTATAAAATACAACAGCATTGCGAACGGCCTTAGAAGCAAAAATATTGTAAACATTGCTGGGCACTCAAGTGACGACGTCACTCTACCATAACATTCCATGCTGCGAACAGTGAGATTTACGTCACTGCGAACAGCTCTTTCGTGTAAAAAGATAACCATGGCAAAGAAATACGAAACCACTAAACATTTGTACATTTCACTAACACCAATAAGCCTGTTGGCTCAGACCTTATATAAAGGCATTGGTATAGAACAGGTTAACGACAGGTTGACAGAGACCGCCGTTAAATTAAAGGAAAGATGAAGAAGTTACAAGTTACCTGCACGGAGAAAAAACACTACGCAAAATCTGAGTACTTTTACTTAATTTTTAGTTGAGCCTCTCACTTGCACTCGTTATTGTTGTCAATAAGGAACGAAATAGTTCAGCCCAATAAGTTACTTTTTAGTAAGTTGCATGTTCCAAATTTACGTGAATTAAACTTAATTTTGGGTAGAATATACCTAGGAGTATGTTTTTTTGCTGGTGTTAAATGAAAACTACTATATACGATTTTCTCCAATTTGGGTTATTGCGAAGATTGTTGTCTTCGGTTATTGGGCTGAATCCGGAAATTGAAGGAAAATTACTTAATTTGGAGTAGTTTTTCATCTCCGTGTAGGTTAATATTTTTCGAGCTATTGACCAATGCACGGAATGAACTGCATGAAAAAATTTGACGTTTGAGCGGTGCCGTGTTTACTAAAATGAACACATGAATAATACTCGCGCAACATTTTAAAATGGCCTATCAACTTATGTACACAAAACTTGTTAGGCATTTTTCCCGCGAACCGAAGTACGCTCATGTAAACCAACAACACCATCGGGTAGGGTGAATTCTCCCCTTCCCGATAGTGGTCTGGTTTGCGTGAGTGTTCTTCGGTTCGCGAGAAAAGGGCCTAACAAGTTGTTTATAAAAGTTGATAGGACCTTTTCTAAAGTTACGCGAGCATTGCATCATGTGTTCATTTTTAGTAAACACGGCACCGCTCATAAGTCAAATTTTTTTGTGAGTTCATTCCGTGCATTGGTCAATTCCAGGAAAACTTCTCAAATTTGAGGAAAATCGATGAAAATTAATCTCAGTTCAGGAGTATACTACTGAGTGATGTCTCTTTAAATTTTAGGAGCGACCTCGTTTTTGCGAGTGAACGATACTCAAATAAGAGGGAGATTTATTTGCCGTGCTTTCATCTGCTTTGAAGTTATAACTTAGTACTTAGAGCAACCGTAACGGTGGTTGTCATTTGCGCGACTATTTAAACTGCGCATAGCGCTCTCATTTTAGTTTAGTCACTCTTCTCCACACCGGTCGCTGCTATCGCGGTTATCAATTTACTCGCCGTAGTCCGTACCGGTAGTGAGCATTTTGACATTTCTACGAATAGCAACCTTTCTCCCGCGCTGCTAAATTTGGTAACGCGCTTCTCACCGAGAAGCCGACTGCTATTTTAGTTACTCGTATGGCAACCCCCGATACGGTAGCTGCGCTATGATGAAGGCTGCTAAAATGAGTTTAGCAGCGTACCGTTACGGTTGCTCTTAGTACTAGTTAAAGCGCCTGGATAAATTCAGTCTCTTTAGTACTAGTATACTCTCTCTGAGTGAGATTGAACGGTCGTGAAGACACTCTAAGTTGTCAAAATTTACCTATTTTCTGACAGCGGCATGCATGGTTCAAACACGGGTTTATTTTACCCATTAAAAGTATTCACTAACCACCGTGTAACGACCGGTGTGTGTATTGGATAACTCTGCTAAATCGTTCATAAACGATTCAGCAGAGTTATCCAATACACACACCGGTCGTTACACGGTGGTTGGTGAAAACTTTTTAATGGATAAAATAAACCCGTGTTTGAACCATGCATGCCGCTGTCAGCAAATAGGTAAACTTTGACAACTTAAAGTGGGTATTAAAATACCCATTTTATGAATCAATTTCAAAATAATTTTTACCATACCCATGAATCATAAGTTTTTACTGGCCGAATCCCTTGAGTTCATTCAAATTTCAGAAAGAGTTTGTTCGATGTTTAGAATCTGTTTTGTTTAATGTTTTTAGTTTGATTTCTAAAGAATTAGTCTACATATATAAGAGATTTCGAAATCCTAGTGTCTTGATGTATTTTTTAAGTGATTTGTCAAGTCAAGTGAGAGACAAACCTACTTCGTGCTGAATATTTATTTGGAGAAGAAACAATCAAGAGCAAATTTTCATTACGTCGAATGTAACAAAGCTAAACAAAGTTTCATTATGTCGTAAGTAACATTCGCACCGATCCGAGAAAAATAAAGTTTTGCTTTGATGACCGAAAAGTTATTCCTATTTCCAATTAAACACATATAATCTCATAGTGATAGCAATGTTTAACATATTCAGCCGGGTTTTAATCATACAAAGGCAAATCGCTAGCTTTCATGCTAAGAAATACTGGTTTTTGAGTCAAAAGTTATTATACGTCGTTTGGTGGCCCCTATTGTTACTTAAGTCAAAGTGTATTTACCAGGATATTCGGGAGAATTATCAATTACGTCTCCTTACGTGCAGCCCATTCATCATTTTAGGACCACCGAAATCATCTTAGCAACCAACAGTTCGATTTATTCACTTTAATAATGAGAAAGCGAAACGACGAACGAACACTTTTCACGGGTTTCTCAGCGCTGTTACTTAAGGCAAACGGCATCTCCATAGAAATCGGGTGACTTAAGTAACATCGAAAATTATTTTGATCGGAAGGTGATTACGTCAAAAAGCAATTTGACTGGTAAATAAATTTAAAAATGGGATTTGATCCTATATTCGGACAGTATATAGTGTAATAGCAGGAGAATCGATTGACACTGATAGCTCGACTTTTTTTTACCTTTGTTACATTCGACGTAATGAAAATTTGCTCTTGAACTTATCGTCGAACTTCGAACTGAAATTGATCGCAGAGTTTCGTGATTGTTTTTTTTTCACAACATTGATAAACTTAACCACGAAGACTGCAGATTGAAGGTTAAGATCCAACTACAGACCCAGGTAGTTGTCCTCTGGCAGATCCGAATAGCCCAGCGATTTTTTTTAAATCACTTGTTGTGATGCTACATGAATGAATTTGAATCTGGGGCTAGTATGCGTACACTGGTGGTTACGAAACTCTCCTCTGGGCGATCCGGAACATCCATAAAAGTGGTCAATTTGTAAAAATGATCGAAATATCGATCTTCGTATGCTCCTCTTATAAAGGGCATTTTTGGGTGCCCATCTGTATTACTAGATTACATATTTTAGCTTGTGAATGTATCAAAAAATGTTGAAACCTTTTAGAAGTTCTGATTGATAGAAATGTGTTAAAAGATCTTTAAGAGTAAGTTTCGCCAGCTGCAGGGAAATCTAATAGATTTCAGGAAAATTTACTTCAGCGAAGATCAAGAGCTTCAGGGCAGTTCCATTAAATTCAGGAAAATTTAAGCTTAATGTCCTATGAGTAAGTTACGTGAACTTCGGGTAGGTTCTGACAATGTTAGGGCAGTTCCATGAATATTAGGAAAACTGTGAGAACTTGAGGGACGTTCCTAAAACTTTAGTTTCGTTTCTAGAACTTTGTGGCAGTTCCATTTATTTCAGTAAAATAGAGGAAACCATCAAGAAGTTCCGAAAATTTTGAGGATAGTAAAAAAACTTCAGGGAAAGAACTTAAAAACATTAAGAAAGCTACACAGTAGAAGGAATTTTTGAAGGGAAGTTTAAAGATCTTCTGGGCAGTTCCATTAATTTCTGAACAATTCCAGGAACATCATCAGGAGAACATACGGGAAGTTCCGTAAACTTCAGGAAACAAAGGAGATCCTCAGGAGAGTCGGAGGAATGAAAAGAAGTACTGAGAATTTCAGGAAGCTTACAGGAAAACTGCGGGAACAAAAGGGAAGTTCCGAAAACTCCTGGAAATTTTGGTGAACTTCAGGATTTTCAAGTGATTCCAAAAACTTCAGGAAACTGCAGGAATTTTTAAGACAGTTTGAGAAATTCAGGGATGTTCAGAGAACTTCAGAGAAGTCAAAATGATTTCAGAGGCGTGGCGGAAAATTGACATTTTAAAGAACTTCCAAGTATCTCAAAGAAATTGGACTAGAGAGCTTTAGGGAAATTTCAGAGATATTAACGGCACTTCCAATAACTTCACAACTTCGTGAAATTCAAGAAATTCCAGACTTGCAGGAAAGTTCGAAGATGTGTATGGGAAAGGTCCGATGAATTCCGGTCAATTACATAAACTTCAGAAAAACTTCGAGAAATTTTTGACAGTTCTATTTAGTTCAGGGTAATACCACAAACGAAGTTACAGACGACTAACTGGCGAAGAAATCCATTAAAATAATGTGGTTCACTGTAATAGAATTTTCTTGGAAGCTTGTGCCATCATCCACCAGATGGGTTAGTTTTTTTGTTTTGATTTGAACAAAGTTGATTTTGTGTACAATGATTCTTTGACAGTGTGCAAAGAGTGCGTATCATTTTGTCGTTTTTTTATGCATTGCAGTTTTGAGTAGAGTGAATGAGATAGAACCAAAACATTCTAGTACATTTGGTGAAAATGCTAGTTCAATCTAATAGTAGTGTTGCCATGTGGTACAATCCAGTAGTAGTGGTGTTGCCATGTGGTACACTGAAAAATTGCAATAGCAGGTTAGTCAGCAAAGTTTTCGAGTCGCTCCGTCTGTCACTTCGTTTGTGGTAATACCAAGAACTTCAATAGAATTGAGAGTACTTCAGGAATGCTTCGAGAGCAGAAGTACTGATTAAAAGAAACTAAGAACAGTTCGAATAATTCCAAGGAAATTGAAGAATGTTTAAGAAGTTCCAAGAAACTCAGGAAATTTCCGAAACTTCATCATAGTACCAAGACCTTTATTTAAATTTCAGAAACATAAGTGATGTTACATGAGCATCAGGAAAATGTGAGATCATTTAAGGGAGTTCCATGGATTTCAATGCAGTTTAAAGAACTGCAAAAAATGCAGGAACTTCAGCAACGATCAGATTATGTTCAAGAAAATCGCGAGATCTTTTAAAATGTTCAGAAATCTTCACGATCGTCTAGAGACCTTCAGAGAAGTATATAGATTTTTTAGTAGTTTCATTATATTTTGGGAAGTTCTCGGAACTTCGTGGATGATTAGAGATCTTCATATCAGTTTCATTTATTTAAGGGAAATTGTAGAATATTTCAAGGAATTCAAAGGAATTATGGGATATTTCAAGAATTTCATACATTTTGCGATGCTTCAGAAACGATGCGAGGTCTTCAGGAAATTTTATAAATATGATTAAAATTTCCGGAACAATAGAAAAAAAAATGAACTTTAGGAAAGATTCAAAAGCTCACGGAAGTCCAAATAAAACTAGGATTTTTACGCGAATTGTCTAGTTTTGTGGATGTTCAAAATCTTCCAGAGAACCACACCGCTACCTGATTGCACATGCTAGCCCTACATCCTAATTCATACATGTAGCTTGAGAATAAGTGAATTGTGAAGCTCTTGAATCTTTTTTATGAATTGATCACTGCTTACGCATGGTGCGGACCTCCCGAAAGACCGAGTTGTGGCCAGCAGAGTTCGCATGCTAGTCCCAGATCCAAATTCATTAATGTAGCATCAAAAAATTTTTTTTTTAATTATGGAGCTCTAGAGGATCTTTTCTATGAATTGGCCCCCTTTATGGATATTCCGGCACATACTTGTTTCAAATCCAAATTCATTCATGAAGCATAACAACAAGTTGATTAAAAAAATCTAGATCATTTTTAACTCATTTTCCACATTTATGGATTTTTCGGGTCTTCCAGAGGAATGCTTTGCTGTCCCTTGGTTCCACATTTTTGTCCCAGATCCAAATTCATTCATATATCACAATATTCAAATGAAAAACTAAACAAACATTTCTTAGGTAGCAACGCTTGGGCCGGTTGCTATCGTGCTGCTATGTTTGTCGACCCGCTGTTCACCGAGAGGCAAATTGTTATTTCCCGCACTTGAATAGCAACCCCCAGTGCGATTACTGCATTATGGTTGAGGTTGCTAAAATAGCTTTATTTAAAAACCACTAACGTAGAGTGCGCCACGCGAGTTCGAGAAGAAATGTCAACCAAACCGTTTGTTTACATCAGAATAAGTATTTCCCCTAGGGTTACCATATGGTATCCTAAAGGAGGACATGTCCTCCTTTTTCAATAATTTTTCTACATCCTCCTTTTGCCCGAAAATGTCCTCCTTTTTAATCCTTGTATTTTTGCCAGTAACAGATTCTTAAAATTGTTTTCAAAGACCGTTGTTTGCAGAGCTTATTTGTTTAATTATATCGCAACCTCATCTTATCTAGCAAATGCCATTAGATGGTAGGGTAGGACTAAGAGTATACTACAGCCACAAACGAAGTGACAGACGACTAACTGGCGAAGAAATCCATTAAAATAATGTGGTTCACTGTAATAGAATTTTCTTGGAACCTTGTGCCATCATCCACCAGAAGGGTTTGTTTTTTTGTTTTGATTTGAACAAAGTTGATTTTGTGTACAATGATTCTTTGACAGTGTGCAAAGAGTGTATTATTTTGTCATTTTTTGTATGCATTTCAGTTTTGAGTAGAGTGAAAGAGATAGAACCAAAACATTCTAATACATTTGGTGAAAATGCTAGTACAATCCAGTAGTAGTGTTGCCATGTGGTACAATCTAGTAGTAGTGGTGTTGCCATGTGGTACACTGAAAAATTGCAATAGCAGGTTAGTCACCAAAGTTTTCGAGCCGCTCCGTCTGTCACTTCGTTTGTGCTACAGCTGTCAACCCCACTACATTTAGGCTGCGATCCATTTGGTGATTATTTTCGAAGTGTCAGTGAAAATTCATCAAATGGAACACAGTCTGTGTTCCATTTTTCTGAATGCTTACATAAATTTGATATTTCGAAAATAAATTATAATGTTCGAAAATCTGTCTGTTGTTGACCGTGTGATTTTCGAGGTGTTTGTCAAAATTGATTCCTAGGCTGAACATTTTCTATCTGTAAAATTTAAGCTAAAATTCATCAAATGAATTCAACATGTGTTCGATTTTGACGTTCTGGTACTATGGTATTTTAGGTATTTTTTGTTTAGGCCGCTACCATACTAAGAGCGAAGAGGCACGCGAATCGTGAAATCGAATGTAAGGAATAATATCAATAATAGGAACTCTTTTGTATAGAACGCTAAGCACGCCTCTTCGCTCCTACTATGGCAGCGGCCTTATAGTCCTATGCTGAATCAATTGTAAAATTAGCAGGTTGCTTAGATGTTCCATGAACATGGTAAAAATTGGGATGATTCTAAGGCTGTAACGCTGTAGTTTTCATGCAAATCAGCTAGACTAGATCATTAACAAGTATCAAAAATTTATTATGAAGGCTAGTTTGATACATTTTTCAAAAGTATAACGAGAAGATGAATTGAATTGGTAAATACTACAATTTATGAACAATCATATTCATATATTATTAAAACGATTGATATTATTATAACGATTGATAAAAACTCAGTGTCCTCCTTTAATGTTAATAATGGGAATCATTGTCCTCCTTAATCTCCAAGCTTCAAATGAAATGTCCTCTTTTTCAAGTTTTTGATATGGTAACCCTAATTTCCCCCAACGCAAATAACAGCATGTTTCATTCAAAATCTTGCCAATTTCCATCGGTAATTGTCTTATTGTACGATTTTCCACAAATCTGAACTGATTTGCACCTTAACTATTCACACACAAGAAATCCGGAAGATCATAACCACTAAGGCACTTTTCTAATTTTCAATTTTTCTCAACAAAAATATTCCTGAACACCAGCAGGATATTTTCAAAAACGTTACAGAATTAAATTTTTCAACTGTAGATTAAGTTTTGCAGCATCTCAGATGAATCAAGTTATCAGGAAAAGTAAAAAAGTGTTCCGCTTCCTATGTCTCAAGGCAAAAATTTATGCTCACAACACTCTTTTTGACGTTCTCCTATTCACCACCAGAGGTTGAATCGATCGTTTAGTTTCTATTAAAAAGGCCTATGGTGATACAGCTTTGTCACTATATAGGCGAGGAGGTCGCGGGGGGGAAAAGTGCGGTTTTAGAGCAAATTGTAAACAAACTCGGTCGCTGTCCCATACAAAAATCCAACATGGCTGAATCATGAATTTGACACATTAGAACACCTATATGTAGTCACCTTGGTTGTAACTATAGATACTATAGATTTGCTTTGCACTTCATTTTGAACTTTTACGCACGAAACAAAACAAAACTGCACAACGAATAGACGAGTGCATGGATGGATTTAAGTTCACTCACTCGACAAAAAGTGACACAACAGCGGGGCCCTGTTTACTAAAAATTAACACATGTGTTCATTTTTAGTAAACAGGACCCCGCTGTTGTGTCACTTTTTGTCGAGTGAGTGAACTTAAATCCATCCGTGCACTCGTCTATAGCTCTATAGACGAGTGCACGGGTGAACTTTTGTTCATCTACTGAAAAAAAATTGACACAACAGCGGGGCCCTGTTTACTAAAAATAAACACATGAATAATGCTCGTGTAACATTTGAAAAGGGCCTATCAACTTTTGTAAATAATTTGCTAGGTCCTTTTCACGAGAACCGAAGTGCGCTCACGCAAATCAAGAGCACTATCGGGAAGGGGAGAATTTCCCCTACCCGACAGTGTTGTTAGTTTGCGTGGGAGTATTCGGTTCGCGCGAAAAAGGCTTAACAAGTTTTGTGTACAAAAGTTGATAGACCCGTTTCAAATGTTACGTGAGTATTATTCATGTGTTCATTTTTAGTAAACAGGGCCCCGCTGTTGTGTCACTTTTTGTCGAGTGAGTGAACTCAAATCCATCCCTGCACTCGTCTATGATGGCATGAACTTTTTTCACGGATGCCAGTATGATCATTTATTTTTTATGGTTGCCAAAACAAGTTTTTGTGCCTCCGCTTATCTATCGAATCTATAGTATCTATAGTTGTAACTACCCATAAATGGGTAAAATTTTACTCATTTAATGGGTAAATAGTCACAGTTTCCCTCGAAACAGCTTACTTTGTAGTAATTATTTGGTATTTTGCGGTTACCGTGTAGATGAATGTGAAACGTCATTTCAAATATAAGGATTAAGGTGATTCCCTGTAGCGTCCTTTTTCATGTTGAAACATAGTTGAAACTACTACCAAAGACGAATACTGAGATGAAACAGTCGGAAGAAAAACTTTCTATTTTAGTGTCCTCTTTCACGGTCCCTTTCATCCAATGAATATCCCCCGTATGCAAGGTAATTTTGTGGTTTTTCTTCCCCCTCGGTGCACGGTAAGAAAAAAGTGCCCAAAATTAAGTTACTTTCACTCAACACGTGGCTTCAGTGGGGCTACTGTGTTACCTGACTTATAACGAATATACGTTGTATACGAGTACCCCGAATACAACGTATGATAGCATTTGCAATGTAAAATTAGACGAACTATACGTTGTATTCGGGGTACTCGTATACAACGTATATTCGTTATAAGTCAGGTAACACAGTAGGTAAAATTAAATTAAACAAGAAAACTCAATTTTGAGTAATCCTGATGAAGAATCCATTGAGTAAAAAATACCTAACGGTCAATCACATGGAATAGGTGAAAAATACCCAACGTTCCAGCATGCAACCGGTTTTCGTTGCAACTTTTTTTGTCACTACCCCCTATGGATACCACACAAACGATATCATAGATGGCACGACGATACCGCATAGAGTTGGGATGATATCCTGAATTGGTGGTTAGGCGTTTCTTATGTTTATGCGGGATATGTACCAAACACTAACAAAGACTAATGCGAGGACTAATTGAGCAGGAACGAAGGCGATGGAGCACGAACAAATGACAGCGGCAGGTTGCTATGATTTTGATCCAAAATTAAGTTAAAAGTACCCAACGGTGAAAACAAAACGGTTGAGTACTATTAACTGAAAATTGAGTTCTTTCTTACTTTGAATCGCAGCGTGTTTTAGTTAAACGGAATGTATCGAGAAATATTTCAGGATATTATTCGTAAATTACTATACGCAATACAATTTACTAACATGTACATTTTAAACAACTACGGAAAGTACTAATTCAATCAATAATGAAAAATACTACGTTTTGAGCTAAACGATGATTAACAGAAAATTAACTTAAATTTGAGTTCATATATTATTACTCAATAGATGACCTCAAATGATAGAACCCAACGGTGAGTTTTTTTAAACTTAATTGTGAGTATTTTTTTCTTACCGTGTAGAGATGAAATTTTGCGCTCATTTAGATCAAAACAATCACACCAAAATCAGAGATGTCCCATTTTTTAATTACTCGATTAACAACTAATCGATTATTTTTTGTTCGCTGTGCTGTCATGTTTCCACCAATGAGAGTGCAGCACATGTTTGAAACGATCGGTGATGATTCTCTGGAGATGTTAATGCTTATATCGGAACGTTTGGAACCAGTTACATACAAGAATGATCAGTAGGCTGATTTGACAGCACGTCCCCCCCAGGATATAACCGATTACAAAAATTTTACTTTTCGGTTCGTTAATCGATTAATCGATTATTCGAATGAAAATCGGCCATCACTACACTGAACCAAAACATCCGCAATACTTCGAATGATTATTGCATTGCTCGAGCCCTTTAACAATATGCATTCGAAATTCGGATGATTTTCCTATGGTTGAATTCGTCGTCAGATGATGAACATCCATATGATTGTCATCCAAATACAGGATGATTTTCGTTTGAAAATTGGCTATAAAACATACGGCACTCAGAGGGCAAACAGTTAAGAATAAAGTGACATGCAACAAGAGCTTTTAATTAGATTTATAATTTGATTATATAAATTTCCATACTCAATAGCTATTATGGATACAAAAATTCTTCGATGGTAGAGGAAACTTCCTCCACCACGAATTAGCCAGACATTGGTTTTCACGGTTTACCTATGTTTGTAACAGCTCTGACAGCGATGGCTATGCTTCCACCTCGTTTGTCAGCTCAGATCAGCAAATGACGTTCGATAGAATTATTTACATCATCGTTTTGAATGATTTGCGTTATGGGGCTGAACCAATACCATATGCATTTCCATTTAGTATGACAATCATTCTGCAGAGAGCATTACGCATTTCAACTGAAGGCCCTATCCCTTCTCATAACAATTTTCATCCTGCAGTCGAGAGGAGAATCATCTGATTTCAAAACAATCGTTATCCGGTTGCAGCTATCATTCGAAAAAGCGGTTTTGATGTTTCGTTTTGAATGGTCTGAGGTTTCACTCGATCAGAGGATGGTGTTTATGTACAATTTAGATGAATGTGAAACGTCATTTCAAATATAAGAACCGTTCAAAAATAATGATACAATTTGAAAGGGACCGGGACTAATCACAAATTACGTCCCCACGGTAACTGAAATAAACACGAGTGTTCACCGGTTGGAAACACCTTAAGGGCCTTTCTTAAATAATGAGATAATTTGAAAGGGACCGTCAAATTACGTCACCACAACTGAAAAAAAAAAATGAGTGCTGAACGGTTAGCTTTAGTGGTCTATTTGGGTCATGTTAACACAAATTTTCACAAGTGGATTTTCAGTACATTACAAATACATTTCAGTTATCAAAGTTCTAGCATAGAGGCAACTCTAAGACCAGAAGGTCCCGAAGAAGCGTGCTCAACTTTTTGGATCAGCTCTGGTACTATCTTTGGTTCACCCCTCGAAACATGGGAAAATCCACGAACCCTTCATTTTATCAGTCAAAAGCGGATAAAAAAAACATTGTGTAGTACTAGAATTTCGTCTAGAATGGGGTACGTTAATCGATTTGCTTGGGACCAATTGGTTAGTCAAGTAGTGAGCCAATTTCAAATTGATAGTTTCGTATTGATTGTTGGTTCTAGTGTAATTGAGAAAACATAAAATGCTGTTGTTTTCGTCTCTCAAATGTAAGACTCAAGAATGCGTGGTTAGTGGATTAAATATGTTCTATAAATTACATTTAATATATTACGTAGCTGTGAACTTTTATTCGTTTTAATACATTTAATTGACAATACTTTTTTGCTACAAATACACATGATTAACCACTTAAATATGTTCTATATATGTTTCATCTTTCATGCATTTAATCACAGATTCACTTATAAATTTACTTTGCTTGAATTAAATTCAAGCCGACATGCATGCTGACTCTCATTCTCACAATCGTACCTAATTTCTAATTTTCTTTGTGAATTATCTCCGTGCCCCAATCGTTTCGCTACGCACAACAACGTGACTAATGCCTTGTTCAGACTACAGAGTTATAACATGTTACAATAGTTATCGACAAGAAAAATGTCATCAAGATACTAGGCTCATAACATGTTATAACTGCTCAGTCTGGCCAGTGTTTAACCGCATCGGCTGGGGGATTCCTGGTTTCCAACCGAAAATAAAATCCTAATATTTCTCCGTAATGGTATAACCACGATTGTCAGTTCCGTAGACCATCGAAATGCCGTCACTGGATTTTCCCTGATTCAGGTTGATGGTGGAATTGGTCGGTAGGATGGTTTTAGGATTGATGCAGCGCGCATAGACGAAGCTCCGGAACTTGTACATGAAGAACATCAGCACGTGGATGATCACGGCCAGTACGATCGTTCCCACGACGGTGACCATTGCTTTGCCGGGTGAGCGCCAATCCAGCACGTTGTAGATGTATGGGCGGTCATTCCTATGAATGCAAACAAAAAAAAAGAGAAGGGATCAGTTCCAGGCTGACAATGAATCTTCTTGCCAGGCAAGTTGGTGATAATATTTTGGCATGAACTTGAGAAATTATGTAGTTGACAAAAACTTGTTTTCTAGGTCAGTGAAAGGAAACTTGATTTGTACATTCTCGTCTTGCCAAAGTGCTGTTTCAATTATTTGTTAAATTTAATGGCACGGTCGTTCTGGTTTCAAGTATCTGTACCCATAGTTAAAGGTGTTCAGAACAGCACAAAGAAAGTCAAGGTTATTTTACAACATTCGATTTGTTTTCCTGTTCAATCCGGTGCATACAAAATCAGCTGTTTGAAAAAGAAATCGAAACGTAGAATGATCTAGTGGTGAATTTTATGCAACTTCCTATGAACTACTAAGAGGTACCTAATTGCGCTTTATCGTTTCAAGGAAAATGAAAATAAGTAGACCAATGCACTCTTTTGCTTGCGGGTCGTTTCTATGCGTCTTGAGCTGAGCGACTAGCTTTAGGATACCATCGAACTGGTTCGGCCTGGCCTAGTTGCATGAATGTATACATATATACTGTTTCTACTGACATACGGGTGCAATTGCATTTGATATTTGCATCTACAGTGATGCAGGCGCTCTGTGTGAAAATTTCACCATTATACATTGAATCATTATTTCCAGAATGTACCATCGGACATTGTTCAAGAACCAGTATTTTTTCCCATTAAATATTGGAAAAGGAGAACGGAAGTAAAAAAATCAGTTTATATTTAAAAATTGATTTGTATCATGGCAAAAATGTGGACCCGAAAAACCGAAAAAATCTACTTTTTGGTTTTGTCTACACACTCAATCTAGTCTAGTAAAATCTTCAAGAGCCTACTTCCTCGGCATTTACTTTTGCTGATATATCTTTAAAATATCTTGAAGTAATTAAATTGGGTTTTTATTGGGTGCGGAATGCTTAAATAAAACAGCAAAAAAGGGCTATCTTCCTGAAGATAACCATTTTTGCTGTTTTATTTAAAATATCTGTTTGTTAGCTGAGTCTCAGTAAAATAAATTGCAGATCTACTAGGCTGTTGAAATGTCGGCAAATAAATTTAAGTGTGTAGAGTCCAACTTTTTTTCCAAAAAAATTTCATGTAAATTTAGTCATAGATTTTTGATAACTTTTTCCAAAACATTTAAAAATTTGAAAAAGTGCCAGAAGCGGTTTTTTGGATGTGAGCTTTCCTTTAAGTTTATGTTGGAATTGGATGGAACCAGATTTCCTACACAGATAAAACAAATTTCAACAACTAATATAAAATTGTCTTTTTAAATATGCAAAATATGACTCAACTTTTACACTTTTTAATTCGCATCGCATTCGTATTAAGTTAGTTGCACTCATTTGTATTTAGGTGGTAAAAGTCCAAAGACCATTGTTTGGAAGTATTGCCACCACGGTCCGTTACCGTATTTAATAGAGATTTGGGATTGATCTCGGCCTCTTAGATGAAAGTAGCCCTATCTCCAAGAATCTGGAGAGAACTGTCCTGACAAAGTCCTTGCAGCTGCTGAGGATGGGAAGGATTGACAATTGGAAACTTACTTAAGAGCAGTGTCTGTTTTTATCATTTACCATCACATGCAAGGAGTATCGCTTTAACCCAGTGTCGATGAATTGCGTTTGTTTTGAACATCTTCGTAGTTACGAAACGAGCGAAATGAACAAATGAGTTTATTATACATCAACGAATACGCGTTTGTTGATATTCACCAGTGCTCGATTATCAAACCCAAAATTGTCAAAATCAGAAGTGATCCTCAAAAGCAAAATAATCAACGACATTTTGGGCAAAATGATTATTTTGAATATTGTCGACCACACTGCCTAAATCATCGATATTATCATCAGTTCAGCTTGAGGCAATAATTTGCCGTCGACTTATGTCTAAAAACCACGTTCTTCAGCGCTATATTTGTTTAAAATGAAAATAATCATTTTGCATTTGATCCTCAATATCATCCCGACCAAGATGAAGACGAATATCAATATTTACAACAACAGAGGCGATAATGAGAATCCAGCCACGAATGAAGAAAAACAAATGTTATTTTTGATACTCAGAGGTTGCCTAGATCAAGGGAATTTGTTTATATCAAAATTCAAATTCATGCAGGTAGTTGGTCTATCTGTTAAGGTTTTCTTCATTTTCAGCTAAATTGAGTGTAGAAGAAAGGATTTTTATCAGCACTGCTTAAGAGATATGCAGAGAACTCTACGACGTCTCATAAGTGTCACAGGAGTTTGGAGATTTCTAAAGTGGGTAGAATAAGGCATTGTGCTACCGAGCCTGTCAACTCAACATTTACACTTTTTAATAAGAACTGTTCACTTTATAAAACGGACACCGTCTAACCATTCAGGCTGATGTCCTCTGCTGTCCGAAGAAGTCGTCTCCACTCTACTCGATCCATTTTCGCTGGGTTGTCGTCCAGCATTATTACGACGTGCTCAGCCACCGTAGCCGCCCAATTTTTGCAATGTGGACGATGGATGGTTCTCCCAGCAGCTGGTCCAATCCGTGGTTCATTGGCCTCCTTCACGTTCCGTCTTCCATCTGCACTCCACCGTAAATTGTCCGCAATACTTTCCATTCAAAAACAACACGAGCATAGTCCAGGTCTCGTGGCCGTAGAAAACCACCGAGCTAATCAGCGTCCTGTAGATAATAAACTTTGTGCGGTGGCGAATTTTATTCGACCGGGCGTACAAAGTAGGCCCGATTCCCTGCCATAATGCGTCTTTGAATTTCTCTACTGGTATAATTTTCTGTGGTCACGAACTCGTCAGGGTGGGAGGTTAACATTCAATGACATTTATATAAGGTCTGGGCCAACAGGCAGCTTGCTGGTGTTAGAAGCAAAAATGTTGTAAACATTGCTGAACATCTCCGAACAGATAGAAATACGTCACTGCCATCATACTGAGAACAGATAGAAATACGTCACTGCCAACAGCTGATTCGTGTAAAAAGATAAACATTGCAATACAATACGAACACCACTAAACATTTGCACATTTCACTAACACCAATAAGCCCTTTGGCCCAGACCTTATATAAACGTAATTGGTTAACATTGTCTTTCCTAGAACCTCTTCCTCTCATGTCACTATTATCTGCTTGACCGTCAAGCAGTACAGTTCGGTTTCTACTTGCTCTCTCGAGTTGTTGGCTACGTTCGTTTCGATACTGATCGTTCTCCTTTTTCGCCGATTTTGGTAAAGCATCGCCCGACCCCAGCATGTTGACGCGACTGCTATTCCGGTCGGGAAAGGATCCCGAACGGACACCGCCATCACACAATTGGCATCGAAGAAGCTATTGGCCAACAATCGTTACGCCATCCTGGAAAACGGCGATGAACCGAAGGTGGAAAAGAAGGAGAAAGTTCCACCATTCTTTTTAAAAGGATTCCAGGAAGGCTTGCGGGAGAAATTCGACTTTTACATTGGTAAAGGTCTCAAGTGCACCATGCGCTGATGGTTCCCAGCGATGAACCACTACAAGGCCGTTGAGGCGTTGCTGAAACAGAAAAACTTATTTCTACACGGCCAATCATACCAGCTCAGCGACTGAGAATAATTAACTCAGAGAATTTTCTTTCCAAACGAAATTTACTCAAATTTGGAAGAAACTACAGTTACTCATAAGCTATGAGTAGCTGCAGTTTCTTCCAAATCTGAGTAAATTTCGTATGGAAAGAAAATTATTCTCAGTCGTGGAGTTGCTATGATTGGCCGTGTAGTATTTCTCCCACGATATTGAGGCGACCAAGCCGGTGGTATCATAGAGGTAACTCTAAGACCACTGGGTCCCGAAGAAAATCTTTATTATTTTTGGCTCACTCAGTACCAGAACAACGGTCCCAAGCAGTCCCAAGCTATTTCACTCACCCCTGCATGTTCTGCATGAATCCACACACCCCTGATGATATCTGTCAAACTTTCATAGCGAATCAAAACAAACATAGTGTAGTAATAGAATTTCAACTAGAATAGGGTACGTTAATCGTTTGCTTGGGACCAATAGGCTACTAAAGTGGTGAGCCAATTAAAAATCGTTAGTTTCGTATTGATTGTTGGTGGTATTGCGCGGCTTTCCTGACTTCCTGACATGAAAACAGTCACACTGTCAGATGAATTGAAGCAACATGGACTCAAGCCGATCCAAATCTTCAAGATGAATCTTCATGACGCTTCACGTAAGTACCGTGACCAGCTGTATCTGGTCCATATGGAAAGGAATTCAACATGCTTGAAGGAACCCAGAGCATTCGAGCCTCTTTCCACGTGGTGGTGATTTGGGAACAGTGCATGCCAGTCTAATGCGTGGCTTTCCGCTGCAAAAATTGTGGCAAGCAACACGCACCTGATGCCTGCGAATTATTGAAGGAAGAAGACCCCAAATGTGCCAATTGTTATGTATGGTTGTCCGAAGAGAGCGGCATTCATTGCTATCCGCAATAAAGCCCCTACGAAGCATCAACATAGCCGCAGAAGAGTGCCAGAAAATAACGGGCAGAACTTTCCTGCTATCCTACAACAGCGCCAATTTCCGGTGCTTCCACCACTTCCACTCAACAACCGTTTTGCTGGTGCTACATCGGTTCTGCCATCAGCTGGGGTGCATAACACTCCGGTAAACTCAAGTCGTCACCCATGTGTGGCAGCATCCCAAAGCACGTCTCCACCTCCGTGGCTATCGTGACAGTATTTAGGTGCTCCCCCTTCACCAGCGATCGATCGAGAAGGCAGACACTCTGCCTGCTTACATTGGCGGAACTTGTTGCACTCGTGACAGAAGTCATCATGATCCAGCGCACGGGAGGACCTGAATAGAACAGCTTCATCAATAAGTATGGATGGTGGAGCCATCAAAATTGCCAATTGGAACAGTTGCTCGCTCATGAGCAAGAGCATTGAGTTCGTTGAATTCCTTAATGAACGCAACATCGATATCGCCATCATCACCGAAATGCAGTTGAAGCCCGAGATTCACGTCTTTCTTCCAGATTTTCGGCTTGTGAGGCTGGATCGAACCAGTTCCGGGGGAAGAGGAGTGGTTATCGCTCTAAGGAGAAACATCGACTGTCGGTTGCTGCCGAGCTTCCAGATGAAGGTTATCGAAGCCGTAGCTACTCCTGACGGCTCCATCACCATCGTTGTGGTATACTGCTCCAAACAAGCCAACATCAGAGATGGGTCGGCAGCAGACCTGCGAAGAGATATTGTCAAGCTAACACGACGGCGGGAAAACTTCATCATCGCTGGCGACCTCAACGCCAAACATCATGATTGGTGCACCATTCGGCGCAATCAAAACGACACCATCCTGAACAACGACGTGCAGGTAGCGCAATACAGCATCTTGAATCCGGACACTCCCACCCGGTTGAGTAGGTCCGGTGCCCACGCTACCATCGATATCTTCATCAGCAACATGGGCAACAACATCGCTCAACCTATCACCTACCAAAACTCAGCTCGGATCACTATACTTTGGTGGCCGAAGTTGGTTCCTCGGTGAACCGATTCGAAGCTTCCCGGCGCAACTTACATCGTGTCAACTGGGATCAATATCAACACTGCTACGACACAACCCTCGACTACTATGTCCAACCGGAGACGTCCGAAGACGTCTGCAATCCATCGAGAAGGCAATATCCTGGGCCAGGGAACAACACGTGTAAGTATCCAGACAGTTGGGCAATACTCTGAACCTTGACAGATCTACCAAATATGTTATAAGACTCCGTAACACCATCCGAAGGCAGTACCAACGCTCTGGTCTGCCTGTCCATAAGACCAATTGCAATCGCCTTACCAAAATTATCCAAACCAGGATGGTTGATCCCAGAAATAACGACTTTACTAGTAAGATCCGCTCTTTCCCAAATCGTGCTAAGCCGTTCTGGAAACTAACCAAAGTTCTTAAAAATAAGCTTAGGCCCATTCCGCCACTGGAACTGATACCGCTGAATCGTTCCGACGATAGGAAAATCCGCGAACGCCCTCATTTCTAGATCAACAATTGAAATAGGCGGAACAACCAAATATAAACAATGGCTTGAAACGCAAATTCTTCGAGAATCAAAGCACATCCAAGCAATCTAGTACAATCATCTGATAGAGCAAACTTCCTTTATCGAAGCGTGGAAGTGTTTTAATTTTCGAGAATTTTGTGTTTAAAGCCATTGTTTACGTTTGGTTGTTCCGCATATTTCAATTGTTGGTGTAGATTTTATCTGTCAATCTTTCATAGCGAATCAAAACAAACATAGTGTAGAATGTTGACTTGGGACCAATAGGCTAGTTATGTAGTGAGCCAATTTGAAATCGTTAGTTTCCATCGGTTGGTTCTACCCGAGGTTCTACCACCGTCGAACCGACGTGACAGCTCATAGAAGCAGCATTCAAATTCTTGCCCAAAACGCCATATTTGAAATACGTTCACCCCATTTAAATACGTTCTGCCATCTAGTCATCCGATCGCGTCATAACGTACACTCAAAGATAAATTAAATCAAAAAAGCTTTAAAAGTATGAAGATTCCCGCTTCACCTTATTGAGTCCGAGCCATGATTACTTCGGCAGTAGTCATGCATGATATAATTCGAAGTAATCTTTCCAGTATTAAATTTTATTCTTTTCGAATATAAATATATAACCAAAAGAGATTAAAATTCTATCAAAAATTATTTAAATAGAATCAAAAATGATTAAAATTTATTCAAAAAAGATTATTTTCAATCTAATCAAGCATGATTAAACTGGGTTTAATATCAGATGATTATATTTTAGAAAGAGAGTATTAATTTTTAATCATTCGATATGATTAAACTGAGTTTAATGTCAAATTGATTAAATTTCAAGCAAAATGGAAATTGTTTATCAGTGTAACGTGAGCAAGGAGACAAACACACGTAAAATTTGTATTGACTTGGTTTGCGTCTGATCTTGTTTGACATATTTGGTAGTCTGTATGGCAGATAGAATCGCTCATTTGACAATTTGTCGGTTCGTCAGTGATTCTATCATGTTATACTTAAAATTCAAGGCAAATGCTTGATTGTGATTTTGTAAACAAACAATTTGATCGTCGGAAAATTTCCCCTATCTGATGGTATTGTTAGTATGCGTTGGCGAGCTACCAGTTACGCCAAATCGACGATCAAATGCATTGTTTACAAAAGCTGATACGTCCCTTCGAAAATAAAATCGAAAATAGGTCATTTTAAAATCATGATTATGCATGTTAAAACATATAATGTCACGATTGAACTTGATTTTTGCTTAGTTTTTTGGAGTCATTCGAAGAACAATCAAGAATAGTTAGTCTATTGTCACTTCGTTTGTGGTTTTACTGAGATCTCAGCAAACATTTCATTTGTTTGCTAAGATTCAGCTGAGCATTATCCGAGACTCAGCAATCAAATGTCACTTTTGCTGAGATCCCAGTGAAACTTTTTTTTGCCGAGATTTGCACAGCCGAGCTCGGTAGAAAAAACTAAAATTAAAAACTTAATAAAGGGAATTAAATTGTTGAGATATTGTTAAAAATCTAACACTGCTTCTTAACCCCAAACTCCGCCTAATAATTCTAAGTTCGGCCTAACATATTGAAACGAGATTCAAAAGTCTTCAAAAGTTCACTTCGGCCTATCGGATGAAGATAAACATTGATTCGGTCAGAGCACTTCTTTTGATTTTGAGAATAATGGGTGCTAACATTCATATTACGCGTTCTCATTGACTTTGTTCGGTAGCTTTTTAACTAAAGTATCATACCAAACGCATAATTGACTTAACACTACCAAAAATTCATGTAAATTTCCGTGCCCTGAGACCGACACATGCAACCGGCCCAAATGACATAAGAATCAGTTGAAAGAAACGAGAAAATTAATTCAATCAAGCGTAATTTTCGTCGAGCTGCGTATGCTTCGGTTTAGTTACGCTTAATTTTACATGAGATGTTTGTTAACGTTACATAATTTACGTCAAAGATGGATTTCGTCTCGTGTAAAAATAGTTATTTCTAAGTGTGTTGTTAACTCTGAAATCATGGATTTATTTGACGTTTTCCACTCGATAGGCTCAACATGGGCGATTAGGCCGGAGTAGTTCTCTACCCTATCATATCTTTCATCACTTGGGTTTTCTCGTTCTGTATTTAACGCATACGGTCCAATATGTTTCTAAGATACTAAGATACTTGTAATAGAACAGAAAATAGCTATTATGAATCGTGTCATCTTCGATAGCAGCTGATACTGTCGTTGCTATCGCAGCACTACGGTACTGGTTTTCTCGCTCGATTCCCCGAGTTGTATGATGTAGAATAAGTAGAATAAGTATAAGTATCGAGTGCTAGCCCTAGTATTTAGTTGGGCAGTTTATGTCTTCTATTGCCCGAAATCATGACATAATCCTGTGCTTATGAAGTAACATTCCCATTCAAAAAATCAGAACCAATTGACAGAGGTTCGTCGCCTTTTTACATCACGCATCATCATCTATACGGCGCGGCGGTAAAGTAGGTATGACTCTTATTCAATCTACCTCAGTAAGCTCTTTCTTTTCGACTGAATGAATGATTATCTTTTGTTATTTGGCGGTGGCTGCAGCAAGGAATAATGCTTCACTCCTATTATAGTAAATGTCCCATTCATTAGGCTCCCAGCAGCTACATACTGCACACAGCACCGCGCGATCATCGGCCAGGATAGACTTCATTAGACATAATAATGCCACGCTACTTTGCACTCGTCATATCTCCACCATGGAATCTCGGACAAATTTCTCATTACTGTCCAGCTACCCTTTAATTACGTAATGCAATAACCAACATTCTCCGAGTTCAAGCTCTTCATGGCGCTTAGTCAGCAACCTATCGACCAAGTACAGTAGTACACACAATATCAACCATAAAGTACCTCTACATAGAACGACGTACCGACACGCAAAGGTAACACCACAGACAAACGGACATAACTGTCATAATCACATGCATCGCAAATATGGTTTTGGGAATGTGCTCGTATTTGTCATGGTGGCGCTACTGAAACGTTGAGCAAGCAACCACATTTCGAACTTATCAGTGATGTCAGTTCTTTTTCAGGTCACTTTAGTAGATGTCAGCTCTTGAAAATGATAAGTGATCAAGGCATCTTACTGGAGACATATAATATATCTGACGAATACAGAAAAAAAGTTGTTGAATATTGCATCCAAACTGCTGCTCATTGGTCATTTCGCTTGTGTAATATTACGCTGAACGATGTACACAGAATTTGAGAAATACTTCAAGTATCCGCGTACATTGTACAAGTTACACACTTAGAAATACCGAAACACGTGACGGAATCCATGTTTGACATAAAGGATGAGATGTAAACAAACATGTCATGTAAAATTAAGTACTTCGAGACTGAAAAGTTCGTTACTCGACGAAAAGTACGTTTGATTGAGCTGAATTTCGTGTTTATTGTGACTCAGTTTTATGTTAAAATTTACAGAGCACCTTAATTTATATGAATTTTTCTAAGTGTGTAGGTAAAGAAGTGTGCGTTTGACTAGTACTGTTGCATTAATGGCCCTTCGTTCATTGTCAACTTCTATTCAATTTTCATACTGCCATACTCTAGCGGAACTATCTACCTACCCTCTTCAGACCATTCTCTAGCTAATAAATTATCACACTGAAGCTTCATGTTAGATAGCATTTCCAACCAACCAACCTCCCTAGTTTTTTTCCTTTATTAGAGAGACTTTCAGCCGTGGGCTGGTTCGTCTCTTCTCCAGTTATGGATGTTCAATACATCACAATGAATATCATTGATTGATACATATTATATTTGTTTTCTGTGTACACATTAAAGTGATGAGCGGTGGTAGAAAGGACACTGATTAGTGATGCATTACCACGTTTAAAAACTTGTTTCCAATAAAAGAAAAAAGCACACTAAACAAACAGAATAAATTCCTAAGAAAGTTTGAACTTCTGTGTATATCTCCTAAAGATCCGTATTTCGGCGAAATTCAATCAAACCGACATCACTGTCTTGTTTTTATTCAACACAGCTGGTGACAGATTGACGGAAAAGCATGTAGTGTAAATATTGCATGAACGAGTGGGATGTTAGCGTGCCTGCGAAATATGCTTGACGATATTTTTGCAGAATTTCCACCCCTAGAGTTAGGTCTGTTTGTCTGTGGTAACACCTTAAGGCAAATTGCTGCCGGATCGTGGATCTGTACCACTGGCTAACTGGGTTATTAATTTTTACATTGGAAAAAACGTCCACCCGTCTGCTGAAATTAACCGTTTAACGAGAACATCAACCCTACGAGCGCCGGCCCGAGCAAGCGAAGCTTATGGATATCAACCATGTTGCACACAGCAGCAGCGGAGAGGTAGTTTACGGTGTTGTCGAACGTGGTTTACTACAAGCAATCATTAGTCAGCTGATGGTACGATTGTTGTAAAGGTGCAACATTTTAATGCTTCTACTGGATGTTTCGATTCGGTTCAGATAGATAGGTACTTAGTAGGATTGCATTCAGGGCGGTGTGATACTTACTTGCCTGTACCGTCACACAGGTAGTAGATCACCGAAAATAGGCAATAGAACAGTCCGAAGCCGATCGGTTGCACCACGTGCCATATTCGCACCGGGTAGGCCACGATGATAAGATCGATCAGCATGAACATGCAGTTGGCAGCGTGGATCAGGATGTTGTTGGCGTCCACCGGCATCTCGTCTGTGGGGTGGGTATAGGAAATTTTAGATGTTTTACATGTCGAAGAATAGGAGTTTAAGTGTTTAAACATTTACCTCAAGTTTTGAATTTTGATTAAAAGAAGGATTTTTTTGCATACTTCAAAATCTCAAGAAATGGTCAAAATATCTTATTAAATATCTCGGTAGTGTTCCCATGGTGCTCCTCTGACAGTTATTACATAAAACTGTGTGTACCAGTCGATTTGTTAGACCAGTGGTTTTCAACCGAGATTAATTTGGCCGTCATAGAGGGAATTGACCTTCTTTAGCTCAGTCAGTAATTTATTTATTCGTCGTCAATCAAACGTAGACCAGTTTAAGTTATAAAAAACACTTAACATCTATTTTAATAATCTCTGACTAACCTCGAAAAGAAGCGTTTTTTAAGAGAATTTTTGATCATTGTCAAATCAATTGTTTCATAATGTTCATTATAACAAGACATCATTCTATTTAAAGGCGTGTTCCTGGCATAGTTTGTTCTTTGATTGTTGATATAAAACATGTTTATGTTTCTTAAGGAACGAGTGGAAGCATACAAATTTAGATTTTCTAAAATCTCTGTGGCATTCACTTTTTGTGCTACAACATCGTTTATAAAAACTATCATTGCAAACTGTCTTCGCTTTTCAAGTGGATCCAAATTGATCTACATACATTGAGACTCACAAGATGGTAAGGGTTAACTCGTCCAGCCTAACTTTCTTAGAGCATATAATAGAAACTGTTTTTTAACTGATTCAATGCGGTTAATATGAGTATCTTGATATGGAGCCCAGACTATACTACAGAACTCAAGGTGGGACCTAACATATGCAACGTATAATGTTTTGATTGTGTATGGATCATTGAAATGAAAGCTAAACCTTTTAATAAACCCGAGCATGTTTATTTTTATTTATTTATTTATTTATTTAATAAGTCATCTGACAAAGTTGTCTTAATGAATAAACTATTCGTCTTAAATAAGGTTCAGTCTTCTTACTCTATTCACAAATTGAGGTGTAGACATACCAACATCAAACGCGGACTCGACGGATACAAACATAAGAACCATTGCACAAATAGGCTGGTTGTAGCCATAGAGAGTACGATGAAAGCTCGGTTGCATCAGGGATTGCTGACGTAACATCCTACCTGGAGCACGGAAATCAAGCAGTGACAGAAGATGAGAGCAATCGACGTCACCGTTGAGTAATTTAGCTATAAACGTAGCTTGTTGTAGCTTACGTCTTCGATCAAGCATTTCGAGGTCAAGCAGACGGCATCTATCGGAATATGCTGGAAGGTTCAAAGGATCACGCCACGGTAGGTTTCTGGTAGGGCTCAATTCTTAGATTCCATGATACGTCGTTTGGAGCCCATACAACTCAAGCATTTTCTAGGATCGGCCTTACTGCTTTAGACAGTGTGGATCCGTGAAATCCTTGGCAATCTTAGAGATGAAGCCAAGTTGACGATTAGCCTTGGACATAATCGATGCATAATAGGAATGAAAGGAAAGCTTCGAGTCCAATACAACACGAAGATCCGTCACTTGATCCACTCTGCTAAGAACAGTACCATCGATGTGATATTCATAAATTAACGGGTCTTTGGACCGATAGAAGGTCATCACATGACATTTTGCGACGCTGATGACAAGCTTGTTCGAGCGGCACCACTGAACGAACATGTTGAGCAACATTTGCAGGTGACAACAGTCCTCGATGCAGCGTATCACCCACCACATAGATTTTCAGATCATCAGCATATACGAGCTTGCACCAATGTTGCAAATTTTCGCATCAATGAAAACTCAGTACCATTATTTGAGAGATACAACTCACAATGTTCACTTTCCAACCAGGCTCTCACTACGAATAGGACAGAGGCAATAACAAAAATATTCCGACTCAACTCAGTGGGAGAACAGACAAATGCTGAGAATGTGTTCATCTAACCAGACTTTCTCTCTCTCAGTAATTGAGCTTAGTCGTTCTGATTCACCATGCTTTTAACTCGAGGTCTGAGTCAGAGTGTGCTGATAGAGACAAATTGAGTTAGAGTGAGTCTAAATGTTCGTTGAAGCAGATGTACCTGGGTACGTTGATAAAGGGGCAAGGGAAATAAAACAACTTTATAGTAAGCGTGCATAGGGGCGACTGTTGAACCTGAAAATAGATTCAGTGTCATGTCGGGGTCGCCACATTTTTGCAATAAACGCACAATGCATGGATGAGAATGAGAATGTTGAAATTATTCTTTCGGGTAAGTACAGAAACAATTATTTTTAAAACTGAAAAAGAAATATAAAAAAATCTTTTATGATTTGCATTACAAATTATGTAACGTATGTGGGGAAAGGGGGATTTTTCGTTACTTATTATTACATAGGGGGCGGGTAATATAGGGCCAGATGGAACAAGAGTGCCACCGAAATAAAAACTGTATATTTAACATATTCTACATACAAAAATACATATTCAAACGGCGCCGGTGGTGTAGTGGCAAGCGTGATTACCTCTCACCCCAGCAGGCCTGGGTTCAATACCAGTAGGCGCCGCCGGGATTGTGGCTTGTGGCCAAGGGTAGATGCAGCGTCATTGAAGAATAACACAAACAATAACGGTCCCAAATTACTTTCTTGCGGGACACCGGACGTGCTAGCAAATGGCGATGAAACATAAGATCCGTGTTCAACGAACAGCGTTCTGCCAGTCAAGTACGATGACAACCACGACACCAATCGATTTGAGGCTCCCAACCGTGATAGCTTGCAGAGCAACACTTTAGGACCAATTTTGTCAAAAGCCGCCTTTAGGTCCGTATAGATTACGTCAACCTGCGCTTTATCTTCCATAGCCGAAAAACATGTAGTAGTTAGATCCAGCAAGTTAGTAGCAACAGACCTACCGGGAATAAATCCATGTTGATCTGACGAAATGTGGTTTTTTGTAGTGCGTAGAATATAATCACTGACGATAATCTCGAGAAGCTTCGATGCGACTGGTTATCCCACGGTGTTGCCTTTCTTGTAGATTGTGTTATTATAATGTTCAAAAAAGCTTAATTTTGAATCTAGTATAACACCTATATCTCTAACTTGATTTGGACCTTTTAACTCTGTTTGGTCCTATTGTTACATGTTCTTGCCTAATAATTTGCTTTCTTGTAGATGAAATGGAATTACATTTTTTCACATTAAGCTTTAATAAACTTTTTGTGCACCAAGTGTAAAAGTTATTAATTTCTTGTTGAAATACTACAAGATCAGACGTTTCACGAATTTCCAGGAAAAGTTTCATGTCGTCTGCATATATTGAGACATTCAGAATATTCAATATGTGCTCTACATAATTAACAAATAGAATAAACAGTAATGGTCCAAGATGGGAACCTTGTGGCACACCAGATGTTACATTGACTACTGACGACAAATCTCCTTCAAATCTAACTCTTTGTGTCCTACTGGTCAAGTATGACTGAATCCACTTCAATAAATGTTGACTAAAACCTTACTTAGATAATTTGAATAATCCTGATGAATGTGGGCGTCGCGTATTAGTACAAGACACTGAAGAAGTCTGCACATTGTAGACGAAATACGCGTATCTGTCAAGGATGAGTAAATAAGGTAGTGGAATTAAATGGAAATTACTAATCCTTCTCTCTCTCATTATAATTTGAATAGCAAAAGAGAGATATCAACCCTATCAAACGAATTACTGAAGTCAGTATATAGTGCCTCAACATAATGTCTCTTATCCATTTCGTTAAAAAAATGTTACAAAATTCAACAGATTAGTAGTCGATAAAGGTCCTTTAACAAAACCATGATGTTTGCCTGTAATTAAATGCTTAACTTGTGCGAAAATATTTTGATGGCAAGACTAGACTGAAGGCGGCCGGGTTCGATTCTCGGTCTGGTCCACAGAGGAGTAACTGGATCAAAAACCTGGCCAAAATTATATTCACTGGTTTTGAGCAATTTTCTGTTAACTGTAACTTTTAAAATCCATCTACTTAGCAGTGCATATCTGGCCTTTCATCATCCATACGAATAAAAAAAGTAATGGGTTTTGAAACTAGGATTTTTTTATTCTTCTGCTTAATATAAGGATTATTTAACAAAAAGAGTAAAGAAATTATCCAAGAATCATTGCCCTGAAATAAAAAATAATAATAAAAAATAACGAAAGTTTTAATAACATAACTTGCGATTTCTTACGTTCGATTAGTTAGAATCTTCGTCTGAATCGCTGCGAACTTCGTTCTCTGCAGTATTTTGTCCACCTACGATGGCATTCACTTTGAGCATTTGCTGGGTTTCAATGCTGAACGGCTTGCTTTTTTCTGATAGGATTCTCACGACTTGAACTCAAAAAGGGATCCGAACTTAGTAACAACCTATTCAAAATGTCTCGGTTGCATGCTGTTCGCGAGAACTTTCTTGAGAAGTGTTGTCGTTATACTCTAAAATGCTTATTACGAGCTTCAGCGGCTTCCTAATACATTAAACCAATGGGTAAACGTACATGCTCCATAACACTCTTGCCGTGTACCAAGATTTTATGAACAGTAGGTGTCATGGGATGCTAAATGCATAACGATACGTACATCCGGGCTGTGTCAATTGCATATACTGCAAATTTATCAGTATCCACGCTATAGCCACATGTTATTGTTTCAACGATGACCTTGAACCGATAAATCAATCCTTTATCAATCCCGATTATTTCGGCCACTAAATTGACGTCCTCAAAAAACCGCCGTATTACCGTTGTTTGTGTTACCGCAACCTGTTTTTGGTACATCTACCAGAAGTCCTAACTTTGTCTTTATTTCAGCTTGAATCTGCTTTTTTTTTCGATCTGCAGCGATCCTTTTATCTTCTTCCGAACGTGCTTGTCATTTAAGTAGAAGCAATTTATAGCCTCAATAAAGTATCAACTCAAAAAACGAATTCGCGCATGCAAAGTCGACAAACCAAATTTGAAGGTATCTGGATCTTCTTTCTTTAGTTTTTCTAAATCGTTGAAAGTACATGCTAGACGAGGTGTTGGTTGCCGCATTACATACATTGGCGTCAACCATGGTGGGTTGAAGTGTATACTTTATTAAAATAAGGCTTCCATTGGCAGAACGGTATTCTGATCTTGACAGTTGATCAATTTGGTTCTCTACATGTGTGATTTCGTCATTAGTGCTTTCATTAGTTTTACGGAGAAATCGGTCATGAATAGGACGAAAATATCGTGGTGAGGAGAAGGATTCTGCCACAACAATTTATGATTGTTTTCGATATTGGCAAACAGTCTCAGCTCGCTGGCTCATCTGCGTTGCGTAAGTCAATTCCTCAATAAGAACATTTTCCAGCACCTGAAGTTCTCGTTTTTTACTCATGGGAAAGCTTAATAATCCCTTCAGCCATTCCGAATGCTTTCGAACAAAAGCCTCTTTATGATACGCGCAACGAAACCGTTTTTGTTTAAATTCTGATCTGAATATTGTTAACTTACTTTTAGCAATGTGCAACTTATCTTCCGGGCAGTTGAGTTCAGTTAAAAGTTCATTTTCCATGCAGGCCAGTTTTTCATCCAATAAGCCATCCCTTCGTTGCATTAACTTATGAAGATAGTGTCTTGTCAAAATTTTGCAACCTTCTCCAAATCCTGTAAGTTCAAGCACAAAGAGCTTAAAATTACTAACAATTCTGATTGTTATATATACAAGAACATTACTTCAGACTCCAAACAAACTGAGTACAACGCGATAGAAGCATGCAATGTTGAACTTTGATTAACTTACTTTCATCGCTGCTCATGGTTATAAGTCATGTAATTTGAAATTTCATCACCACTTTTCGAGGCGTAAATTTGTAGCTGTTAAAACTATACACTGATCAAACGTTCAAGATTAAAGAAGGACAGAATTAGTGCTCGGTAATTTTGTCATAGGTTTCTGCAGTAAACCGTTGTGTTACGGAAGTTTTCTGGAAGTATGACCTTATAAAGGGATAAAATTTTGCCACGAAATGATGCAAAACATGCCATTTTCAAATGGCTCGCAATCGCCAATCCGGACGACTCCGGACGAGATTTGAATGCCAATGTGTTCATAATAACGTGAACTTTCATTTGTCCATAGAATATATGATCTGATCGCGCAAGATTCTACAACTTTTTCATGTCTGAAACAGCACAAAAAAAACATAAAAAATACATTTTTTTCATATTGTTGAAACAATAAGACATTATTTAAATTTAAAGGTTTTTACCACATAACTTGTTAGAAAAGAGCTCAAAGTAGCCATTTTATTATAACACTTGTCTCTTGATCAAATTGTTTATATCTTGTAGGCGTAATTATTACATGGTTACTTTTTGGAAAACAAGAAGCTTCGAATTTCTTCAGTTTTTGAACACGTCTCAAAATTTGTAAACAAAATGTAACGTTTTTATTCCGTTGCCACTTTATGCTGAATACATTGAAATATATAAAAAAAAATATAGGAGCATGAAAAATCAAGAAAATCTTGTTTACTTATTTTGGCCAGGTTTTTGTTCCAGTTACTCCTCTGTGCGGTCTAGCGATTTGTCGGGTTGGAGAACGCTGAAGCTTGACACCGTTGACGCTAATTTCAAAGAGTTTAGCGACAGTCCAGGCGTGGACCTGCCCTCATGGCAGTAACAGCGTTTTAGTAACAGCACTGATACTTGTCGTGGACATATTTTTAACTCTTCATTTGTTCCAAATTCAAAATAAATTACATTTCATTTTAACCTAGATGCTCCAGTTTCAACAGTAGCTTATCAGCCTTAATTTTTATGATTTATATATCTAAGTGTTTTTACATTGTTCCTGCCTAGGTAATTCAGTATTTTAAACAGGTTTTCTATACCTGCATGTCAGTATAAAAATTGACATCTTAAAACTAAAAACTAATACTAAATCTTATTTAAGTATAAAGGGAATTAATCGTTGCAATTAAAGATTTTTGCCTGAAATTATTGCCTGGTAGTGCAACAACCCTAGTAACACGCTTATCACAAATCGGTTGTTGAAACTCTTAAACGACTTATTTCAGTCATAATTAGGTTGCTGCAACTTTTCACGACAGAAGTGTGCTACTCGGGAACTAGACCATATTAGCCAGCGTAAAGCATGGCCAGTTTAAAAAGTTGTTTAAATATTAGAAGTTTATTCGTCAGGCAAATTTTGGATTTCCTGTTTATAAGAGGATAAAAACATTTTATGTATTTGTTACATTTGGCTTGAATGCCCTCAATGTGATCTTTAAAAGTTAATTTTGCTTCAAGATATTTCACTTGGTTTGACCAGGAAATTGGAACTCCGTTAATAGTGACTATGTGACTACTACTAGGTTTCAAAAAGGAAGCTCTAGGCTTATGTTGAGTCTTGGAAGCGTTGGGAGAAATATGCCATTTTTGAAAATAAGAAGAGAAAATATCTAAACTTTTCTGCAGTCTGCTGCAAATAACACGAAGACTTCTTCCTTTAGCGGAAATGCCTGTGTCATCAGCGAACAAAGGTTTGTGGCAACCCTGAGGCAAATCAGGGAGGTCCGAAGTGAAAATGTTATACAATATAGGCCCAAGAATGCTACCCTGAGGAACTCCTGCTCTAACAGGTAGTCGATTAGATTTGGAATTTTGATTATTTACCTGCAGAGTTCTGTCCGTTAAATAATTTTGAACTAATCTCATAATATTGAGTCAAAAATTAAACTTTTTCAATTTAGCAATCAAACCTTCATGCCAAACACTGTCGAATGCTTTTTTTATGTCTAGAAGAGCAACTCCAGTTGAGCAGCCTTCAGATTTGTTTGAATGAATTAAATTGGTAACTCTTAAGAGTTGATGAGTAGTTGAATGCCCATGACGAAATCCAAACTGCTCATCTGCAAAAATTGAGTTCGTATTGATGTGAAGCATCATTCTATTTAAAAATATCCTTTCAAAAAGTTTACTTATTGAAGAAAGCAAACTTATTGGACGGCAACTAGAAGCTTCAGCTGGATTTTTATCCGGGTTCGAAATTGGAACATCGCATTTTTCCATTTATCAGGAAAGTATGCCAAATGAAAACATTTGTTAAATAATTGTTCCAAGAAACCAAGGTACTCTCTGGAAGGTTTTTGATGAGAGTATAAAAAAAATGCATCATCACCTAGAGCTTTCATATTTTGAATTTGTTTTAGTTATAGATCTTAATTCGTGCAAATAAATCCCTCAAGAATTATCGAACTTATTTTCCTCAGTGAATATATTCAGATAATCCCGAGCAACCTGATTCTCAATAGGACTAGTAAAACTGAAATTATGGGAACTCTCGAAATGCGTAGCAAGTTTCTTAGCTTTTTCTGAATTGGTGATCAAAATTTGACCACCTTCTTTAAGCGTTGGAATAGGCTTTTGAGGTTTTCTCAAAATTTTTTGAACTAGGGTCTAATTTAGAAACATTATTTTCAAAGTTTTTTTCCTCAGGGCAGAGACTCGCTTTTCAATTTGTTTTTTTTTTTACAAATCCCGCCAGATCACTTTCATTACAGGATCACGTGTTCTTTGATATTGCCTCCTACAGACATTTTTCAGACGGATCAAGAGCTGAAGATCATCGTCTTTTATAATAGTATCGAATTTTGGTACTGAGGCAGCTCTTGCTTCAACTATAGAAGTAGTCAGAGATTCAAGAGTATAATCAATTTCATCTTTGGTTTGCAAAGGAATGTTTGGATCAAAACTATAATCCATAAATGTTCGATATTGCTCCCAATCAGCTCTTTGGTAATTGAAAGTAGTGCTGTTGGGATTAGAAATTCTTTCTTGGGATATTTCAAAAGTTACTGGAAGGTGATCAGAACCGAAGTCAGCATGGGTCACCAATTGGCTTAAAAATTGTCATGAATCAGTTAAGACCAAATCAATAGTTGAGGGATTTCTAGCTGAAGAAAAGCATGTTGGGCTGTTTGTACATTGAATAGTGTAATAACCTGCAGAACAATCATCAAACAGAATATTACAATTGGAATTGCTTTGAGCATTATTCCATGAGCGGTGTTTTGCATTAAAATCACCAATAATGAAGAATTTAGACCTATGACGAGTAAGATTCTTAAGGTCAGTCACCCTTGAGAAAATTCTTTTGCTGGCCTACGTATTGGAATGGCAAATAGGCAGCTATAAAAGTAAGTTGTCCAAATTTTGTTAGCCGGCGCCGGTGGTGTAGTGGTAAGCGTGACTGCTTTTCTCACTCCAACGGGTCTGGGTTCAATCCCAGCCGAGGTCGGTGAGATTTTTCTGAGGCATAAAAATCTCTGGTCACGTCTTCCTTCGGAAGGGAAGTAAAGCCGTTGGTCCCGGCCCATGTGTGTTGAATGGGTGCGATATCCTACGCAGGTGTGGAACCTGCCTTCCTGCACTCGATTGCCGTCAATGGATGGCAACCGATGTCCGTCGGTGATTGGCACTAGATTGCGGAACAGAGACCGACGTTGAATAAAGGAAAAAAAGACAAATTTTGTTACGACAGAAACTCCAAAAGTTTCAAAAACTTTGGTTTCTAACGAAGAAATAATTTGATGTTTGATACGTCTATGAACAATTATGGCAATGCCACTACAGGCTCCATCAAGACGATCATTTCGATAAATAAAATAATTTGGGCCCCTTTTAATCTTACGATCAGGTTTAAGGAACGTTTCAGTTATAACGGCGATATGCACATTATGAAAGTTCAAAAAGTTAAATAGTTCGTCCTTCTTATCTTTAAGCGATGGAGCATTCCAATTCGAAATATTTAATGATTTAAAATCGATTACTAAATTTCACAATCATGACAATATTGTTCGCAAATTTAACTCCAGTTTGAATAGCAACAAACATGGGGTTAGTTTTTAACATATCAGTAATCATGGCAATTAATGATTTCTGTAAAATTTCCATTTTAGGAGCAGTAATGCTTGCTAAGTCAAAATTATAAATTATTTCCGTTAGAATTTTGATTTCTACCAGCTGCAATAGATTGATAGAATGGGGTGCAGGTATAGATGAAGAATTTGAAGCAGGTGTGATATTTGTACTTTCGGAATGTAGAATTTGTTCCTCACTGACCGTTGTTAACAGCAGAGGAATTTACACCCATTCGGGAACGAGGAGCGTTTCCTACCTACGCTTAGAACGAGATTGTAGGATCGCTTTGCGAGTCTTACATTCCCAAAAGTTTGACACCACAATTTGAACATTTAAATTTATTAGGATCTTCCTTCACAGGACAGTCGTCCTTAGCGTGAGAGGAATCACCACAATTCATGCATTTAGCTGGCATGTAACAATTTTTGTTCCGTGACCCTATCCCTGGCACTTACGGCACTGAGAGAGGTTTTGGAAATTTCCGCCAGTCTTCCTGAAGTGTTCCCACTTTACTCGGACATGGAGCATAAGGCTAGCTTTTTCTAAGGCCTTAAGGTTGTTTAGTTCACTAGACTTGAAGAAGACGTTTGAATCCATCCAAGATTTCAGCCAATACACGGAATTCACCCCGACGGCCAATTTGAAGTGAAAACTTAAAATGAACGAAGTTCAAAAGTTCCTTGCAAATAGCATGGAAATCGGAAGTGGTTACAACAATAGGGGGAACTTTTTCCCTTTTTGACATTAAGCCAGGAATGTTAAGTGGAATTTTTCCTGGATGACGGATCATTCTCATCATCCGTAAGCATATCTAATAGATTGCTCTATTGAATTTTATCAGAAGGGGGATCAAGCGATTGCCCTTTTCGTTTGCGCTTAGGCGCCATGGCGGCTGAACCAAGTTTCTCCAAATCGACTTCCATGCAGATTACTATAAGAATTCGAAGGTTTGCACCGATATAGGTTGAGATAGATAGGTTGAACACTGAAAAGTGCTATTTAAATTTGTTTTAGCTTTAGGTAGTATTAACACTTCCTTCAGCAAAAAGCAAATAGATCCGTACGGCAAGAGAGCACGATGCAGCAACAACGATACTGATTTTTTTTAAATAAGTTTTTCTTCTAGGGACACCGTGCGCCACTTCCAATATGAATTATCATTCGGTGGGTAAATAAAGTCATCGAGCAATTTTTTTTTGCATGAGAATGCATCGAGTTCAGCGCTCAATCACTCCAAACCCAGATATTGGAACTTGTACTGTTGATATTATTTGTTTTCCTTTGCACGAATACAGTCGTTCAAAGGCCATCATAAAAAAGACCATTGTCTCAGTATAATCGAGAGGTCCTCGAGATAAAGTAAATTCTTCTGTACTACGTTGTCATGCACTTGACTACACCGTAACCTTCACTTACCGTTATGCAATATAGTCCAGTAGACGATCGTAATGCAAATCGATAGGATTAGCGTGATGTTGTGTATCATCCAGTAGATCTTGAAGGCACGCGGCATTTCCTCGCAGTTGCAAATTTTATCTGGAAATAGAAAGAATGCGCATTGAGAGCTGGCAATGAATGTAACGAATAGTGCAATTCAAGTGAATTGCGTCTATTAGTCCAACAAACACTTTAACATGGCATGAGTTGTATTGATAGTTTGCTTGACCTTTAGGCAACACGCGACGAGGGTTGAGTTGAGTAGAAAAATCACTATTCTTGGAAATGTTTACTCTTAGAAGACGGTGTTTCCTCGGAATGCTAACTGCAAAGCGGAAATATAGATAAATGCAAAGTTGAGTGGCTTTAGGTTCGTAAAATGTGATAATTTGGATCTGGAGAGACTGCCTTCAAGGACTTCCGCGGCCCCGCACAGACAACAACGGCTAACACGGTTTCGCTTATACAATGCCATTTTCGCGTTCTTTTTACGAGACGCGATTGAAATCTCCACAACATCAAAGAGATCCATTCATTTGCATCTGGAATGGTACGATCCATGGGCTAATGGATGTGGGGACATATTTCCCATGGCATTGCAAGCACCGTCCGGTCAGGTATCGATACATGGGTTTGGCCTTCGGAGATAAATTGCTACAAGATTCGAGAGCAAATCAAACAGCACGAGCTCTACCGTACGTTCGCCCGTTGTCGTTAAAGGCGAGGTCCAACCATGGTGCGTCATTCTGTGCCCCATTGATTACCGCAAGCGCCATCTCTCATTGTTTACGTAAAGATGCCACGACATTGTTCGGTGACCTTTGGCCACTTGATGTCTATTGATTCGCGTAACCCGACTGAAAGCATTCCTCGGTGATCTTTGCTGGGGATAGTGTTTTTATTAAGTATCTACAAGACCTTAGTTGGTGAGATTTATTGGTGCAATATGCTTTGGATGGGGTCACTACTTGGTTTTGCTTGCGACTACGAAGCAACATTTCGTTAAGATTTTTGAAAGTGCTACTCAGATGTGAAATAAAATCCAGATCATCCATCAACTTAGCCTCCGGCAGTTGCGTAATATTTTTCGCGAAACACTGCCCATTTCCCAGGTGCCATAAAATTAGATGCTTCTAGTCTCTTTCGGTGATAATCTCACCATCAGCAACAACCCAAATGATACCGAATTTGCATAGTATAATTTCAGAGTAACGTAGGCTCAAAAGAGACATTCCCACCGTCAGCATCATCACCAGTAGCATCCAATGAAGCGAAAGCAACGAGCCAGTCCCCAAAAACAGAGCTAGAGTGTGTCAACTTCACCGGAATCGTGACACAGATTTGGTCGATAGAAGTGTGGTCGAATTTTTGCAACTTTGGAAATCAAAAGCCCAATCGATGGGGTGCTTGAAAGTGCTATATAATAAAATATTCTAGCACTAATTTGCAAATCTTGTCGTTATTGGTTGACGAGGAAGAGTGGCAGAAAAAAATCAATCCTAAGCTAGGGGAAATAAAAGATGAGCCATATAGAGCACCGAAGGCAGGCCAGTTATCCTTGACCAGGTTTTGAAAATGCCAAATTAGCAGCAACATTGTGTGTCGTCAATTTATGCAAAAATTTCGATATCCTATCCTATCGTGGCCCTGACTGATTGCATAATCTGTCGTGGCTGTGAGGTTAGACTGAATTCCTGCTCCCAATGTGATGTGGAATCAAAAAAGCAAAAAATTGGTGGGGTTGTGTACAAGACACGACCGCAGGGTTGACGTAGACTACGTTAAGCTGCGTTTTTTTTCTAGATATTGATTTAAAATACAGTAGAAGTAACCTATGATTTCGGTCCTATGTACATATTTTGGATTTCCTACTTAGTAAAACTTGGTTAAATTGAGGAACTCATAAAATGCGAATACATATTCTATTTCATTTGGTTCCTAAATTACAATCAGATATGAGTAAGGCTTTCTTCAGGTGATTCATTGAAGCGTCCAACAATGACCGTCATGATGGCTGATATTCCCTATCACTTCAAGATTTCTAGGACATAAATCTTCGGTTGTGACATCACTCATGAAATTGAAAGTCCTTGTGCACTGGACTGCAACAAACGTGAAGTTCCAGTTTCTTTGTTATAAGTTTTGTGAGAGCTGATATCTGTACTGTTGACATTTTTATGTGGTAATGAGATTGATCCTCAGCGATTCAACTTCAAAACGCTAAAAATAAATGCACACACAAAAACGGAGTGCACAATTTTGCATCAATGTTATGCAACATTTCATAGTTGATCGAGATGATATTAATTAGCTATGAATCCCTCCAATAAGTTCTAGGTACATCTTTTATCTACCAATTGAACAAATAAAAAAATACTAAGGCTGTGTTCCATTTGGAAAATTTTCACTTAGATTTGATAATAAATAAAGGACGAAAAAAAAACTTAGATTTGACACTTCGAAAATAAATTAAGATGTTCGAAAATCCCTCTGTTGTAGATCGGCCGATTTTCGAGAAAGCGTCTGTCAAATTGATTCCTTGTCTATCAGAAATAAGTCTGCTAAAATAGCAGGTTTATTTGAAAAATTTTCATCTGTTAAATTTAAGTAAAAATTCACCAAATGGAACACAGCCTTAATAACTTGAGCACAGGATCGTTTCTTGTTGTGTTTGTCGTATTAGATGCTAGATAAAAACTTCTTTTATCGATATGTGTGCTGAAAATACCTGGGCCGAGTGGATTCAAGGTGAAAGTCGACGAAAAGAATCTTATCAGTCTTACTTAGGACCTAATGCAATGTTCAGCTTGAATTGTTTCGCTGAGCTGTAAACAGAAAATCGATGAAGAGAATCGAGCATTACAAGTAGGCGCTCACTGTCGAATTTCAGAACCTAGCACTGAAAATAAACTCGACGGTACCTCTATTTTTACTAAGAGATAAGCATTGCAAGTCCCTCCTCACAGATACGAATTTTGTTCATTTATATCAAAAATATAAATGTTTATACTCTAAACATATTAATTATTCAAAGTAAATTGAAAACATGTTTAAAACGAAAATATTTATGTTTGAATTAAATTCAAAGGCATGTTTATTTCAACAATATCAAAATCCATTGTATTTGACAGCTTTTGTCACCATGTCTGTGTTTGACTGACGATGATCGGTTACTGTACGTGACGAATAAGAATGGAATCATTCTCCAGTGGGACCTGGTCAAGCGGAAATGGTTGGCGGAAACAATAAAGGTGCAGAAGATGGTAGTTATTTCACTAGGCATTTCGCACGATCTTAAGTTTTTGGTAGTGACCGGATTAGATCAAGAGCTAGACGAAGCGACAATGGAGCTGGACGAAGCGACAATGGAGCTGGTGATACTCTGATTGGAAGAATTCCTATCAGTTATATTCCTGTACGAAAGATAGGACTGGCTCCTGGATGAGATGTTCTACGTGGAGACATTATACAGTCATCAAACGCCGGGTACCAGCATTGATGCCATGTCTCGAAAACGTTGCATTGTGGAAGAATCGCATTTGGTTTACAACTGTCTTCCCAGCTTGAGTGTGTCAAGTTGATCGGAAACGAACGTTTTATTTTATCGCGCATTGATGATTTATAATAATAAATAAATATGTTTTTTTTTCTTAACATTAAATACGTTTAAGATAAACTCTAAAATCATGTTTAAAATAAAAATATTTATTTTTGTTTACAAAGCTGTCAAATCAAACAAAAATATTCACGTTTATTTTCAACTTGAATATTTTTAAAATAAACGTATAATGATTTTTATTTTAAACATTGATATCACATGACTTTGAACATAACGTACGTTTGAATCAATCTATTTTATTTTTGTGGCCAGAACAAACTGAATTTACGTTTATTTTTACCTCAAATATTTTTATTTCGATGATACTTTTTTCTGCGTGTACTTGATGAATTATGCAAAAAAACTGGGGTTGTATAAAACGTTCTATAGTATAATTTTCCAAGTAGGAGGGACTTTCATAGCTAATCTAAAAGCATAAATAGAGGTACCGTCTGATAATTCCGGAGTGATTTGAGATTTGGGCGTAATTGTATTTGTAAACGAACACGTCAATTGCCAGTTTCCCTTGAATAAAAGCTCAATCCCATAAGCAAAATATACCAAATGATAGAGGAATCAGTCCTCTACCTCATAGTGTTATAAGTTTAGCAGCACTGTTTTATAACTTTTCTGATTCAAGCAGCACGATGTGCAACCAAATTGTACTTGATTATGAGGACTGGGTTTGGGGAGAACGTTAATTTCATGAAAACAGTGATAAAATTATCACTTTTTATTTGTTCATTTTAAAAAAAGTTTTTTATGAAAAATTGAAAAAAAAGTTTATTGCAACAGCTTACGAAAGGTATTTCCTATCGATTGGTGTATTCGGATTTTAATTTCATCTATAAATGACAAAGCTTATAGCGTTCAAAAAAATTACAGCTTTTCGTGACGGTCGCAATTTTAGATTTTCGATTTACCCCCAGTACCTTCCCGTAAGACGTAGTGTGCATCAAAAACATGTACGGAAGCAGACATAATATGTTAACAGTTGCGGGAAAGCATTGGCGACACTAAACTACCCGGATAAAAAGAACCATAGACATAACAATTTACGCACCATAGATTCTAGTGTACGTTCTATTGAAGTTTTATTGCTTTTGACAAAAAAAGTTGGAAGGGTTGTATACTAGATACGACCGCAGGGTTGGCGTTGGATAACGTCTGTTATGTGTTGTACTTAATTGAGTATATTATATTTTAGGAATATTCCTTAATAACTCTTTTGCGAAAGTTTGGTGGCCCTGAAAAGGGCCGTTTTGTTGGGCTGATGTTGTTGACAATGATGGAACGGGCGACCTGGTTGGACGCTTATATAGTAGAACAGAAAATATCAGAGGTGTCATATACTCCCATCTGATGTCTCGGTTGGAGAAAGTATAAGAATATAAAAAAATCAATCGATTTTCACCATCTTTAGACAATGGTTTACTTTCAACCATTTTCAATAGTTTACAGAATGAAATCAAAAGTTTTGAATCATTCAGCAAATTGCTAGAAATATTTCCAATCGATTGATGCCATTATCTCGTAAATCTATCGAGAGACGGTTGAGTTATTATCGTAATCTTTTAATTTTTCGTAACGCATCCAAAATGACTGTTTTCAATTTTGTACCCCCGTATGTTGCCGAAAGACGTTATCCAACGTCAAAAATATGGTTGCTACAACAGATTTTATTGCATTGTAACTATTTTTGTATGGCAAAGTTTTATTCGGATGGGAAAAAATACCTGAAAAAGTCGTATTGCGAAAAATGGAAGGCACTGATTTATTGAGTTATTGTACCAACGAAATAAACATGTTTCACCTTTGATAAGCTATAAGCCTCCTAATTGCATAGTTCAAATCCGTCACTAAAAATTGACCCCCGCCATCGATTAGGCCGGATGCTAAGTGTCATCGTCACAGAATTTTATCGATGTGCTAGAATTCTTGCACCAAACAACTCCAATAGTATCCAAGTCGATAATGAAAGAGCGTTGCTCTATCCAACTTCTTCCGTACACCTGTATTGTAGCTACGCCTTTCCTATGCTGCCTACTAATTATCACCCGCCTGGTTCAACTTGAACTTGAATCTGGACGGCATGGTGCATGGTTTAGCTTTTTCCTATAACCTGCCATCAATCGGGGCACACGTTTTGACGTAAAGCCGTCTCCTCCGCCGTTGGCGCGGGGTGGAAGTGGAGTGGTGTTTGGTTTTGTATTAATATTCAGTGGACTACGGATTGGAGTAGAAAAAAAAAATCACAACACAACAAACCGGAGAACGAGGAAAACATTTGTATCTCCATGGCCGTTTTGTCGTCATCGTCGTTCGCTTCGATATCAGCGAAAAGATCGATGGCTTCAAGCACGACGATGTAATTCAATGGCTTCGAGACAATTAGCGGAGAAGCTGGTCTCCGGTACAAGAAAAGAGTCAAGTTCAAGGTCGCTTGCGGTCGTATACAAAGAAATGGATAAAACTGAGCGAATCAAAACAACACTGGGTACTTCTCTATCTCCGCGCTATCGCTAAGTGTAGAAACCGATGAATGGAACGGGGAAAAGTAGATATTGCGCCAATTTAATGCCGTTTTAGCAAAAAGCAACTGGCAGACCGATGTCAATGTCAATTGCACAGATGGTGCTACCTATACGGAAATTTCGTATGCCACAGTTTTTGTTCCGGATCAGAGGATAATTTTACTAGATAGACCTCAACGAACGTGAAGAAGCAAACTCGTTTATGTCTCATACGTCTCATAGGTAGCAAAATCGTTGAATCTGTTGTCGATTTTTTTTCCTTTGGTTTGTTTTTTTCCGTCGATCTTGTTTTCCGTGCTGAGCACCAATGCTACCGACGTGCCAGGAAGGCAGCTCTCCCACACCTGGACCCTACCTATCGACCCATCAACTCATGAACCGGGGACCAACGGCTTTACTTCCCATCCGAAGGAAGGCGTGATCAGAGATGTTATGCCTCAGAACATCCCGACGGCGCCGACTGGGATTGAACCCAGGCCTGCTGGGGTGAGAGGTAATCACGCTTACCACTACACCACCGGCGCTGTCTCAATGTTGTCGATTTAACCAGATAATTATATTATAATTACTTTTAAATTTCGGGGCAGTTAAATATTTTTTGTTCGATGGGACTTTGAGACAAGTGTATTGAGACAAGTTTGTGTGTGTGTGGAATAATGCTTTGGAAATGAAATAAAATCATATTTGATATAATTGTATTTCTTCTTATTATTCTACTTAATCAACGTCACATCAGGAATTTCTCACCCTTCAAATCTAGACCAACAATTGAAATAGGCGGAACAACGAAACGTAAACAATGGCTTCAAATGCAAATTCCTCGAGAATCGAAGCACATCCAAAGGGGGCGACCCAGGCGTAGAGGATAAGATCCATACCTCTCACGCCAAAGTCACGAGTTCAAATCTCACCCCCGGACAAGTCACGAATGACCCAAGAGCGTTAAAGTGACTATAATAAAAAAAAGCACATCCAAGTAATCTAACACCATTATCTGATTAGAGCAAACTTTTTTTTATCGAATGACATTGTTAGTTTGCATGGGAGCGTTTTTATTCTCTAGAATTTTGTGTTTAAAGCCTTGTTTACGTTTGGCTGTTCCGCTTATTTCAATTGTTGGTCTAGAAATTATAGCCAATGGTGCTACAAACAAAGTTTGTGTGACTGCGAAATGTTGTTTAGAGGTTTTTTTTGTAAATAAATTTATTTTTACAGGCTCAATCGAATAAACTGTGCAGAGCCAAGTTATCATTTGCGTTATACATCATTCCTGTCTTAAATCTAAAGTTAAAGGAATTGAACCGAATAATCGCGGTCGTCTCGAGGTTAGTGGAGACAGTTTCAAGGATGGGGAGTGAGAGAAGGAGGTTTGAAATTTGATTTACGATCTAAATATTGCATTATTCCTCAAACATGAACTTATTCCTATTCAACTTGATATCAGCAGTGTAATTAAACAATTATTAGAAAACAAACGTTTAAATGAAACTCACACACACAAAATTAATCAAACTTACAATCTAAGGTAAATATTCTTCAAGAAAACCTATATGAGTTTTATAAACTCCAGATCGCGTTCAGCCAATTCGTCATATTAAATCATACATATTAGATTACTCATCCATGTCATAAAAAAATAATAAACAACAACAACCCACTTTATAACACCTCGACACGAATAGATCCATGCATATCGTCAATCACATCACGTTTCCGTTGGTCATGAAAGCCATTCTAACGATCGTTCTGGTTGAGCGCAATGTGCCAAAATCCGATTAAGAATAATAATCGCTACCGGTGTAGGGTTTACATCTAATGTTTGGCCTTCTAAGCACAACCCGTACTTTACCTATCTTTTGCGAGCGGATTTTAATATGATACGGAATGTTTCTGGCTAGATGACTTCTAAATTTATTTGCCTACCATATTTGATAAAGAGTCTCTAATTGGGTTCTTTAAGGGTATTGAGATAAAGGCACACACTTAGAAAAAACCATGTGAATTTACGTGCTCTGAGACTGACATATACGAGCTTCAATTTTGAAATAAAATTGAGTCATAATAGACGTGAAATTCAGCTCAATCAAACGTACTTTCGAACTTTTCAGTCTCGGAGCACTTAATTTTACATGACACGTTTGTTTACGTCTCATCCTTCTTTATGTCAAAGATGGATCCGTCACGTGTAAGATTAGGTATTTCTAAGTGTGCACACTTAAGGCCCCAGCGTAATGACAGCGGAAGCGGAACGGCAGCGGCAGCGGAAAAGCCCAATCTGAATAAGCCTACTTGTCGGATTGAAAACTAGTTAGAATCAAATCGACTTCGGTTAGGCATCTTGATGCCATTTGTGACAACTGTCAAACTTCCGCTTCCGCCCACATTGCGCTTGGGTCTTTAGAAATAACTTATTTTACACGTGACGGAATCCATCTTTGACATAAAGGATCAGACGTAAACAAATATTTCATGTAAAATCAAGTGCTCCTAGACTGACAAGTTCATTACTCGACGAAAAGTACGTTTGATTGAGTTGTATTTTGTGTCTGTTATGACTCAACTTTATGTCAAAATTGACGCTCGTATATGTCAGTCTCAGAGCACCTAAATTTACATGATTTTTTCTAAGTGTGTGCATATGCGTAATCTGCATTAAAAATGGAACCGTGATTCAAAATGTCATCAATTTTAGTACACTGAGACTATTTCAAATAACTGCGATTACATTAGCAAAAAATCTCCATCTTAGCGCCCCTCGTAGATGGCTCGGCTTTGTATGGAAGCGAGCTGTCAATTTGTTAGTTTACGCACCTAGAAATAACTAATTTTTGCACGTGATGGAATCCATCTTTGACGTAAAAAAATAGACATAAACAAACATGACATGTAACGTTAAGTATTCTGAGACTGAAAAGTTCGTAGCTCGATGGAAAGTACGTTTGATTAAGCTATATTTCGCGTCTGTTATGCCTCAAATTTTTGTCAAAATTGGCGCTCGTATATCTCACTCTCAGATCACCTAAATTTACATGAATTTTTCTAAGCGTGTAGTGTCAAACAATGAAGTTATTTTTTGATTTAAATCTTGATTCAAAAATCGAGACGAAAGTCTATTGGTTCGAACTAAATATCGTTGTGCTCAGATAACGAAGCTCTTGCAGATGATGTATAAAAACCGAAAAAAGAAATCAAAATTAAAGAACCCAATTGTTGATATATTGTTAAAATCTAACATCTTACACTTAGAAATAACTACTTTTGTCCGAGTCGTAATCCATATTGGATTTAAATCATGGAACGTAAACAAACATTTCAAACCGAAATATAAGCAAGTCGACGAAGAGAACGTTTCTCGATGAACATTTCAAAAGGTCCTATCTGCTTTGATCGATTCTCTTCATTGACTTTCTCTTTTGAAAACCACGCCTACACACTACGAAAAAGTAATGTAAATTTCAGTTCCCTGAGACCGACACATGTAAGCGACCCTTTTGACATAAGAATCAGTTGAAAGAAACGAGAAAATCAATTCAATCAAACGTTCTCTTCGTCGAGTTGTTTATGTTTCGGTATGAGAACACTTAATTTTACATGCAATGTTTGTTGGCGATCCATGATTTACATCCAATATGGATTACGTCTTGTGTAAAAGTAGTTATTTCTAAGCGTGTACGCAAACATATTTCGTGCACTTTTTTTTTTCTTTATTAAAGAGACTTTCAGCCTTGGGCTGAGGTATTTCGTGCTCTTTTTGCCACACAGTTTGATAGCAGAAGTTATTGTCTTGCGCTTAGAACTTTGAACACAGCAAGGAACGCTTGTGCTAAATTGAATTATTAACGAAAGAGATAGTCAATGAAGAGAATCGATCAATGCAGATAGGACCTTTTGAAATGTTTATCTAGGTTTGATTTAATTAATTTTTTCGTTTCTTTCAACTGATTCTTATGTCAAAAAGCTGCTTACATGTGTCGGTCTCAGGCAGAGGCCTTACTGGCGGCCATGTTTTTAATGCTATCATCTGCTCTTGTCTTTCTGCTTCTAACACGATTTTCCGTCCCTTTCCACCATGTATACACGCAGGCAAAAGAACGTAAGAATTCCATAAGAAACACTTATGAATTTTAGCCATAAGAAATGAGTGTGAATTTCATTGCTTTGCCTTATGGAAAATAATGTTGGCAAAAAAAAAAAAATAATAAATCGGAGCAGACTGGAACCGGAAAATGGACGTTGAGGTTAGGGGGCCCGTGTGTTGACCACTCGCCTTTCAACGCTTGGGAAAATGAAATGGTTAAAGGCGTTTAAGAGCTACCTCATGTTACCACCCGAAAATCAATCATAAATCACGCTTATGAAATTCATATAAGTTGTTCATAAGTCGAGCCTTATGAAATTCTTAGGTCTATTTGCCTCAGTGTACGTCAGGCAGACCGTATTTAAATAAGGCCCATGATGTTGCCTACTGTCAAACGTATATATAGGATTGATACGTGGTTGCTCGCCTCCTGGTTTCAGGGAATCGAAATTTACATGACTTTTTCGTAGTGTGTGCTTCTTGATTCCAAGTTCGTCGTACGTCCTAACGCAATGAAACGCCATTGGATTTTAAACGTTCTACACGCTATTTGGAATCTACCCAGTGACTGGGTAGATGGCACCCATTCATGTGTCCAGTAAGGAGTTGTCAAAATCTGGGTAAACTAATTTTGTTCTGACGAGTAGAATCTACCCAGATTCTGGGTAAATAGTTCTAATCGAAATTTTCCTAAAGTTAAAAATGGCGCAGGTATGAAAGGGAGATTGGTGCGCTGCCAGTAAAAGTTAAGATCTATAAATCAGATGCTAAACAATATACAGATATGTAACTGTTTTATGGCGAATGCTTCCAGAAGCTTATGTATATTATTAGTTTCTGGACTTTGAACATTTTCCTAATGCTAGGTTATCGAGATATTCTGTGACGCTTTTCTCGATGCCAAATGTTTGTAGTAGTTCCTAATTTATAGATCTCTATTCAAATTGAATCTCAATAAATCGTTAGCATTTGTAACGGTATCGGTTTTTGGGGATTTTATAACTAGTTCGTTTATTTGGAAGGCTCATTTTTGGGTATTTCAATGTCGTATTCCATAGTTTATATTATTCCGACAATACGACATCAAAAATCAATAACAGGCTAGAGGAACTAGTCGGGTGAGGTTATGTTTAATAGAGCTATTGCAGCTGTCATGTCATCTAATTTCTATTAAAATGCGTAAAGCTTACCCTTTTATCAAATGTCAACATCTGAGTAACCGTTACCCAGTTTGTGTCTCAGGTACGTTGACCCAGATTTGGGTAAATGCATGTTTACCCATTTTTGGGTAGGTTCAGTTTTGACCGATCTAGATTCTACCCAAATTTGAGTAGTTTTGAAATAGCGTGTACGAATGAACGTAAAAATGGAATGGAAAAATGAATTCTCTTGGAGTGCTCCTTTTGTTTTTGAGAAAAAAGGGTGTAGGTAAATATTCATTACTTGCACGTTTGAAGACTTTGTGTTGTAGCTTTTGAACTAAAGTACATAGGTACCTGGGGTAACATACACCGTTGGGGCAAGATGCACATTTTTACAACAAAGTAGTTACCATAAAAGTTAAATCTATGTTTGCTTTGGGCACCGTATCAATTTGGCAGCTCTATGTTATCAGATAATGTAAATAAAAACAAAACCCAGTTTGCATTGAATATATGTAGTGCAATTTTGTCATCCACATTATTAAGATTTTTTAGTGATTCAAACATTATTAAGCGTCTGAGAAAGACATTAAGCATTTGATTGAGATTAGAGCTACATCTTTCTGATAAAATACCGGTATATTTAAATATGAATTTTTATTTTATGATCAAAGACATTTTCCTTATCCATTTAAGGCAAGATGCACTCCTAAGTTCGGGGCAAAATGATCCTTTAGTATACAAGCTTTGTTTACGTGCTATTTTTCTTCAGATATGGTTCGCAACATTCCGAAGTCTATCTAGCGGCCATGGACCTTTGAACAACTACGATTGGAACTGGAGTCAGCCAAAAACGAAGACGTTCTCCTGCCACAATTGGTGATGATAATTTCTAAGACAGGCAAGGAGCCCAAGTAACATTTAACGTTTTATGAAGTACTACAAGTCTTCTATAAAACAACATTCATAAAACCCTGGTCAAGAAAGCTTTGCCTTTATAACATCCACCATGACCTCATTAAGACTAGAATCTTTAATTAACAGTTGAGCCTTACAAATAAATTAAATGGATAAAAAAAAAGACTAGAATCTGTCTAGTTGGCCAACCCTGAAGAAGGTTCTAAATAGTGCATTATGGAGACATTTTAAGAATGACTTGCTGCAAAAAAGTTTTATAACCGACAAACCGACATGACACTTAATTCTGACTTATGCCCGAAAATCGTAAACGGCCGATTTAAATGTGCAGTGATCCGAACTGCAGGGCTGGTAGCGATCAATGCTGTCAAAAATAGTGATTTTAGTGACCACGTTGAAAAAATAAGTGACCAAATAGTGACTTAAAAATGTAAAAAAAGTTACTAAAAACCGACCTAAGGAAAGAAAATGGGTCGTTCTGATGGCATACAAAATACATGTTTTATGTTTTAGACTTATTCAATTAGAATCTCATAAACACTTAAATATGTATGTACGATAGGAACCTTTAAAACGAAAGATTCAATAGAAAGTTTATGACTTAACCTGAAAAACCGTAAGTTCTCAGGGAATTTTATTTCTCCTGAGAATACCTGGAAGTCTCAGGAAATCTAATCATTACTAAGGAAATTTTAAAATTATCCACTAAAAATATTTCAAAGAAAACAATGCATTTTAAAACAAAAACATTTGATATTCTTAGTAATTTTCATTCACACATTGAACTTTATAGCTCCTTCATGAAAAAAATATCAAGTTCAATCTACTTTCATGGTAGTTCTAAAGAATTTTAGATTGCATGTGAACCCTGAGATAGTTTTGAACAGAATTTCAAGAAAACCCGGAATTTAATTCGAGATAAATTTTAATGAAAATTCATAGGAATTTCTCCTCCTCTGAACTTCAGAGGAAAATTCCAAGAGCATTCTGAGGATAATTACATGAAATTTGCGAAAGACAACGAAATCGGAGCATAAGTCCTCGTATGTTTTGGTGAATACTTACGTGGTGAATGGGATGCTAAAAGAAGGATTACAATTTAATCTGAGAATAACTCCAGAAGATCTTTAAAGAAATTTGGAAAATAATTCCAGGAGAGATTGGCGAACAAATTAAGCGGATAAATCTAAGGAATTTGTGAAAACAAATGAAAATGAATTTTTAAGAGACTTTCAATGTGAGTAGAATTCCAAGGAAAGGAGTGAGATTAAAATGGAAATCTGAAATGAATTCAATGAAAAATTTGAGAATCTTTCCATAAGATTTCTTACTGAAGAGAATTTCAAGGTAATTCCTAGGAAAATTAAAAGAAAATTGAATTCGGAGAATAGTTTCAAAGACATTTTATGGAATATTTCAAAGGTATTGCGAGAAGTATTCTAACTATATTCTTGTCATATTTTTTTTCCAGAGAATTCAGAGAAGCGTTCCAAGTGAATTTCTGAAATAGTTCCATGAGAGTTACGGATGAATTCTAGCGTAATATTAGGAGAACTTCACGCGAATTTTCATGAGAAATCTCCGTTGAGTATGTAATGAACTATTCTGAGGTCTTTAGAACAGCTTGAAAGTTCCCAATACACCGTGCCCAATATATTCTCATACACCTTTTCATCTTGTCGCAGTGGTGAAGCTACAGTTCATACACTTTATATGGATTGGTGTAATCTTGCACTGTGTTTACACAAACCATTGACGGTTCTGTTTGCTTATTTTCATTCAGTATCCATCTTTTATCAACGATGAAGGAATTTCGTGCTGTGGTAATAAAAAAGTTTTTTGAAGGAGAGCGCCCTGGCGCTATTTTCAAGAGTTTGCAGAATCTGGGAGTAAAGCGGAATTTTCGGTATCGAACCATTAGAAGGTACCGTGAGACTTCCTTGTTAGATGACCGGAAAAGATCCGGCCGAAGACGTTCAGCTAGGACTGAACGAGTGATTAAGACCGTCAGGGAACAAGTTCTACGAAAATCACAACGCTCTGTACGTAAAATGGCCGCTGATCTCAATGTCTCGAAATCGACCATGCACAATGTACTCAAGCAGGACATGGGATGCCAAGCTTTCAAGAAACGTAAAGTTCACGGAGTTTCGGAACCTTCCAAGATGAAACGGCTTGAAAGAGCAACTCTCCTACTATCGCGGCACGCTGGACGAGACTTTTTCTTTTCCGATGAAAAGTTATTTGTCCTGCAGCAGTCTCACAATGTCCAAAACGGCAAGCGCGGCAAGCTACCGCTTGTTTTTATCGAGAAAGGGGTTAAGATCAACGCTTTATATTATAAAATGGAAGTTTTGCAGAATGTCGTGAAACCAAACTTAGAAAGAATGTAGGGGAAGGATGATTACGTGTTTCAGCAGGACGGCACGCCTTCTTATACAGCAAACTTGGTCCAAAACTGGTGTCGAGCAAATTTGACCGACTTTTTGGCCAAGGATGAATGGCCTCCCAGTTGCTGAGTCTCTAAACTTTTTCAGAGAAGTTCTTAAGTTTCCACAATTTTCCTAAGTATCATGAATCTTCTCTAAAGTTTTAACATTGAATTTCTCCTTTTTTTTAATGTATGTAATTTTACTGCTCTGGAATATCTCTCTCTAAAGTGTTTGCAGTTCTCATGAAACTTGTTACCCTGAATTTAATTGAACTGTTCTAAAAATGTTGAAGCGTCCGTGAGCTTCTGGATTTATGTGAAAACCTCAGTAATTTTCTTAATATCTCTAAAGATCTCTGACAATCTGGGAACTTTTTTTAAATTTCCCGCTAATTTAGTGAAACTAATGGAACTGAACTCCCCTCAAATTAGCCTTGTTTTTGGAGCTTTACTAAACTTATTTAAAATGCTCCCGAAATATCTATATAAGTTCCTGAATTTCTCGAATCTTCCCTTAAGTTCCATAGACTTCATGACGTTCTCGAAATGATCCTGGCGATCTCTGTATTTAAAGGGTGATACGGTCAAAATTTGGTCAAGGGAAAACGCGTGTAAATCGGTGAAATCGTTTATTTAAAAAATCAAATTAAATTTCTTTTTCAAGTTCAAATAGTATTAAATTCAGGAAAAATATTCAGTTAGGCTTCCGCTTTTCCAAATCTGAATTGCCGGGCCTTACGCTTGACCCCTGCCATCAGATTTTGTACAGCCACCTTGTCCACCTTCTTCGCCGCAGAAAGCCAGTTTGCCATGAACTGCTGCTCGCCCTTAGCAGTTTTTTTGGTCTTCTTTAGGTTCCGCTTGACAATAGCCCAGTATTTCTCAATTGGGCGGAGCTCTGGCGTGTTGGGAGGGTTCTTATCCTTGGGAACCACCTGCACGTTGTTGGCGGCGTACCACTCCATGGCCTTTTTACCGTAATGGCAAGATGCCAAATCCGGCCAAAACAGTACGGAACAACCGTGTTTCTTCAGGAAAGGCAGCAGACGTTTATTCAAACACTCTTGCACGTAAATTTCTTGGTTGACAGTCCCGGAAGCTATGAAAATGCTGCTTTTCAAGCCACAGGTACAGCCAAACCAGATATTTCTTTACGAACTTTGACAGTTTCATGTGTAATTAAACTAAAACAGATTGTTTATTGCCGTTATAAAGCCACAATAAATCAGAGTGAAAGGCAAAAGGCTGTTAAATTGTTACTTGGGGAGTCATATTTCCCCATTATTGTTGAGCATTTTGCCTCCCAAAAGGGTGCATTTTGCCTCATCACTATGCTGTGTCTTGCCTTTTTGTTGTAGTACATTTCACCCCAGCAAGGGTGAATTTTGCCCCGATTAGTGGCATTTCTAGATTATTTTATTTATTTCTCAAATCAATTTTAAAGGTAATTTTTCAAAGTTTTCATATACAGTTGTGAATATAAACAACTAAATAATGCTTAAGAGAATTTCGGCAATACATGATATTCACTATTAAGGTTAATTTAAACGAGAAAACAGCTTCATTTTCTTAACTGGTGCATTTTACCCCAGGAGCCCCTACAATATCAAATATATAATTAACTCGATAGGCCCAAAATGGGCGATTAGACCGAAGTAATTTTTTACTCTAGATCATATTTCCTCCATCGGCTTATGATCGGTACGGTGTGGCTTCCATCCACATAGTCCGTTATGAAACCCACGTGCAATTAGATTTTCGTATCGTTTCGCAAAGTGAACAATGAAACGCTTTTTGGTTTAGCCAAAGTGGTGCTTTTGGAAGCGTAGAATTCACTCAACAATGTCTGCGGTGACCACCGGGGACCACCCGTCTTGCCATCACTTTTTTGTCGGTCAGTTCTTTAAAAAGCATAAGGCGGGTGATGGTGATGAAAAGTTCCGACAACCGACACCAGTGTCAATTAGCATTAAGGCAGTAAAATATTACGACAATTTTGATTCATGAAAATGAATAAATGCGCAAGGTTAGAATTCGAAGCTGGTTGATTGTTTATGTGGATATTAGTAACTTGTAAGCCTTATGCTAAACATATAGTTGTTCCGGTTTTGGTGGGTTCAGTATCGGTCTTAAAACAAATCTGCTGATATTTAAATTTTCAATTTAATTCTAACTGTTTATTGTACACGATTTCCTAAATAAAATTTGCAAATGATTAAAATTACCCTTTAGAAAATTTAGAGCAGTTATTTAACAAAGAACTTTTAAACACCGTGAAGTATTGTTTTCAATTGTATCAGATGCAATTTCTGCTGCTGTATGGTTCCAGGGTCTTCATGGAAATGAGCTAGGAAGCTCGCCGAATTCATAAAAGCATCGGTTAGTCAACCACTGCAAAATAACAGCAGATTCTCAGAGTTCAGTTTTGTAATTACTGTGAGAAACACTTGCTCGACTCGTTTGCATTGTTGAATTAGTGGCATGGTTTTGCTTTTACAAGGCCGATGAGCAGTGGCCGGCACTTCCCACACTTTCTTAACTGTGTTCACAATAGCAAAATCTACAAGATCAACTTTGCTAGCACTAAACCTGCAAATTGATTTTGCTTATGAAAATTAATTCCTATCATTATCGGTAGGTATTTAAACGCGCGTCAAACGATCGTTTGTACGTGACAAATGGTTAACCTCTGCCACGTTATCTGTCGAACTACAACAATACAAACCAACGGACTCACCTGAAAATTCCGGATGGAAGTACCACCGGGCGACTAGAATGGCTCCCATGACTGTTGTTCCCATGCACATCATGATGCCCCAGTGTGTCAGGTAGATGAAGTATTTTGCCCAGTCCTCGATGCTGGTGCTGACCACGATGGAATTGACGACCACGGCCGTGAAGAAGACGGCAAGCGATAACCGGTACAGCAGAAAGAAGGTTGACTTTGTCCTTGATTGCCACTGTTAGGAAGGGAAAGGGAGAGATGAGGAAGTATGTTAGTGTCTAAAAATATAGAGGTCAATTATCTTTATTTGCTATTAAATGGTTCATTTTTATATTGCTGATTGCATCTGAAAATGGACTGCCCCGAAAATGTAAAAAGTGTGATAAAAGTGCACGTTTCCGTCAAATCGTTTTGGTGCCTTCGCAGCACTTATTGTTTGCATCATAAAGAATAAGTGCACCGAAGATACCGAAAGACGATTGGACAGAAAGTTGTACTTTTTAATAAGTGACAACGCGCTTGTTAGTCCAATTTGGTGTAATAATTGAATGACAATTCACCAAGCTTAGAAATTTAACCAGTGTTTTCCAGAATGTTTATGCAAAAGCAAATTATTTCTGTCAATACGTTTCATATGTAGATTGTCGGACTTAACACAATGTGAGTTGAGAGAGAGAAGGATTAGTATTTTCCATTTAATTCCACTACTTTATTTGCTTATCCTTGACAGATACGCGTATTTCGTCTACAATGTGCAGACTTCTTCAGTGTCTTGTACTAATAGTCGAGTATTAGTACAAGACACTGAAGAAGTCTGCACATTGTAGACGAAATACGCGTATCTGTCAAGGATAAGCAAATAAAGTAGTGGAATTAAATGGAAAATACTAATCCTTCTCTCTCTCATTATACAGGTATTCCACTAAGACGCCCACATTCATCAGGATACCATGTGAGTTATTTGGGTCGCGTTTCGCTTTGCATATTTCGCGCAAAAAATAACAGGCTTGGGTAGTGATTCGAGGACTTTGAGCGATACATTTCGTCACGATTCATTGAAAATAATATTTTATTCATGAATACGTCGTTTCTTCAGCTTATGAATGTTCAAGAACTAATTTGGTGTAGGAATTAGAACTATTTACACGAACCATGCCTAAAAAAAACTGTGGTGAACCGCATCGGTACACGAAAACCGCGTGTTTCTACACGGATTAGCTAATTTCTTCGTCATGCTGGTTTTATTTATCAAGCGAATAAACATAGGATTCATGAAAAAATCCCACATATAAGTGAACCGAGCGATAAAAGCTGTCCTGTTCTCCAACCAAGTCTGAACAATAATACCTTACTATAGATATTCAATAAAATATGTCTTGTGGGGTTGAAACTGTATTACAGAATGTCCTAACAATGTTAATGTCTACTCTTCACAAACCGTGTCTACTGTTCTCCTAAATTTTAAAATCCATCAATATAAGTTACAACATACCAATTTTTTAGCAAAGATTTTTCAATTTTATAAGGTCCTTTGAACAGAACTGGTCCTTTAAACTTAGGTGATTATTTAACCGTTTCATCTGTTTTCATAACTACGAAATCACCTTTATAGTCATCCCATTTCAACTTTTTTTTTTATGTACTATTTTTATTATAAACTTGGATCTTCATGTTCTGTCTTTGAGTATTCTCACGAAGTTCTTGTAAGTTAATTGATTCTGAATTCGGTTGTCTATTTATAGAAAACATTTCAAAATTATGTATTGCACAGTTGAAAGTATTCTGTTGAACTCCGAATAATAAAGTACTTAGATAATTACCAATTGATACATCAGGCTGCAGTTCATCTTTTATTGATTATGCACTTGGAAATTGTACGTTTAACGTTAGCAACATCTTTCAATCTTCTATAGGAGGTGTTAGCGATCATGATTTGATCTGCTTCGATTACAGAGTTAAGGTACCTCATCAACCTCCAGCTGTGTATTGGACAAGAGAATATCACAAGATAAACACCGATAGTTTAATAGCTGGCTTGCAAAGGTACAATCTTGATGCTATTTATTACTGCAACTCAGTTGATGGAAAATTACAAATTTTAAACGATATGCTTTATTCTGTCATTGATGATCATGCCCCGTTGAAAATGAAAACTACTGTTGATCCTAGTGCTCCATGGATTAATCCATACATCAAAAATCTCTTCCAAAAACGATCTGAAGCTTATGATAAATGGAAAACAGATAAACCCAGCGCAGCAAAATGGAATGCTTTTGCAAGGTTGCGAAATAGGTCAAACCGTGTAGTGAAACAATCTAAGTACACTTACTTCTCTCGGCTCCTTAACCCTTCTCTTTCTTCCAATAAACATTGGGAGAATATAAAACGTTTGGGACTTTCAAAAACTCAAAGTAGAGCAGGTGGTGGTGATGTGTGTAACATAACTGCCGAATCATTGAATCAGTTCTTCATGTCAAATCAAGCTCCTATTACTTTTGATGAACAATCTGTGGCTGGTAGGTCCTCGTCGTCTTCTTTTTCATTTAGGAATGTAACGAATGAAGAAGTCCTGACCGAATTCAATTCCGCGTCCAGTGATTCTATCGGCTTTGACCAGTTACCACTCAGCGTTTTGAAAAAAACTCTTGTTGTCATTCTTCCTACCATAACGAACTTATACAATCACATTATAACAACTTCAACATTTCCACAGCTTTGGAAGATAGCACGTGTTGTACCTATTGGCAAAATTGATAATCCAATGAACAACAAGGACTACAGACCGATTAGCATCCTACCTGCTATTTCCAAAATTTCTGAAAGTCTTCTGACTAAACAATTAAACGATTATCTGATTCATAATACGTTACTATGTCCTTTACAATCTGGTTATCGTAAACATTGCAGTACTACAACAGCTTTGATTAAAATAGAAAATGATATAAAAACTGCGCTTGACAAACGTAATCTAACAGTTCTAGTTCTTTTGGATTTTAGTAAAGCTTTCGATTCTATCAATCATAAATTGTTATGTCGGAAGCTTCGTAGTTTTTCCTATCTCGATACAACTTCTGTAAACTTACTTTCCTCATATCTTACGGGACGAACGCAATATGTTGAATTTAATAATACAAAATCGGAACTTTTGAATGTAACAAGTGGTGTGCCACAAGGATCTGTTCTAGGTCCACTGTTATTTTCCATGTTCATCAATGACCTTCCAAGTATTTTAAATTATTGTGCTAACTAACAAAGGGGCGCGCCTTTGGAGGGTGGAGGGGGGGGGGGTTGAGTTTCGAAAGTCTTTGGATACGGTTGTGTTTTAAGTTTGTTCTCTGTTTTGTGCGTGCATTCGCTTTCACAGTTTTCGGCTGCATTTGCCGGATTAGCGCTGGCACTTTGCCTCCCGGACGATTATACATACGTGTGTGAGTGGTGGTTTTCTCGCTTTCCGAGAAGTTTTATAGCGAATTTGTTTATTAGCGGGGTTGGAACCGCGAAACCGAACTTTTTGTCAGTGCGAACCTCAACCTGAGGTGAAAACCAACGATCAAAGTGACGTTTGTCATAAAACAAGCAGAGCCGATTTTGATACCCGATCCAGGTTGGAACTGAATAATAAACAAATTCGCTATTAGAATCGAGAAAGAAAACATGATTCATCATGTTTGCAAGCAACAGAAGATTTGACGCTATCTGCGTTGTTTGATTTTTTTACCTGGTCCAGAAATTTGTGGCATCGCGAGTGATAATTTTAATTTATTTAAGCGGTGATGATGTTGCTTCACTCGCAACTATTTTTGAATAAAAATTAAGTGTTTTCGAACGAAAGTGTACCAAAAGTGCTTCTGAACGTGTTTAGCAGTTGGGTGTGGTGAAATTCGTGCATTCCCGGTTGATTGTGGGAATCCGTATCACAAAATTGCCCACCGATTCCTTCTTTTTTGCCGTTCGACGACGACGGGTGTGCTTTCGCGAGAGTGACGTTTATTGGATCCGTTTTTTAGTATGGGTGTGTTTTTTTATTTTGTAACTAGCGTAAGTGTGCCTGCGATTTGCATTGAGTGTCGGAGATTGTGAGTAAGCTGAAGGATGTCTCGCTGGATACACCCAAGACTGGTAGCTGGTGGCCGTGAAAGGTTCCTGGGGAAAGCACTAGATGCGACCCTCCTCCCAGATGACCATGGCAATACAGGAAGTATTACAACAAAGGTAATTGCTATTATATATATTGTAAACAGTGACACATAGTGGACATGAAGAACCAGTGGAGGTGCCTGGCACAGGTGTTTATCCTAGACAAATGGTAAGTTACATATTCGCTGTTATCGTTGTCGTAGGCGCCGTCGTAGTCGCTGTCGTAATCGCCGTCGTAGTAGTAACATAGAGGTAACCCAAGTAACAATTTTGGTTTTATGAGGGTTCTGTAGACCATGATTTAGACTTGTAGAATGCTATAAAACTGCGATAAAACCTGCAATGTTACTTGGGAACTCTAAGACCAGAAGGTCCCGAAGAAACGAGCTCAACTTTTTGGCTCAGCTCTGGTACTATCTTCGATCGCAAGCTAATCGATTCACCCTTCGAAACATAGGAAAATCCACTAACCCCTCATTTTATCTGTTAAACTTTCATAGCGAATCAAAACAAACATAGTGTAGTACTGAAATTAATACTAGAAAGGGGTACGCTAGTCGATTTGCTTGGGACCAATAGGCTAGTCAAGTAGTGAGCCAATTTAAAATCGTTAGTTTCATATTGATTGTTGGTCGTAGGCAGTACCGTTGGTATATTTAAAATTAACCATCAACCGCTGAAAATATGAATTATCGCGTATTTCTGTTGTTCATTAATGGCAAGTGAAATTCGGGAACGTAGTTTCATTTGAATAGCTTGTTTAACCAGCTCTTAAACAATCGTCACGTCGGTCATAGTTTGTTATGATTGCCTGAACCATGCGTAAAGAGAAAATCGAAACATTGAACGTCGCGTGAAACTGGATCTTAATGAAGGCCTAAGTACTCTTTCTTAGCTTTTAGTTTTAGGATTTCAAAGATCGTCGGTTGCAGTGGCTTGCTTACTGAGCAGAAAAACGCGGTCCCAGGTCCTTTCATATTAAAAATGTATGGTAAGATCGCTTGTTTATCTTGTATTTTGCAAAACTTTTCGTTGTCGTCGGTGCCGGGTTTGAATAGTTATAAAAACTTAAGTGACGTTATAATGTGATATGAGGAACTCGGTGGCCTTAGAGCAACCGGTTTTGCTTACTGAGCAGAACATCATGAGTCTAATCTCAAGCCCATCCACATTCAAGATTCGGCAATCGTTTTATTTGTTATCCAGACTACATGGTAATAACAGCAACTCGATGATTAAAAAGGAGCTCGTGTGCCTAGTGGCAAACGTTTTTGCTTACTGAGCAGAAGACCGTGGGTTCTATCCCAAGCTCCTTCGCCATATATGATTGTTAGGACATCAATTCAGCTTATCGTTTATCAAAACGAACCCTGCTGCAAATCCAACCCTTTTATCCAACATTTCAGTGATTTCTCGTGGAAGTGCAGAGGTGTTCTCGGCTTCCATCAAAGCGAGTGTCACGTCAACACATTCGTACCCCTTCCTTTTTTGACCTGTGTTTGGGCGCGGCCGGCGCTGGTATTGCCTAGTTTTAGATCACCAGTTTTTACTCATTGAGGATGATTGCTAGTCCCAAGCATCGTCTATTGGTTCTCTGTGTAATTACAGCTGGTCTGGCAATAACAGAGTAGCAACCGTGGGCGGTCAATCATGCTCATGCTCATGCTCATAGGGGCGCGCCTTTGGAGGGTGTTTCAACACTCCGAAGGGTATAAATAGCGGGAGCTTTCAATTAGAGTCGGATCCTTGCGATAAATCCAAGAATGACAACTGTAAAAAAATCGAATACTTCATAATTTATCAATAGTGATGGAGTAATACGACATGCACTAAACTAAGGACACGAGATATACTACAATAGATCAAATTACTGGTAGCAGTGGTGTTAGGTCCCGATAAAAAAAAAAGAGTTTTATTCATCCGCTCTACTTGCCCATTTGCTCATAGAGTTTGTGAAGCAGTTTTTAAGTGTTCAATTTCAGGCATATTTATAAAATCTGCAAACTCTTTGAAAGTGTAGCAAGCACCTCTATCAGCTACAATTCGGCAAGGTTTAGTATAAAAATTCATATAACTTTTCAAATTGGAAAGTACTTCGTGTGAGTTTGTTGTTTTAGGATGTGCTTTTGTAAATTTTGTAAATGCATCCACTATCACTAAACTATACTTGAAGCGATTGGAAGAAGGTATTTTTATCGGTCCGTAATGGTCTAAATGTGTAACCATTTTAGTTTATTTGCTTTATAATAAATTTTTACAAAGCCTTCTTTTTTATTTACTGGACTATACACAGAAAAAAATTCTGAATTTTAACTATCGCGTAAAATCTCCCCTCGTCTAATTTTGTGTTACAGTTGGCATAAACAACGAAATCGTTTACAAGCTTGCATACAATATTGCTAATTTAAGCGATATTGCGCTTAAATTTACACGAAATATTGTGTAAATTTATGCCAAATCTAGCGTTAATTTTATGTGCGCTATATCTCGCAGAAAATTACATAAATTTTTCAAACGGTGTAAAATATGCATGTTTAACATTTTTTTTTTTATGATTTCTGATATATTTGCGCACACAATTAAACCAATAATATTTTTAATTTAATTTTTTTTTCACTTCCTATATGTCCAGAAATATCACGAACTATCATTTTAATTTTAATTTAATTTTCTTGTGCTATTAAAATAATTATTTCAATTTCTTATTCACAAAGAACGTGAACAGTTTCACTTACCGAATTATTTTTAATATTAATCTTATCAAATTTATTTTTCATACTGTTTCTTACTTTAAATTATATGCATCTAAATACAATCTACATATTTTGGCATTAATATCCTTTTTAGATAAAGTTTGATCAAAGCATTACAGTCCGTAAATTTTTTGAAATATGTATGAAATCTTTTAATTACATATAAAATCTTTTAATTGCATATACCACTGCAGCACTGCAAGAGTTTCTAGTTCAAAACTGTGTAATTTTGACTCAAACTCATCAGTTTTTCTACTGAAATAACTTACAGGATGAAAACTTGCTTGCTTCACAATGTAGCTATGTTTCAACGTTAGGATCATAAAGTACTAATATTGGACTAGAAATCAATTTGTTCTTTAGAGTTGGAAAATATTTCATATGATCTTCATTAGAAACAAATTTTGGAATATTTTTTTAAAAGGCCATACAATGGTCTCAATTGTAGCAAAATTTTGCACAAATTTCCTGAAATAACTAGCTAAACCTAAAAATCTTTCTACATCTTTACAAGATTTTGTAAAACAGCAAAAAAGGTTATCTTCCATTTAATTCCACTTAATTAATTTTGGTATCCATGACTACGTATGTGTTTGGTTTTGATAAGTTCTTTAGTGGGAATGACACTGATGAAGACTGCACATTGTAGTCGAAATACGTATGTGTCATGGATACCAAAACTAATTAAGAGGAATTAAATGGAAAATAACCTTTTTTGCTGTTTTATTTGAGCATTCCGCTAACAACTCAATTTCATTACTTCAAGATTTTGTAGTCAAAAAATTATGTATACTTTCCACATGCGATTTATTTGATTCATTTTCTGCCAGATTTATTAATTGTATAGCCCAAATAATCTATTTCACCAACCAGAAAACGACTTGTTTCTAAATTGATGTCAAATAAATTTTTATTTAAAATATCAAATACGTTTTCTAAAGTTTTCAAATGTTCCTCGAAAGATACACTAGAAATTGAAATATCATCAATATAAACAACAATTTTACCATCTTCAATCAAACATTTAAACATTTTGTTAATACATCTTTTAAACACAGCTGGAGCATTACACAATTAATTCAATTTGTTCGTTATATTGCTTTACAACCTGTTATGTTTCTGGAATGCACTAGGCGTTGATTTCACTGACTATCGCTTGATAGCTGTGCCTGAAAATAATAAATTTCAATATGTGCCTCCCTTAGATCAGCCGGTTAATCTAAGGGAGGCACATATTGAAATTTATTATTTTCATTGTATTGTTCTACATTTTAGATTACTATTTTCAATTTTATTTTATTTTAAACCATTTTATTAATTTCACTTGAACAGCATATATCCTCATGGACTAACCAACGTTGAACTTCAAGTAAAATAAAAATAATCCATCCATTAAAAAAAAAAAAATAATAATAAATAAAACGCAGAACGTACTTGAAACATTGGATTCATCAATAACAATTATTCATGTTATTTCAGCTCTTCGTAGAAGAAATTCTGAGAACCACTGTATCGTTTTGCTATGGAATGGCTGTATATATAAATATATAAATACAAAAAAATAATTAATTAATTAACTTTCTACAGGATCAACTTAATCAATATTAACCGGATTATTTAAATTTTTAAATTATATTGCATTACTCATCCAAATTAAAATGAAGCTTATGAAGCAGAGCAAGCAACAAGAATACATAAGATTATATACATATATTTATTTTACAGGTTATTTCTCGTCATGCATGACATCATTTAAATGAGATTGGATTCCCTTTTTATTTTTAGTCCTGTTAATTATACATCATATTTTTTGTCATTCTTGAAAAATATCAAGTAGGTATCATTCGAGCAAAAAATATTTATTTGCATAATATAACCTAGACATTTCAGTGTTACATCCACCTTATATTGGGAGCTGAGGAGACATATAGCTGCATCTTATTGTATGTAAAATATTTATTATTTTCATTGCAGAATATCAGTTTTTTATCCATGAACTGGACGATGGTATGATTGACAGCCGGAGTCTAGGAGGGAATAAACACCATAATTTTTTATCCTACCGATTCGATTGTGGTGGTGTGAATTCTACTCCAACAGTTTCAGTGAGATTGACGCGCCCTTCTTAACAAACCATCCTGTAGGAAGCTTAATAAGTATTGCTAATTGCGTTATTCGATTTGTTGGATCGTATCGTTGGAAGGAGATTCCCAAATTCCCGTGGATTTCGCGTAAGTGCGTCTGCTTACGGGTCTACCGCTCCGTTTTTGGCCCTTCATATAGCGATATTATGAATTCAGATCGGTAGCTCAAATTGATCTTGCTATTAAGTGGAGCTGCGTACAAGACAAGACCTTCGAAGGGATGGTTGTTACCTTACATACATACATACATACATACATACATACAATAAATGGTGAAGGTAAATCATCTCTTATAGCATTCTTTTTAAATTTCTGAAAAAATAATGGTATTTAAATCAGTAGCTATGAGGGCACCATCGTTCTGCATGATTCCTTATAATATTGCATGTTTAGTTAATGTTTAGGAAATTTTTGAATTCTTATATTTGAAAATATCGATATGGCTTCCAAGTGCATTTCTAGTAATTGTTCTTATTATATTTGGGTTCCGATTCAGATGCTTTAACCCTTGTGTGAAAAGAGTTTTCGGCAGAAACACCAAAAAAGTATAGATACTATAGATTCCATAGATAAGCGGAGGCACAAAAAGTTGTTTCGGCAACCATGAAAAATAAATGATCTTTCTGGTATCCGTGAAAAAAGTTCATGCCATCATAGAGCTCTTCGTTGTTTTGTTTCGTGCGCAAAAGTTTAAAATGAAGTGCAAAGCAAATCTTTGCAACAATGCGCCTTGACACCAGTCCCGAAGTGACGTTTCTTCACTCACATTTTGACAGTTCATTATGGGGTTTTGCCTTGGAGTGAGAGAATAAGAAAAATTCCGCCATGTTTCACACATAGACTGACAGTTACATATGAGATTTCTCCATAGGAGTAAAGAGTTACAGAGCTCTCGTCAATGCCAATGAACCGAGGAATGGTTTGCTTTATCTTTCGTTCTTCCCTTGTGTGCGAAATAAATCGAAATGTGGAGTGTGGAAAGCGTTTTGTGCTCATAATATTACAATACTCCCCCCTTAAAACAACACCATGATGACGTCATGCTCGTTTGGCTACACGAACTGACAGTTCGTTTGGCTACATTATACTCTGCCTCCGCTTATCTATGGAATCTATAGTATCTATACAAAAAAGATATCTTAAATGCACAGTTGCACCTAAATTTAGACAATTTCATTCAAAATCTCTGGTAATTTTGCGAAAAACCCTACATTCTACCGCAGTTTTTTTTTTAATGATCCGGATTCACTGACACTTAGTTTAGTAAAACATGATACTTGAATGGTAATGACATATCGTTGCAATCCTATGATCGTTTGTTTGGATGTTGATATTTTTTTGTTAGGAAAAACACATCAAGGCAATCATTGGAGTCTCATGATGATATAATTTTAAGATTTTTCATGATGTCTATCACCGACCATGTTATACGCAGTGCTGCAAAATCTCGACAGTACACGGTGATATTGACAATTCTGCTTTGGTCACTCATTTTAGCTAAGAGTCATAGTCTAGGCAAACCATGTCAATTGTCAATCACAATGGTGTCAGTGACGAACATGTGCAGATTTGTTTATTAGCTAAATTTGTAACGAAATTAAATGACTTGAGTAAAATAATTACATGGATCCATTTTAGTGAGCAAGTATCTACGTCCTGAGCTACTTGGATAACAATAATGTGACACAGAATGTACTAAATTACACTTTTTGTTACCAGGTGAATCTTTGTCATTGGCGAAAAAGTGAATGAGATTTTGACGAAGGTTTTTTTGAGGATCAAGTCTGTCAGTGACTATGTGACGAACAATTTTGTCAATATCGTGCGAAAGTCTGTCAATGACAATGACAAATCTCAGCACTGGTTATACGTGACCATTATAAGTGAAACGCTTTGTAATCAATTTTACCACGGTGATCAAATTTCCCCCGGATTACGGTACTTCTTGAACAACCTACAGTCTTGAAAGAACATTGAATTATTAATCAATTGGAGATCCTCAGAGCTTGATCAACCTGAAGTCTTGGAAAAATATCCAGAGCGCTTTACTAATATCTTTGTCTATATGGCGATCTTTTGAATATTTCCTGCTGTCTAGGAAGGATGTCTGAAAGAATATCCTGTAACTTACGTAACGTTTCCTGAACATCTACAAAACTCCCTTACTTCTTCTCCTTTTTATTCGCATTTCAAGCTTATTGCTTAGAATTTGTGTATTGTATGATAAGCACAAGATCTATATGCCCAGGGAAGTCGAGAAAATTTCCAACCCGAAAGATTCCCTTGATCGGATCGGGAATCGAACCCGCCACCTCCAGCTTGGTAATACCGTGCCTTTACGGACTAGGCTATGAGGCCCCCACAAAACTCCCTTAAGTTTTACTGAATTTCCTAAACTTCTACGAAGTTCACTGAATTTATTCCAAATTCCATATTTTGTCAATCTCTCTTAGTTCTGCGAAGATCTCTGAACATCTTTGCACTTCCGGAAAGACACCTATCTACAAATATTCTTAAACATCTGGAAAGTTCCTTAACATTTCAGATAAGTTACATTTCACGAAGTTCCCAAAACCCCCAAGAAGTTCATGGAGCTTTTTCGAATTAAGATCTCTGACAAATTGCAACGAAGTTCCCTATACTGAAGTGAGGATCCCGCAGTTCCTAGAAGTTTATTGAACTATTTTTAGATCTTCTACAAAATTCCCTGAACTTTTCAAAATTCCTTACACATAATTAGCAAAACTTCTACAAAGTTTGCTGTACTTCTACGCAGGCATGACAAATCAGTTACATTCATTTCGTGCATTCATTTACATTCATTTGCCTCTTACTTTTTCCATCAACAGAATTCCGTTAAATGATGTATGAAACTTTTTTTTAAACTTTATTTGTACAGGCTCAATCGAATAAACTTTACAGAGCCGAGTTATCCTTTGCGTTATAGGAACTGGACCGAGTACTCGCGGTTGTCTCGAGGTTAGTGGAGATTTACAATTTTTTGGATGGGAAAAGGGAAGAAGGAGGTTTGAAATGTGGTTTACGATACAACTATTTAATTAATCCTAAAGCATGAAATTATTTCTATTCATCTTGAAAACAAACATTAAAAAAAAACCCACACGTACAAAATACAAACTAAACACAAGGTTAATCAAACTTACAATCTAAGGTTAATATCCTTAAAGTAAACATATATGAGTTTCATAAACTCCAGATCGCGTCTAGCCAAAATATCCCGAACTGGAACATTAGGTTGTCTACCTCGAGCCCGAAGGGAATCATAAAAATGTGATCTGACTTCACGATACTCCGCACAAGACCTGGTAACCTTGTCCACATTCACAGAGATTGCTGTCTCCTAACCCCACACGGAACAAGTGAGCGTTTAGACAATAGTGATTGGACATGAGACGAGACATCACGCGTATGAAGTCTCGACCCAAGTCCAACCCTTTGAACCATGCAAACTTCGACACCTTAGGGATAATTGAATGTAGCCATCGTCCCAAGCTCCCTTCACTCCATTGATGTTGCCAGCTAACGAGCGACTGCTGACGATAAATAGAGAAAAATTCACTATAGGCGATTTGTTGATCATAAATGTCGCCTTCCATAGCACCCACCTTCGCAAGTGAATACGCTTTCTCATTGCCCAAAATTGAGCAATGCGAAGGGACCCACGCGAAGGTGATGATGAAAGAGCGCACGGTTAAAGCACTAAGCAGTTCTCGTATTTTCAAGAGAAAATACGAGAAGTGCTTTACCGGCCTAATGGAACGGATAGCCTCGACAGAACTGAGACTATCCGTAAAAATAAAGTAGTGGTGCGGAAGAAGTGAAGCAATAGTTTCCAAAGTGTAGTGAATTGCTGCCAGTTCAGCCACATACACAGAACAAGGAGCTTCAAGTTTTCGAGAAGCGCTATGAAATTCATTAAATACACCAAAACCAGCGAAATCCTCTATTAGAGATCCATCTGTGAAAAACGTTCTTGCAGAATCAACATGGCCAAACTTTGCAGCGTATAATGACGGAGCAATCATAGGACGATGATGCTCTGGAATTCCGCGGATTTCCTGCGTCATAGATAAATCAAAATTCACTGAATTGCCGGAGAAGACTACACGATTGGGAATATTTCTTGAAGGGCTGACATCCTGTGTTAAATATAGTACAAAGTTATAAAACATGTTTGAGGATTTAGCTCCAGAAGCTTCTCAAAATTTTCGATCACCAGTGGGTTCATTACTTCGCAACGGGTGAGGAGCCTTAGAGATAACTCTGAAAAACGGACGGATAGTGGCAACATGCCCGCCAGCACTTCGAGACTCATAGTATGAGTCGAGTGCATGCATCCTAACGCGATACGCAGACAACGATACTGGATCCGTTCCAGCTTGATGATGTGCGTTTTAGCTGCCGACTGGAAACAAAAACTACCATATTCTAGAACCGATAAAATCGTTGTCCGGTACAACGTCAGAAGATCTTGTGGATGGGCTCTCCACCACGTTCCGGTAATTGATCGAAGGAAATTGATCCTTAGTTGGCATTTTCGTCTCAGATACTCAATGTGGGATCTCCAGGTGCATTTGGAATCGAACCAGACCCCGAGATATTTAAAAGACATGGAATGAGTGATCGGTTTACCCAAAAGTTGAAGCTTCGGTTGTGATGGGCTATGCTTCCTAGAAAAAACGACCAACTCAGTTTTCTCCGTGGAGAATTCGATACCTAGCTGAATAGCCCAAGTAGACAAATTGTCCAAGGTATCCTGTAAGGGTCCTTGCAGGTCAACCTCTTTTGGCCCTGTGATAGACACTACGCCGTCATCTGCAAGTTGTCTCAACGTGCAATTGTCACTAAGACAGACATCAATTTCTCTAACGTAGAAATTGTACAAAAGGGGGCTTAAACATGAGCCTTGGGGGACACCCATGTAGCTAAATCGAAAAGCTGTAGAGTTTCCATGAAAAAAGCTCATATGAAGCAAATTGTACAAAAAATTATTCATTAATGGAGATAATCCACAAGCGTGGAGTTTCTCTGAAAGAACTTCAACGGATACTGAATCAAAAGCCCCCTTGATATCCAAGAACACAGAAGCCATTTGCTCTTTCTTAGCAAATGCTAACTGAATTTCCGAGGAAATCAACGCAAGACAGTCGTTCGTTCCCTTACCCCTACGGAAACCAAATTGAGTATCTGAAAGAAGGTGGTTCGTCTCAACCCATTTGTGATCCGACGCGGGTTTATCAGGCTTTTTAATGGCTATCACCCTTACTCGTCTCCAATCGTCGGGAACAATATTGAGCTCCAAGAACTGATTGTACAAGTTCAACATGCGCCTCTTAGCGACGTCTGGGAGGTTTTTCAGCAAGTTGAACTTGATTCTATCAGATCCCGGGGCAGAATTGCCACACGAAAGAAGAGCGAGTGAAAGTTCCACCATTGAAAAAGGCTGACTGATTTCGTCTACCGAATTCGCGGTTTCGCGAGGAATCAACTGCGACGGCACGGAATCCGGACACACTTTTCGCGCGAATTTAAGAATCCATTGATCCGAGCATTCCTCGCTTTCCTTGTTAGTAGACCGGTTACGCATTCTTCGCGCCGTACTCCAAAGCATATTCTTAGACGTTTCGCGCGACAATCCGTCTACAAACTGCCGCCAGTAACCCCGTTTTTTGGCCTTGATGAGGCTCTTGAGTTCACGTTCAAGAGATGTGTATGCGTCGAAATGCTCGCGTGTTCCGCGTTTCCGAAAAAGCTTAAACGCGTCGGACTTTTTACGGTAAACCTCCGTGCATTGTTGATCCCACCAGAGCGATGGTGTTTTCTTACGGATTGACGATCGCGGCACCGGTCGTGTTTGAGCTTGAAGTGCGCTGTCGACGATGAGATTAGAGAGGAAATTATATTCCTCCAACGGCGGAAGCTGTTCCACTGACGATATTGTATCGTCTATCGCGGATTGGAACTTAGTCCAATCGATGTTACGGGTTAGATCATACGCGACGTTAAAGGATTCTGACGAGTTGAACCCACTGGCAATCGAAATTTTGATCGGCAGATGACCACTACCGTGCGGATCCTGGATTACATGCCAAGTGCAATCCAACGATAGTGAATTGGAGCAAAAGGTGAGGTCTAATCTGCTACCATTCGAGGATGGACCAGCCAAACGTGTTACTTCTCCATTGTTAAGTATTGTCATGTTGAAGTTGTCGCAGAGATCATAAATCAAAGTAGAACGGTTATCATCGTACAGCTCTCCCCAGCCTGTACCGTGGGAGTTAAAATCTCCCATGATCAACCATGGAGCGGGAAGTACCGCACATATGTCGAAAAGTTGTTTGCGATTAACAGAGACTCTAGGAGCAATATATACAGAAGCAATACAAAAGCCCTTACCTTTAATGGTAGCCTGACATGCGACAACTTCAATACCGGGGAATTCGGGAAGATTCACTCTATAGAAGGAATGGCACTTTTTGATCCCCAAAAGTACCCCTCCTCCACGTGAATCCTCACGATCCAATCGAATAATGTTAAAATCATAAAAAGGGAGATCAATTTCTGAAGAGAGCCATGTTTCACAGAGGGCAAATGCACCGCAATTATTGTTATGGACTAAATACTTGAACGAATCTAATTTCGGAATAAGACTTCGACAATTTCACTGTAGAACAGTGATCAAATCCCCGACCTCGTTTGGAAAATTATCCATCGAAGGAGATGATAGCTGCAAGAAGGGGCCATTTTGAAGTCAATTGCTTCAAGAAGGATTTCACAGTGGGAAGCAATGTGAGGACAATGCTTTTCAGAGGATCAGAAATGTTGAGGTATTTGAGAATACCGTCCACAATGTCATCAAATGAGAACAGCCCAGATGAAGAAGGGGTTTCTGTTCTTAAAATTGGGGCATCAGGGGTTTTGGATGTCCCCGGAAGAGGTGGAAAATCCTGGGTATAGTCAGTTCTGCGGAATCCAGGAGGAGTAGAAGTCTTCTTTTTTCCACCACTCCTTCATTTGGGCAAGCTGATTTGGGGTTCTTTATTTGCAACAATCCGCGAACGGATGCGCTTTCGTTTCCGTGCAGAACCTTCCGGAAAACTGAAAGAAGTTCCCTTCTCAGCCAAGTCAGAGTCAGTCTCGTCATCTGACAAAAGAGAAAAGGGATTTTTGTCATTGGTCGATGGCGTGGCTGTCTTAAGCATTTCTGCAAAAGACCGCCTGGAACGTTCCTTAAGGGAGCGTTTCATTTTGTCCCCGAGCTGTTTGTACGCCGGGCACGACGAGAGAGCATGAGGAGGAGTTCCGTTGCAGTACACGCATTTTGGTGCAGTAGCTGCGCAGGCGCCATCCTCATGCTTCTCCCCGCATGTGGAGCAGCGTGCCTTGTTGCCGCAGTGGGAGGCCGTATGTCCCAACCGCTTACAATTCTGGTAGTTCATGACCCGAGGTACAAACAACCGCACAGGAAGACGAAGTTTTCCCAGCTCGATGTATTGAGGAAGGGCAGATCCAGAAAAGGTCACCCGAAACGAGCTGAGCGATACTGACTTCATTCTATGAACGGCCAGTATCTTTACCGGAGGAAGCAAGGGGTTTTTGAATCGGCCAACCGCTTGCTTCTCCAGTATCTCGGGGTTCAGACTCACCTCAGTGACCACGCCTTCGATCTCCACATCAGAGGCTGGAATGACGCGCTTGACATAGATGGTCCACAGCAACTCACGAAGAGCTACTGATTCCGATCAATAGCAGTGCGGCTTCTTCTTCCTTCTATGGATGCTCATGTGGGCTGCAGTTCGCTGCTTGCAGGCAGTCTTTCGTTGAGTACTGGAGAACAATGTTCAACGCCACGCGCCGAAAGCACTGCTGCTGCTGCAGCTGATGCCGACGACCGGACACCACCACACACGTTGATTGGAACTGAATCCGATCAGCGGTTGAGGCCAGCCTTGATAGCTAGCTGCTTGCGGGGAGCCTTTCGTTGTGTACCGGAGAACACCACGGAGACCGGATGAAATTCAACTTTGAAATTTATGTTAGGGAAATCGCTTTTCGCATGCAATCGGTGATAATTTTAATTTTCATAGCTACAGTTGCACATTTGTGCAATTTTCAATAGTGACATTTTGAAAAATGATAATGTCTTAAATTTAGCAGATGCGTAGGAATATTTCTTATCGATTGATGATAATATTATTGAAATTTGTTCAGGGGAAACTGAGTTATTAACGTTTAAAAACTTTCAGAATGTTGTTACGCATGTTCCATTTTCGATTTTCGCAAAATGTACCCCCATATAGAAATCACTGACGTAGTGCTACGTCAAAAAACACTAAAAGTTCTGGGGATCCTATACTTTTCTAGTAAATCTGTAATAGAATCTTACATATCCCGGTTGAGTGTATGAAAATTTTACATCTCAAATAACCAGCATAGTAGAAAACCACCCTGTCTCAAAATTACCTGTGATTGGACAAATTCCTCCGCCGGCAGGTGTCCCATGCCGCAGTTCCGCAGTACCAGCTCATCCTTGCAGGCGCTCGCAAATTTGTTTACCATTTTTGCGGTTTGGTTCGAATATTTCGTACCTATCTTCTTCTTTTCAAACACCGTTCGCTGTTGCTTACACTTCACTCTTCTGACACTTGAAACACGACTCGCTTCGTGAAATTATTTAATTACTTGCACCCGAACTGCTGCACCACCGTCCACGCATCCAGTGACACATCCAATGTAGTAGGTACAACCGCGCCGATCAGAAAACAGTTGTGTCCGTGATTGTAGGTTCTGTGGAATGGAATGGAAAGAGAGGAAAACCAATGGTGAACAATATTGTATTGAACAGTACCGCTCCATAGTTCATAACAAGTGAGCGATTGTGGTCAGTGGGGGAGCTTTCCAACACGTACGATTGGATGGGCGCTTCCCCATACGTGCCGGAATGGAGATTGATTTATCGTAGTCAGTGGATACATTTTTGAGTATTAATTAACGAAGTTGTGTGGTTTCAGTAATCAAGTGATAATTGGATTTTTAAAAATTTTATTGGTCTGGTTTGATGATAATTGAACACCTTAACCTACAGGACGGCATATCTTGCTCGAAACAAATGATTACTCTGTATGATTTACAAGTAAATTGCATAAGAACTCAGTAGATAAGCGACACCATACTTGATAATAGCTGTATAGTTTTTTATCAGCATGTCATTTCCAACCATTTGATTGTTGCAATTCATTTTGGGGGGTACGCTTAACTCACCGTGTAGGTATGACAATCAATAAAAGCTAATAGCTAGTTCATATAACACACTGTTCCCCTGTGTTCCTTGTGCGCTATTCAGGGAAACAGGTTTCAAAAAGGTATTATGTATTTTGTCCCCTGATCAAAATCAAAATGCTTATAGCCCGCATTAAAATAGGAAAGGGCCTATGTGACAAACGTAAGCAGTGACGCCAATTTCTCATGACTGACTACAAAATCGAATATAGTAACCATCCTCTATAAATATGCCGCTATTGATTTGCGATTTAATCTGCGTGATATCGACGATTAAAGTCATCGTTAAGATTTGCCACAAAGGCCAATTTCACATTTTTGCCTAGATACTGTGCTCTACATACGACGAGAAGACCGTGCTTCGAAGCACCCACCTGCATGAAGTTTTATTACATCCGCTAAACAACACTACAACGTCAAGTAAATCGGAATTTGTCCCACTCACTCGAACGTCTTATCTGTCGTATTTACCTAGATGTATCTATTTGTGCTCCATCATTGCGTTTAGATGGTCGTTTGCCTCTGATTCACATGTGCAGAGTGTATTTTTTTTTTCGTTTACAAACGCGTAGCTGTCAACATTTTCAGAGAGTCATGATTATTGCAACCTAACCATTTAAACCGTATTTCCCTTTGAAGCCATCAGCCCCGCACTGAACAAGGGACCAACCCCAAACATTGCATTAATTAATTAGCCATTAACGTGACCGTTAGACGTAGATCGTACACCTCTGCAGCCCACCAAGCTCAACGTAATCGCCGTCAGTATACTGATGCAATTCTGAGGCGAACGTCGTCCTTGTATGGGATGACCTCCCGTCCTGTACCGTGTGAACTATCCTCTGTGCTTCTTGCTCCGCAATTGATGAGGTCCATAAAATGTTGTGCGTCAGCATGTTTATTTGTTTTGTCCATCGCACATGGCATCGATCGCAAGGCGGCGCAATTTAGTTTCATAGCAGATGGGCTGTAAATTTAATACCTGCGTATATTGTCACCGGGGGAGCGGTTAGAAACTATTCAGCAGGAATTCTGGCATGGGCCCGGGGCATGACGCTAATTACGCGAAACCGAACTTTTTGTCAGTCTCAGGTGCTAAGCTTGTGAGGTACACCGAAAATAGTTTTCATGTAGCTTCCATTGGAAACGCATGTGATTTTTTGTGGGACTCGCAGCTATGTGATCACAGGAAAGCTATGTGAAATTCACATGGATTTCATCCATTAGATATGTGATAAATTTTTTGAGTGTAGGTTTTAAAAACAAACGATCTAACCGACGTTTTTCACAAAACAAGCAGATTCAATTTTGATACCCGATCCAGGTTGCAACTGAATAATAAACAAATTCGTTATTAGTGATCCATAATTGGAACTGTATCATTAGTATCATTCGAGGTCGGATACTCTTCTATATGGTGTATGGGGAAATTTTGCGAAAAGGTAATGCAAATTTTGATCATGGTGAATCGAAATGATGCCACGCCACCTCATTTCTGCGAGTATTATAAGAGAAATTTTTAGTGACGAACAGGAACGAACAAAAAATAAATATCAGGTTTCCGCTCAACAAATTTAGCTTTCATTTCTGTCTTGAGATTGTCGTCATGCGAATAGATGCCTTGTGATTTTATTTGGAAGATGTTTGGGATATAGAAACAACAAAATTATGTACCTCCGTTGAAATGCTGGGTGATTGAAATTGCTGAATTTTCAGTATCATATATGTTTTACCTATAGTCACTGTATTCATAGTCTGATGGCAAACTGGCAACTTTGAATCTTTCAATAATAATCTGGCACCCCGTAAAAATGCTCAAGCTTTACGTTTTACGCAACATAATCATTTTTATCTGTGCAGTATCAACATCAATGTTTACTATTTTCTACGGCATAGGAGGAAATGTGATAAAAAGTCTACCTGTAAGTATAATATTGGTCGTTTACGCATGAATCGCATCCATGAAAAACGTAAAAATAGCATTCAGAAACGAATTGATAAATGAAAAACGGAAAAATAGCATTCCGAAACGCATTGATAAATTACCATCTGAATTGATTTCATTTTGGTTCGATTTCATTATCGTCACGATCACAATACTTCCACCACATTGGTCTTATAAGAAACAATAATGCTCCCACAAGTGACAGGTCAAATTGACGCCCATCATTATCTCCGCCAGACTATGAATATGAGTGCGGCGTTTCTCGAAATGGTTTAAAAAAAAATCTAACGATCAGGACCAACACCAAAGCTTACGTCCTTTAAACAGCTTCGTTCGAAAGGTAAAGTAATAGAATCTAAATTTTTTATCATTAAATTAAATTTTAAAGTAGTAAAACAAGTACATCTTTGATGACTGTCCAAATGTATTCATACCAATGAAAAAGCACGACTAATTCATTGCAATAATCACTAATGATTGCAGACATTCTCAACAAAGAAAACTTAAACAACAAAATAACGGGTCTTAAGGAAAGCAGCAAAAGCATATTCGACCGTTAGACTTGATATTGATCAGTTATTTACTTGATAAGCATTTTAAAGCTTATTTTAAACTTTACAAAATATTGACGGAATCCAGCAATTGTAATCAAATAATGAGAAAGTCACGAACGAGTTCTCATGGACCAAAGGTGCCAATTTGTGAGCGGTGTTGAGAGGATGTAAACAAAGGCAAGAAAATGAATATTTTTCAAACTTGAAAATTGAAAGTAATCGACTCCGCACCACTCATGGTTTTATTGAACGGTTTCTGGGCGATTTTATTTATTTATTTATCACCGTTCTCAGACTGAACCATTTTACTTATAAACTAGTGATTATTACTAATTCTATTTCTAAAACCGTTTTTAAAGGGTGTACACAATTGAGCTGTAACATTTTGGCCTTTGGGTTAATTTTAATGAAATTTTGGTGAGATGGCCTCAGCGTGTATTATATACACTGCGTGAGTTTCATTGCACGGTAAAGTGATTTGCTGTTGAATTTGCACTACTTGCCAAACATTGCAGTTCGATGTGCAAATCCCTTGGAAGAGATCATATCGAAGCACGATGAAATCAACAGCAAATCACTTCATTATAGATTGTATTGCACATCGTTGTTGATGTGCTGTGCTTCAAACTCGAAATGTCAACCATACTGATATTAACGATCTATCACAAATTTATCCTTGGATTTATATTTGCTGAAAATAGGATTTGTTAAATATATAGCTTTGTTCATACTGCAAGCCTTGTTATATGTTATTCAGAATATGACCATAGCATATAACTACCCAGATCACATGTTTCCAAGTGATATTGAACAACATTGCCAGGCTTGTAGTAGAACAACGAGACATTGAGCAATAAATTTGCTAAGTTTGACACTGTTTTGTAATCGAAATTATCTGAGTAATACGAAAAATCAATACGAAACTAACGATTTTAAATTGGCTCACTACTTGACCGGCCTATTGGTCCCAAGCAAACGATTAACGTACCCCATTATAGTCAACATTCTAGTACTACACAATGTTTGTTTTGATTAGCTATGAAAGTTTGACAGATAAAATGAGGGGTTAGTAGATTTTCTTATGTTTCGAGGGGTGAATCGATTAGAGAAGAGAGTACCAGAGCTGAGCCAAAAAGTTGAGCACGTTTCTTCGGGACCTTCTAGCCTTAGAGTTACCTCTATGTAATACACTATTATTGACTACAGCAACAATTTCGTATTACTCACGCTCTAGAACGCAAATTATTTCGGGGGTGAGATGGAGAATTATCGCTTCTCTCGCTTGACTTAATTTTTGTTGACTTGCCATCTTCACGAGTAATGTTGGTCATGTGCGTTTTTGACATTACATTCCAAAAGCAAAACTAATCAAATTCAATGGATGAAAACATTGCTGCCAATTCAAATTGAAATCATTTTGATTGAAAGGGGTTATACCATAGAGGTTATATAGTACACATTTTTCAACGACAAATCACTTGGTTTCAAAACGCAAATAACATGAAAATCAATGATAAATCACTTCGATTCGTAGTGCCGCATAACAGACTGAGTCAAGTGCAAGAGCATTTGGATTGGATGTGACAACTTTTTACCGTGTGTGAAATTGGTTTCGAAGGAACAGCGTGTGTGCGAGAAAAATTTGCACACTAACCTCAACAACCCACATCATTCGCACCGAGCCATCGGAAATATGTTGGGAATCCAACAATCTTCTGTTCATCGTGTCATAATACGTTTAAAAGAACGTTTAACTGTCAATCGGAAGTAAGTCAGTGCCAGAAAAAGTGTACCGCGATTAGTTGCTGCCTTCAAACGTAAGCCCAACTAGTATTCCCTTCGGGATGTCGCGAAAAAACTGTACCTGACAAAAAGTTTCGTGCAGAAAGCCAAGAATCGAGCAGGACTACGATCATTCAAGGTTCACCAAACCAACATGAACGAAAGAATAGGACAGCTAGAGCACGGGCACGTAAGCTGTACACACACTGTTGACAAAACTCACTGCTGTATCATGGACGATGAAACATATGTAAAAGCGGACTTCAAACAAATTCCGGGAAACTAGCATGTGACTGCAATAGACAAGTTCGATGTTTCGGAGTCCCTCAGGAAACAGCAAGTGTCGAAGTTCCCTAAAAAATTCATGATTTGGCAGGCGATTTGTCCGTGCGAAAAACAAAGCAATCCTTTCGTAACAACTACAACCATAAATGACCAAGTCTACATGAATGAGTGCCTGAAGAAACGACTGCTACCGTTTCTCAAACCACACTACGTTCCTACTTGTCACTACTCCACGGAAGTTTTGGAGTGGTACAAGACAAATGGGGTCAAACACATAGGAGTTGCGGCCGATCGAAAGATACTGGGCTATAATGAAGCACGAACTCCGTAAGCATCCGAAAGTTGTCACTACGGAGCAGGAAATGTTCAAATCATGGTTGAAAGCAGAAAAAAATGTCGATTCAACCATTGTACAAAACCCTATCGGTGGAATTATGAACAAAATTTATTTAGATTTGGTGAAAAAATAGAGTAAAATAAAGATACGTAAACCAAGTTTATGTACAGTATTACATTCTCTAAAAATTTCATGACAATCGGTTGAGAGACTTATTTTTGGCGAGTACTTCTTAGTGATAAAATTTAACTGTGGACACCCTTTAGTCAAGTTAAAATCAAATTTGTCACATACAACACTGAACAAGCGAAGACACAAGTCGAAAGGGTTGCTGTAGCCGTAGTTTATTCAGTGGTATGGGACTGCTATAGAGATTTTCACGTCCGGTTGTATTGGTGTGATATGTGAGAGCGTGTTAGTGAATATCCGAAAATACATAACAAATCGATGTCAAACTCATTTTGACAGATCTACTTTCATACATTTTTTATGTTAGCCAGAGGAAAATAATAGACAACTTTACACTGCGTTGCCCCCGCTAGTATGCGTGAGTTAAACGTCACTAATCTCTATTAAAGTATTAACTGGTGTCCACTAAAAACTGAGATGATTCCAATACTGTTTTCGAGATACAGCTAAAAAAAGAAAATTTACTTTAAAAAAGTTTGTTTACTAAAATACAAATATCTCCGGTTGTAATGAGACTACATCAATTATTTAAACGCCAAATTAAAGGTCAGAAAATTTAACTATACATTAAATGTCAGTGAGATTAGTGGTATTGTTGCTAGTTAATGGTTTGTTAATTTTTATGTATTTTTCATTTTTCCCAGAAAAAAATAATTTCTGCTATTTTTTAAGCAGTGTAAATAACAATGTTTTTAGTGGCTGTACCACAAATCTCATTGAAAAATGATGTTCAAATAATCGAAAGAAAATTTCATCACTTTTAGTGATTGTTTCATTACAATCGATGATATTTGTATTTTAGTAAAAACATTTTTTCAAAGTTGTTTAGCTATATCTCGAAAACTATCCGACTGATATTTTTTTGGACTACATTTTTTGATTCAGCGCATAATTTTACACGGGAAATGACCATCAGTGTACAAAGTTCAAATATACTGTGAACAAGATTAATTATATGTACAATCTTTAGTTTAAATTTTGCCCTTTTGCTTGCATACATCAATATTGCAAATTCACCGCTAAGTTTGTGGTAGAAAACAAATCAAGTTAATCGATTCTTTGATCGACAAATGGACATACACGCAAACCAAAAATATATAACATTAAAGCAAAGACAACAAATCAAGAAGACTGGCAACTTTGCCAGAACCCAAGCGACAGATACAGTAGCGCTCCGCTTGAGTGAAGGTGGAAGCAACGCAAATAAAAATGAGCAAATACACAAACCCTTCGTCTGAGGATGTAATCTTTGCTATCAAATTCGTTCGAAGCATTTACCTTTGAGCGGCAGATGACGCGATTGTACCTGTCTCATAGCGTTCGTATGAGAAAATGGAAGAGTTCCCAGTTTTCTTGATTTGTTGTCTTCGATTAAAGTCAACATCTTGCAGACGATGCCATGATTTTATTTTATTTTTTTTTTATTTTGTGGGCTGTCGACGCTTTTGACTATACCAGGAAGCTTTTGATTTATATCATTGTAGAACGAAGCTCACACTTGCCTCGATTATCTCCAATTCACGAAAAAGCATACAAAATCAAATTATCGTACTAGGAGCGCTTCTTATTCGCTTTTAGCCTATCCATGTTTCGAAGCATAGAGAAAGCAGTGTAGAAATTACAGGTCTGATAATCGCAACGTTCGAGGTTCGAGTCCATTCGGCAATCTATTTTCCATTTTGTGCGGTATAATTCATTTCACTCACTAATATACTCAACATTTTTCGGTCTCCAATTTTCTTGCATTATCCCGCAACTCGGTATATCTCATCCTCCATCCATGCGGTCTCTACCAATATCCGATGATTTTTTTTTTCCTTTGGTTTGTTTTTTCCGTCGATCTTGTTTTCCGTGCTGAGCACCAATGCTACCGACGTGCCAGGTAGGCAGCTCCCACACCTGGACCCTACCTATCGACCCATCAACTCATGAACCGGGGACCAACGGCTTTACTTCCCATCCGAAGGAAGGCGTGATCAGAGATGTTATGCCTCATAGAACATCCCGGCGGCGCCGACTGGGATTGAACCCAGGCCTGCTGGAGTGAGAGGTAATCACGCTTTCCACTACACCACCAGCGCCGTTAATATCCGATGATGAATCCCTGATAATTGTTAGCAAATCTTTCATCCGCCGGTTGGGTGTAGAATCTATTCAAAATGGACTCCAGAAATACCTCATGCCTTTGTATTTTCTACTTGCAGGTTATGGTTTGCCCAAATATTATAATTTAACAATATGGTCTTCCATTTTCCCCAAGACACGATTTTCCTCGATACTAGCGCCACCAGCGACTACACGGCGAATGAGAACGACCCAAATTTGAGTTTAGTTATTAGTTATTAAAAATTAATTGTTAAATCAACAATTACTGAAGACGGAATTTTTTTTCCAATATTCAGAAGCACATTTCACATTAGATTTAATCTGTTACCTAAAACTTGGCCACAATATGAGAAAAGCTTCGATCATTTTGTTAATTATTTCACCTTAATGATGGGGAAATTTAAGAGGATTTTGAACAGTTGATTTTCCAAGATCGGATGATACTTGTGAATTTATTTTCATGTTGATTGATGCTTTTTAGTGAGCTTTTGGTTTTTATTGATACCAAATTGATTGCAATGATAACATAAATAGGGGTTGATTATCAATGCTTTCATCATATAACTATTTTGAAACAAATCCATTCTGAAGTGCCTCCAACATATACCCTTCAAAACCTTCTCTACACTGATTCTAGCCTTAATGTGGTTTTGGTGGATGTAATAAAGGCAAAGCTGTCTTGACCAGGGTTTTATGAATATTGTTTTATAGTAGCCTTGTACTTCATGAATCGTAAAATGTTATTTGGGTAGCGCTGATTTCATTGTAGTTCATTCAAGATGTTTTTGATGAATAAAATTATATTCGATGCGACCTTTTTATATTCAACCACGAAAAGTCCTAAAAGTGTAAGACAAATGTATCAGAACTCAAACCATCATTCACCCTCTAGCCATACACGGTAACCGCAAAGTACCCAATAATGACTACAAAGTAAGCATTTTCGAAGGAGACTGGGACTACCCATTAAATGAGTTAACATATTACCCATTTATGAGTATTTGTTATTCAAAAATGAACACTTACTACTTGTTTTTGTAGTTGTAATTACTCATAAATGGGTAAAATTTTACTCATTTAATGGGTAGTCCCAGTTTCCCTCGAAAATGCTTACTTTGTAGTGATTATTGAGTAATTTGCGGTTACCGTGTAGAAGCGTGTTGAGAATTGCAGCTGGAGTTATGTAGTACGCTCATAAAATAAATCACATAACCAGTGGAAAATATCCATGTGAATTTCACATAACTTTCATGTGATCCCATAATTGGAAATTGCACCACTAAATCACATGAACGTTATGTGTCCAATGAAATCTATATGATTTCTCATATAGAATTTCTAATGCTATGTCATATTCAGGTAAAAATCATTGTTTTTGTTTTTGGAAAAATACTATGTGCGTTCCTAATAGAAACTAAGTGAAAACTTTTTTCAGTGTAGTTTAATTTTCGTAAAAGGGCGTGTGCCCTCAGAGGGATGTTTTGAAGCATTACTTTTTAGATTTCTAATTCTTCTTCAGCACGAACCAAACTCAACCCAGCGTTGCCAGATATACCGATTTATCGGTATTTACCCCGAACTAGATACCGATATACAGATAAGGTTCGTCAGAATACCGATTTTTAAGATTTTATACCGTTTTATACCTTTTTTTTAATAATCAAAAATTTTATTGCCTGCCCGAGCTCGAATTTTGGGGAAAATTTTTGGGACAGACTTGTATCTTTTTGAATACTTCATATTTTTTGAGCCTTCAAAATTCTAAAAAATCATCTCTAAAGATGACTTATGCTATGACTATGCTCGACTAATGTTTGCATTTCCTCCTTTTGGTTGGCTACCCATCAATCGAGAAAAAGTCGATGGCTCTTTCCGGTAATTCCTAGGGAATCGAGAAATATTTTTAAACAGTATTTAACTTCCGGACGTTTTTATTCATTTCTTTTTTACTTCTTGAAGCTTCATCCAACTTTCCTTGGAATTTTCATCCACCTTACCTTGGAAGCTTCTTCAGCCTTCGCTCGAATGATTCTTTCATCTTCTCCCGCCAGTTTTTTCAACTTTCCCAGAACTTCAAGGATGCTATCAGAATTTTATTGCGGATCCACACTAGCTGCAGGAACATTTAAGAAGTTCTGAAGCTTCAGAAAAGTACAGACTTTTGTGTAAATTTCGATTTATTAAAGACAGCTTCATAAACTTCTGTTAAAATTCGAAATCCCTGAAATTTCAGAAAAGTCCAGCGAACTCCAGCGAACTTAAGCAAGCATCATAAATATTTTGGAAACTTCACAAGTTCAAAGAACTTCAGGGAAATTTAATGGTTTTCAGGAACTTTAGTAAAGCTCAGAGAACATCAGAACAGTTCAATGAATTTCAATGAAATTGCTGAAATTTTAAAGGAATTCCGAGAAACTCAGGAAATTTTCGTAAACTTCAGCAATGTCCTGAGGGGCTCATGCAAATTAAGGAATCGTAAAGAAAGTTACATGAACATAAGAACATTGTGAAAACATTTTATTGGAAGTTGTATGCTTTTATTAGTGTCGATAACTTTAAAAAATTAAAAAAGCGGGAAGATCAGAGAACTTCAATGCTGATGTTACTATAAATTTAAAAAAAAATGTGAGAGCAGTTAAGAGATTTCGTAATCTTCAAGAAAGTCCAGAGACCTTCAAATATGATTAGAGATATTCCGGTATTCTCATTATAATCAGGGAAATTCTCAGCGCTTCAAAGATGACCAGAGAACTCCAAAACAGCCCATAATTTCAGGAAAATTACAAGAACTTTCAAGGAATTTCGATGAATTATGGAATATTCCTAAGTGCATTTCAGGAATGTTCCGAAAAATTCAGGGAAATTGCGAAGTCTTTAGGGATGTTTTTTGAATATGAGGAAAATTTTCTGGATCATTAGAACATCCCCCAGGAATCTCTTTCTTCCGGAATTATGTCCTTGTTTCTTTCGACTGCTCCGTAAGCACTCTGGCTTCTGGCTTTCTTCAGATATTTCTTCCAATCTACCTTAGAAAGTTTCGGCCAGCGTCTCCAGGAAGTTCAATTAATTCTCCCAGAAATTTAATTCGTCTTCTTCTGGAAGTTTGATCATAAGCCAAAGGCCTTTTCCTGGAAATGGCTACTTCTGGAAATCTACTTCGAGTTTCCGGAACTTTTCTGGCTTCTTTTGAATGTGACATACGATTTTTTTTCCGAAAGTTTATTTAAGTTTTCGCCACAAGTTTCTCAATGCAATGTTTTTCCAGCTTTTCTCCAACTTCATCCAAGAGAGCTTCTTTCGTCTATCTTTGGATGTTTTTTCAACTCCATTCAAAAGCTTATTCAAACATTCCCCAGAGTTTTCTTCCGCAATTTTCCGATCATAGTTCAAAAGCTAAAATTTTGCTTTGATTAACGGCTTTCTCAGTCTTAAACACTGCAACGACTACGATGTAATCTACCCGAAATTTCGGCCATGGGTTGTAGCTTTTTTCGATGGAAAATATTGTTTGTCGTTATTATCAATAGATTAGTCGTTGTTGTGGCTGATTTTCCATGTTTTGGTTTCATTTAATGATATTTAATTGAAAAAAAAACTACTTGGTTACAATTTCGATCACCATTTGATGACAACGATAATTTTAAAAATAAAAATAAAAAATTAAATGGTATATTAAGACTGAGAAAGCCATTTAACAAAGCGATTCCTCTAAAGTCCCAGTCGTCACTATTGTTAAAATTTTAGCTTTCAAAAACGGCAAACATATAAGATTAATTAAATAGTAAATACCAATAAATACCGATTTTTTATACCTTCGATACCGATAAGCGTTAAAACAATGTGGCAACGCTGACTCAACCGACCATATCCACCTGACATGTCTTTGATTACGCCATAACCGTTCTGAATTCAATATCCGCTCAGTAATCATAGAAAAATCTAGTATCATTTTCAATCGTTACATAGTTAAACGATGCAATCACATAAGTAAACTCTAATCGTGCCATAATCTGCAGTAGCAATGTAGCAACGGTACAATCTACCGTTTCCATAAAACAGTAAGGCTGCGAATGCATTAAAATGCATCAATTTTCTTATATTACTCACAAGTTTCCCACACGTGAATTTCTTAATGCAACGAGCAGAAAAAAAAGTGCATTTGACCACCGCTTAAAGCACTCGGGTTTGAATCGAAACGAGTAAGCCTTCTCATTCCCAAAGAAATATCCGCCGGCTTAAAAAAAAAATGAACGGAGAGAAATCGCATCTCATTTACCGTGGTTGTGCGATATGGAGGCAATACATGCAAGACTCAAAGCGGTAGGTACCTACATTCAATTGTATGCCTATACCGTGTGTGTGCCTGCCACCGGAGTGCATCCGAATCGCAAGCAAAATTCATCATTCGGAATGAAGCCAACCTTCGGTTCATGATGTAGGTTTGGGTCTCATAGAGCAGCGATAGAAGATCAAATTGTAACCTGTTTGATGCTGTTTTCCGGATGTTATTATTCTATAGTTAGGTAGTAATAATTGCTCATGCAAAACCAATTCAAAATGTTCTGATTTCCATGTAAGATTATCTGAAATGTATCGGCTTCGCACGGTTTGTACTGTAGTAGGTACTGTGCACAAAGGTGCACTGATTACCCATGTCTGTGCACAATATATTGAGACTGACCGTGTGAAAATAAGGTAGACAATTGAATTGATAGCTTGTGAAGTCGATTTATTGAAATTAAATACGAGTTCAGGCTGCACATTGACCGCAACATTTCTGGAAAAAAAAACATTGAGATGAATCGATTTTACTTCTGACGACTAGCAGATTGATGAAGAAAGGTGAGAAATATAAGGTTTCAAGCCATCAAAACAAATTGTTCCAAACTGCACTTTAACACAAAGCAATCCATAAATACCCATTGATACTGTGTTTCAAAGTCCAAATTTAACTCGCAGGTAAAAGTTGAATATAGAAAGTTTTGAATAACTTTACCATCTAAGCGGCTATTTATGACATACAACAAGTTAGATTAGATAATCTAAAACCGGTTGATCGACATCACAGGTGCAACGGCTAAAGTATGGGACAAGGGTTTCTTCTTTCATAAATTACTAACTTTGCCGCTAATTGCTGCTTAAAACTCCGCTCAGAACACAATACCTTTATTCAATTTCAAATGCTTTTTATATTAATTCTACTCAGTAAATCTAACAACTTTCCGCATAACTTCGATCGGTATTTGCTCCAACTTTGATTTTCCGATCACAGAATTATCTCCCTAAACGATTCTTCGGATTTTGAAATCCCCTCTATGATTCCTGAATAGCTTCGGAAAACATTTAATAAATATTTATTGTAAGATATTTTCTCTCTAATTTATACGCATACTAAGTCAGTTATGGCATTTCTAAGACTCCTAATTCCCTGAGCAACTAGGTACAGGCTATTCTGCTCTCGTAATCCGTTAGTTGTCTCCTGCAGATACATTAAACGTTTTTCCAGCTAGTAAAGGGTGATACGGTCAAACTTTGGTCAAGGGAAAACGCGTGTAAATCGGTGAAATCGTTTATTTAAAAAATCAAATTAAATTTCTTTTTCAAGTTCAATTAGTATAAAATTCAGGAAAAATATTCAGTTAGGCTTCCACATTTCCAAATCCGAATTGCCGGGCCTTACGCTTGACCCCTGCCATCAGATTTTGTACAGCCACCTTGTCCACCTTCTTCGCCGCAGAAAGCCAGTTTGCCTTTAACTGCTGCTCGCCCTTAGCAGTTTTTTGGTCTTCTTTAGGTTCCGCTTGACAATAGCCCAGTATTTCTCAATTGGGCGGAGCTCTGGCGTGTTGGGAGGGTTCTTGTCCTTGGGAACCACCTGCACGTTGTTGGCGGCGTACCACTCCATGGCCTTTTTACCGTAATGGCAAGATGCCAAATCCGGCCAAAACAGTACGGAATAACCATGTTTCTTCAGGAAAGGCAGCATACGTTTATTCAAACACTCTTTCACGTAAATTTCTTGGTTGACAGTCCCGGAAGCTATGAAAATGCTGCTTTTCAAGCCACAGGTACAGATGGCTTGCCAAACCAGATATTTCTTTGCGAACTTTGACAGTTTCATGTGCTTGAAAACATCTGCTACCTTTCCCCTTCCTTTTGCCGTATAAAACTCCTGTCCCGGAAGCTGCTTGTAGTCGGCTTTGACTTAGGTTTCGTCGTCCATTACCACGCAGTCAAACTTCGTCAGCATCGTCGTGTACAGCCTCCGGGATCGCGCTTTGGCCGTCGTATTTTGTTTATCATCGCGATTTGGAGTCACTACCTTCTTGTAAGTCGATAGTCCGGCTCGTTTTTTGGCTCGATGCACGGTTGTAGACGATACACCCAGCTTATTTGCGGCATCTCGGAGAGAGAGGTTAGGGTTTCGCTTGAAACTACCGGCAACTCTCTTTGTCGTCTCAGCGGCTTCCGGTTTTCGATTTCCCCCCGATCCAGACTTCCTGGCTGTCGACAAACGTTCCCCAAACACTTTAATTACATTTGTAACGGTTGATTTGGCAACTTTTAGCGATTTTGCCAACTTTGCGTGCGAGTAGCTCGGATTTTCGCGATGCGCGAGCAAAATTTTGATACGCTGCTCTTCTTGCTTGGACGGCATTTTGACAACTGAAGAGTGAATTCCAAAATCAAAATAGGAGCAACATTCTACACACACACACCTTCAAAATGAGGGGTGTTCAGGTTTTTTAAATGCAAAATTGAAAGAAATACGTCAAGTTGATATTGACCAAATTTTGACCGTATCACCCTTTAGGTTCTCTAACTTTCAAGTCCTAAAAAAAGCCATTTTTAAATTGTTAGTTTGGCATGTAAGCAGGTCCACGTGGTTGAAAGGGGACGTCATTTTGGAAATTTTAAAGCAGTTCTTTAAAAATCTGTCAATGAAAATGTGTTCACTGTGTTTTGGTAGGCAAGTAGAAAGCAATGAACACACTTTTTTATTAATGAAAAAAATACTTTTGATTTTTTGAAAATTAATGACCTCCCTTTTCACGTTAGAGACAAAAAGCATGAGTTTCCAATTAAATTGATTCTAATTCGACTCCAGTGTAAAACTGACGGTTTTGCATTGGAAAGTAAACATTTTGACGGCTAAGAAGCTGGGCTTGCGCTATTAAAAATGTATGCACAAACTGACATTACGCTATTTTTACTGCATTTGTTTATTTTTTTGTGGCCATTAAAATTACATGAGATTTTCGACATAATTGAAGTGCATCTTCTTGGATGTAATATTAAAATTAATTTTTTGCTGTGTACATGAAATAAAAACAAGTACTTGCGATAATCCTTTTTCGTTTACATTTATTTTTCTAACCTGCTGTCATGTCCTTGGGTACGAAAGTGTTGGCTTCGTACCACTGCAGGACAACATTTGAATAGTGGCACGAAGCTAGATCCGGCCAGAAGATAGTAGGGCCCTCGTGTTGCTTCAACAGAGGAAGCAGACGCTTGCCACATGAGCAGATCGCTTGCCAAATCATGTATTTCTTGGAAACTTTGAATGTTTCTGCTTTCTTACTTCCTCCGGAACATCAAACTTGTGCTGGGCGGTGAAGAACAGTAGCCCCGGAAGCTGCCGGAAGTCCGCCTTGACGTAAGTCTCATCATCCATGAGGAGACAATGAGGCTTAGCATCTGGGTGTACAGTTTCCGGGTGGGCCCGTGACTTTCCCACCGTATTTTGCCGTTCTCTGAACGAAAGACTTGGACAGATTCAACTTTTGGATTCCGTTTAAACGCTTTCATGACACGCTTGTGATCCTGATCACTAAGGCTCTGAACCATTTGGTGGACTTTTGGTTAAAATTTGACAGATTATTTGATTATTTCTGACAGACAAGAAGTTAAATTTTGACGACCGTGGCTCGAAAACCGGTCGATCGACAGCACGGGGATTTTCGAACATAAGAAATAACTTTCGAAATGTCACTTTTAACTACGAGTTAAATTTAACTCGGCAAATGGTTCACAGCCTAATAGAACGAACATCCATTCTGACCTCATTTCTCCTTCCGTTCGATGCTCAGAGTTTCGTACACGGCGAATAAGAACAACCCAAATTTTAGTTTAGTTCACTCATAATCGCCACAAGTGCAGGAACTCAGCGATGAGTAAAATTTGTCTCAAATTTACTCATCACTGAGTTCCTGCACTTTTGGAGATTATGAGTGAACTAAAGTCAAATTTGGGTTGTTCTCATTCGCCGTGTAGTAACGTTTAATCACACGAATCACCGTTGACTGCACGATTCCGAGTTGTTTTCCGATGTCCCGATGAAGATTTTCCAGCTGCTTGGGGATGGTCCATTAATTATGTCATGCAAATTTGACCCATTTTCAACCACCCCTCTCACCTTTATCACATTTTTTGTATGAACCTTATTTTTTTTTGTATGGATCGTCACAGTTTTCAAACCCCCCCTCCCCTCCCCCCTAAATGTGTGACATAATTAATGGACGACCCCTAGCGCAAAATCGATTTGCGACGTTGCTTTTCGGGTGATGTAATTTTTCACAACTTTTGAAAAACGGACAGCGATAAAAATAAAATGTAAACAATACACTCTAAACTACTTCTACCCAAAGTGAAAATATCCAATGGGTAATTTTCTACAGCGTGATGCAATTTGATGTGGGACACCGTTTACTTGGGTTCGGTTCATAAGTAAATAATTAGTTTGTACCACCGACAAACCGAAATGAATGACCATAGCAAAAACAATAAAATTTCTGACGAGTGCACACTACTGACATCTGGCTCCGTGTTCGCGGGAAATATTTAGCTACACCATGAACCCGCATGCAAAAGATATGAATTGGTCCGTGTCTGATCTATTCTGGACAAATTATTTTTATCTAGAACAAAAAATCCTATGGTTTTGTCAGTTCGGATCACTGCACATTTAAATCGGCCGTTTACGATTTTCGGACATAAGTCAGAATTAAGTGTCATGTCGGTTTGTCGGTGTTTATACTTCAACTATAACTTCTTTTGGTTTCCAATTTTGGTTTACTAAAATCAAACTATATTACATTCTAGTCATAGTGCATTGGAAAAAACACACACTTAGTTAAAAATGCACCAAATGTAAACTTTTACATGCCTAAATTAATTCTCTCGAATTCTCGTTGAGCAGTAAAAGCAACCGGTGGAAACTAACGATTTTAAATTGGCTCACTGCTTGACTAGCCTTTTGGACCCAAGCAAATCGATTAACATACCCCATTCTAGTCGAAATTCTAGTACTACACTAGGTTTGTTTTGATTCGATATGAAAATTTGACAGATGAAATGAGGGGTTCGTGGACTTTCCTATGTTTCGAGGGGTGCATCGATTAGCTTGGGACCGAAGAGAGTACCAGAGCTGAGCCAAAAAGTTGAGCACGTTTCTTCGAGACCTTCTGGTCTTAGAGTTACCTCTATGGTAAAAGCATGCGAAATCAAATTATCGTTCTTTGAGTGCTGCTTGTTCACTTCTAGCATATTGATATTCCGAAGTGGAGAAAGCACAGTTCTGATAATCGTAACGTGCGTGCTGCTTCGAGTCCCAGTCCAGCAACCTTTTTTTAGAAATGATTAATTTCACTCACTAATACCAACAATCAATACGAAACTAACGATTTTAAATTGGCTCACCACTTTAGTAGCCTATTGGTCCCAAGCAAACGATTAACGTACCCTATTCTAGTTGAAATTCTATTACTAATCTATGTTTGTTTTGATTCGCTATGAAAGTTTGACAGATAACATCAGGGGTGTGTGAATTCATGCAGAACATGCAGGGGTGAGTGAAATAGCTTGGGACTGCTTGGGACCGTTGTTCTGGTACTGAGTGAGCCAAAAATAATAATGATTTTCTTCGGGACCCAGTGGTCTTAGAGTTACCTCTATGCTAATACCAACCGGTGGAAACTAACGATTTTAAATTGGCTCACTACTTGACTAGTCTATTGGTCCCAAGCAAATCGATTAACGTACCCCATTCTAGTCGAAATTCTAGTACTACAAAATATTTGTTTTGATTCGCTATGAAAGTTTGACAGATAAAATGAGGGGTTAGTGAATTTTCCTAGTCCTAGTTTTACTAGTCTTATAGCGGTAAGCTCCAACTCGGATTAACTTTTAATACCATCCCTGTTTGGTTGATCTGCAAAATGTTTGCTTAGAGTTATGTTGATTACCTCTGATGTCGACATCAAAGCAGCCGGACATTCTTGATCGGGATTTAATCCGACGATAATACCGGTTGGAGCTTACCGCCGTTAGAGTTACCTCTTTGTTAATACACTCAAAACATTCCACACGTCTGATCGAAGTGTTTAAATACTTGATTTTTTAAATGCACAAACACATTTATATTAAGTTTATTTCAGCTTGGTTCAATGTGTTATACACGTTAGTTTCTAATGTTTTAAACTTTGAAATGTTGAAAATCTTTCACTATCTATTCAAGTGAATTGCACATTTAATCACACTACTGTTCAAAACAGATGGATTTAAAGTGTTTTGCATTTCAATGTGATGTGAATTGCTTGCTCAAAAAGGTAAACATCGAAAACAAGAGATGTGACTTCATCCTATCAACCAGAATAACCGTGGCGCAGTGAGATCGAACGAAGGCAATGGCAGCAGCACACCCCAACAGTGTATGGTCAGACGCATTAAAAAATAATGCAAGCTTTGCCCTCTGGCAGCTTTGTTTATATATTTGTCGATTCATGTTTAGAGTAGATAAAGTCAAAAACACAGTCTGGCGCTAGGGTACTTGATTCTGGTTGGACTTATCCAAAAACTGATGATGGTTGGACCTATTTTTTCAATCGCTAGTTTATTCAATAGTCGCTTTTTTTTTAAAGATCGCTTTAGTATCATAAAAAAAACTCTCTTCTTAAATTTGCATGTAAGTTTTATTGACATTTTTTTTTTTCGAAAGAATTGAGTTTCAATGTGTTTTCAGAACAGTTCACTTTCCACGAATTAGCTCATCATCATGCCTTACTTTCAAACATATAAAAAAGGAACATTATTAATTTTTTTTTAAATTTTCATACAGCATAATAGCATAGAGGTAACTCTAAGACCACTGGGTCCCGAAGAAAATCATTATTATTTTTGGCTCACTCAGTACCAGAACAACGGTCCCAAGCAGTCCCAAGCTATTTCACTCACCCCTGCATGTTCTGCATGAATCCACACACCCCTGATGTTATCTGTCAAACTTTCATAGCGAATCAAAACAAACATAGTGTAGTAATAGAATTTCAACTAGAATAGGGTACGTTAATCGTTTGCTTGGGGCCAATAGGCTACTAAAGTGGTGAGCCAATTTAAAATCATTAGTTTCGTATTGATTGTTGATAATAGCATAGAGGTAACTCTGAGACCAGAAGGTACCGAAGAAACGAGCTCAACTTTTTGGCTCAGCTCTGGTACTATCTTCGGTCCCAAGCTAATCGATGCACCCCTCGAAACATATTCAAATCCACGAACCCCTCATTTTATCTGTCAAATTTTCATAGCGAATCAAAACAAACACAGTGTAGTACTGGAATTTATACTAGAATAGAGTACGTTTATCGATTTGCTTGGGACCAATAGGCTAGTCAAGTAGTGAGCCAATTTGAAATCGTTAGCTTCGAACTGATTGTTGATAATACCATAGAGGTAACTCTAAGACTAGAAGGTCCCGAAATAACGTGCTCATCTTTTTGGCTCAGCTCTAGTACTCTCTTCGGTTCCAAGCTAATCGATGCACCCATCGAAACATAGGAAAATCCACGAACCCCTCATTTTATCTGTCAAACTTTCATAGCTAATCAAAACAAACATAGTGTAGTACTAGAATGGGGTGCGCTTATCGTTTGCTTGGGACCAATAGGCTAGTCAAGTAGTGAGCCAAGTTCAAATCGATAGTTTCGTATTGATTGTTGATAATACTGCTTTAAGATGTAAACAACACGTTAGTATGCCGTTTATCCATTGGTTTTACTAAAATGTTTCAATAATTGACGAAATTCGAATCGATAAATATGATCATGGTTAGACCTACGCATGATGATGGTTGGACATATGTGTTTCTTAAGACAACCGCTAGGTGTGCTTCGGTTTGTTTACATCCGTCATGCACAGTTGATTTGAAATTCGATTCCGCGTGGGCCGAGTGTTAAATTTCTTCGATTAAAAAAATGGCTACAGAAAAGAGTTACACAGCTGAAAATCTTCAAGAGGCTGTGTTTTAATGAGAAATAAATCACTTACCGGGTACCAGGCACAGAAAGGGTACAATATTCCGAAAACGACACTTCACGCATAAAATTAAGGGAAACCATGGCAAGAAATATGGAAGTGAATTAGTGTTGAGTGTTGATTTGGAGAACCAGTTAGGGGATTGGGTATGTATGTGTGCTGCTTCTGGCAGTCCCAAGACGACCGAAGAGATCTTGGAAGTTGCTAAGGACCTTGCGTCATTAAATGGGCGTAAATTTAAAGGAGAGATTTCATCGTCAAGTTGGCTGAAAGGGTAAGCATTAACACTCTTCGAAATTACATGCTACAATATGCAATTCATTCTTTCTTGTAGTGTGATTCCATTATCTAACGTTGTAAGTTCAAATATTCTGTCATTTTAGGCTCCTAAATTCTCCGGGGCACCCAGAACATGCCCAGAAGTGGCCGATGTGGTCCAAGGCACTCAGTATTGTTATTGATCTTGATGTCGAATTGGGAAGTAATGTGAAGTGTCGCATGATAGGTTTTATTCCTTTCATGTTAAATTTAGACCCATGGTCCATATACCGTGGAACTTGTTCCGGTCATATCTCCGGAATCAGTTGACTGATTCCAAAAATATCCGATAGCTTTCAATGGAATCACAATACCTATAGTTTGACGTTACAGTTTTTCCAAATCGGGTCAGTGATTTCCGAGAAAATGAGCCATGATGAATAGCTAATGCGTGGAAAGTGAACTTTTTTAAAAACGCAGTGAAACTCAAATTTGTGGATTTTTTTTTTTAAATAACAAATTTATAAAAACTGTATAAAAAGGGTTTGGCAAAGGCTTTTTGTTGTGTGTACCTCATTACGCATGTTTTTCAACAGCTCAAAACTATCATTACTTTCAATTTTAATCGTGCAAGCGCATAAGAGGAGATGGGTTTAATTTTGGTTAGTTTGATTTTAGTTGATATGTATTGTGCTTATTTTTCGATCATACAAGCATGGAATATTAGTCTTTTCTAGCAGAGGCCATATTTATATCTGCTGATTTGAAGAGCTATGGAATGGCAAAGGATTGGGCTCGGTTTAAGTCTCTACTGTATGTTGTGCTTGAAAAGTTTCGTTGAGCTGAATTTTCGGCCATATTTGCACAATAATTCTCGATGGACTTAAAAATCGAAACTGATGCATGACCTGTTTCAAGAATGATCACTCTACGTACTTATTGAAAAAAATAGAGGAGATTGTGAATTAAAGTGGTCTAAAAAAATTATGATTAGAGTCAAATAGGCCATCTAATTTTTTTTTCGTTTCAAAATGTTTGTCCTCATGCCGAACTATTCATGAATATCTGCATGTTACAAAATATTGCTATGTGTAGCTTTTTTCTGATCTACAGCATTGACAATAATGAAGTATACACATTTTTGTCTCTCCAAAAAAGTTAAAAAAAAAAACTGTGATTTCAGTTTGTGCATCAACACTTTTGGAATTTTGGTTGTCTGTTGACCAACTTTTCTACATTTATTGGCAAGGTTTCGACCTTGACTGGTTACGTTTATTTCAAGTTTGAGCAGTTTAAGTAAAACAATAGAATAACTGTCCTTTTTCAAATTGGTATTTCTTGAAGTACAATGAAGGAGGAGTAGGACAAAAACTTGAAAAAATAATGGTCTTATTAGGCATGACACTTTGTCTCACTTACTTGAAAAGCCATAAATGTAGTTTTTCGTAGCTATATTATCCTGTTTTTTTTTTTTTAATTTTTGTATTTCGTCAAATATTAGTTAATTTAGAAAATATTTTTCAATACCAAATAATACCAAATTTGATTTGTATCACAGGTCCGTCGTCTTCGTTTGATGCGAAGAATAATAAAAAAGCCGTCAACAAATTCAGCGTTTCAAGGCATTCACTACTGACATAAATTGCGCCAAATACGAAAATTAAACTCTTCGCATATTGTAAAATATGCGATAAATACATCAGCTGTATACGTAGCCTTCCCGATTTGACAAAAGCACGGCAAAACTAGCAGCCATTTGACTAAAGAGCAGCAACTGAATGTTCCTGTAAAGGTAGATCCTTTTGTATCCAAAGCTGAAAGTTGATCATTCGCGATTACTTCTACCATGTGCTAGAACTTGTTGAGGCGGACGCGATAACTATTCATAAAGCAGTCACTGTAAAGTTCCAGGAAGATGGAATTCCATATGAAAAAAAAAATCTAGTAGACTTCGGCACTGACGGAGTGAATGTCATGATGGGGGGATCCAATTCTGTTGTTGTTTTGTTGCAAAAGGAATGTCCAAATCTTTTTGTGTTGATGTGTGTTTGTCACTCTTTCGCATTGTGTGCGTCGTATGCATGCAAGCATACTCGGAAAAAAAAATAACCAGACAATTACCATAAAATAATATAAATTCACAACTAAATCTATTGCCAACAATCGGTCTTATTGTATGTATACCATACAAGTAATTATAAAATATTGTTTTTACAATTGATCTACAATACGTTCATACTATACGAATTTTAAACAACAGAAAAACAATAACATTAATGGTAAATGGCTCAAATTTGTTCTAGAAAAAGTGATTTTTTGTACGGTTAAGATACATAACAACCCCCTTGTTCTATTGTGGATTTCCCCATTTACCATAGATTCGATTGTGGAAACAATAAATTCTATGGTTATGCAATCGTTGTTGACAATACAATTTATTTTAAATACAATAAATTTTATTGTATCGTTACAATATACTTCATTGTACCTCTATCGTTCCTCTTTTTACGGGTATACAGTCATCGATAGAATCCGTCTGCAAGGATATTTACGCATTCCTGTCCAACAGTCCACTCCAGACCACAAAATTTGAACAGCTTCAAGCAATTATTGGCTTGAAACCATTGAGAATGCTCCACATGGCTGCGACACGCTTGTTGTCATTAGAGCAGGTGGTGAAACGGATGCTAGTGAGACTTCCAGCTCTCAGAGTATACTTCAATTATACTGATTCGATCAGCGGTATCTTGGAGAACCCCATGGCGGAGCTTTGCTTGAGGTTTTTGGAATATGTTCTACAAAAAGTTAACAAACTAAACCGCTTCCGATCGGAAGCGCCTAAAATATTCCGAATTCTCAGCTATCTCAGACGAATTGTGCCAACCCTACTTGCACTGCCACACTCCTCAGCGGCAGTTGAAAGGATATTTCGTTGTAAGCCCTAAACAAAACTAAACTGTTTAATAGGATGTATGCAACTATGATGCAGGGAATCCTAACGTCCAAGGAACATACAAAATGCCATCAAAACGAAAAAGGATTCCCTGAAATTACAAAAACAGCCCTAATAAAAATAACCATAAAAAAAGCTTAACGACGAGTTCGGGGTATCATCGACACCATTTGTGGGATAGTTTACCCATCCGGGATACAGTTCGTTTATGGTATTTGTTTATTAGGGAGCTTTTTGACTATTTTCAAGCAACATGTATGATAAGACTAAATAATTGCATCTTTTCGGTTAGTTTTGATAATTTATCATTTATTTTTATTACGACAATTTTTCATTTGTTACTTTATAACGTTTTCACTTTATTCCGATGGTTTGGCGCATGGACCTTGAATGGATTTTTTTTCTTTTTAAATCTCGTTATTTCAAACAGCAAAACGCTGTTTAAGTTTTTACTTCGTATATATTGTACTAAGAATGAAAATTAAAAAAAAAAAAACTCAAAAACGTAGTTTTTTATGCATGCTTATTTCAGTTTTGTGCGTGGCGAGAAATATTATAGCCAAAATACATAATCAGCAATGCGGTGATTTTTAATAGTGTACAGACAAATACAGACCTATTTTTAACATTCATACAGACTTTTGAAAAAATCATCTGGCATCCCTCTCTTCTATGTACCTCATTCATACTGCCGAATTTACCGGTGTGTGAGCACCAATGCTTGAGCTTTTAGGTTATTATGATATTACTTCTTTATACTTAGGTTTTACATGTATGAATGTACATTGAACTCCTTCAATCTGTACGGTTGAGTCAGCGAAAGATGAGATTTTGCAGGATCAATTCCTGCGGGGAATGATTGATTAATAGACCGATTGAAATGTGAATATGAAGTGAATTCTCTCAAGCATATCTAATTAATCCTTGTTTGAAATTAGTCATACATACGTAATCATTTGAGTCGTGTTCGACTATATCTTCTGGCTGGTGGAAGACGAGCAGCTTTAGCATGTTTTTTTTAAATGAAAATTCCGTTAGTAGTTTATTGACTAATCTGGTGAGATCTCTTTATATGTCGTTAACTCGCAAATACAGCCTTTGGTTAGAACATCTATATCACTTTTAAGCCTGCCGCTATCGGGCTACCAATATGTTTAGTGCCATAGGAAATCTCTACAAAGACGAACAGACATTCTTTTCAGTGAGAAATAAATATTGCACATGGGATTCGAGTGCAGCATATCCTTATCCATGCTGTAAGTTTTCTTAGTACATGCCAGCAAATCTTTAAGTATTACAAAACATTTCGGTCAAATTCGCACACAAAAAAAAAACTTTAAGGCGAAGCACTGGGTCTGGATATTTAAAGATAATAACATTTAATTTTGACCAATGAAATTCCAAAAAGTAAGGCATAACGTTGTTAATATGTCAATAGAATATGCCAATGTGAGAACCAATATAACAAATCAACTGCACCAGCAGCGTCTACATTAATCAGCATAAGAAAACCATTCCCATCTTCCTAAAATAAACCCCATTTGACCTTCCCGGACTGATGACGGAATTTCTCACATTATTCCAATTAAATCAAATCATTCGAAAACGATGACTTCGTTCGGCACAGTTTAGAACTCAAAATCAAGGCGCGATGACTTTGGAATAACATCGATTCTGGACTCGCAAAAAAAATGTTTCCGTGAATCTAATACACCCATGCGGCTGCTGACGAGGTGAGTGGTATTTATTTACAATGACTCTACTGACCACTTGCAGCTATATTGCTGTAAAGATCGATATGATAGCCTTCGGTAAACATTGGTCTGTTTGTTATTCGTAGCTTGACGTAAGCACTAGCAAATGTTTGATTTTATTAGCTTGGTGAGAAGTCTTGTCATCATTTGTTCTGAACCTTCTCAATTCATCAATTTTGGTATACTATACATCAATTTACATAAATTCTTCACGTTCAGTGGACAAACTCCAGCCAACCGTGAGAAATGAACGATCCGCTCCGATGATGGTCATCGCCCGTCTGGTTCCATTCTAATAGAGCATAATTGTTTCCCATCACGAGTCGATACATGTGCAGCAATGCTAATTCAATCAGCAGTGCGTCTAAGTATATGCTGACACAGGGGAATCGAAAGGTCGTTTCGTTTTACCGGTGGACGAGCTTTCCCATGTGAAGCTTGCAACTGGGTCAACATATACCTATGTCACATGTGTGTGTGTGTTCAGCTCGAGTATGACTTCGATGTTTTGCCTCACCGGGCAAATGTCCATAGTGGCTTTGAAAATCTCCGAGTCATTACAAGTGAGATTTGGTAACGAAAAGTCAACCCGGCCTTGTCCCTTTGAATAATTTGAGGGTACACAACATAGCTATTGCGGTACCTGGTCATTGCGATACGCTCGCAGAAATAGGAACACTCGATTCCACTGTCAAGGTAACGTGCGAAGCCGACAAAAGGCAAATGCGGCAATCGATGATGATCACGGCATATTGTTGTTGACCATGTGCTGCATGAACATTAGGGTGTTTCATTTTGAAAAAAGTGATGAATTTTTGATAGGCCACCCTCCAGTTCGATTCATAGCCCCAAAATATGAACCTGTGCAAAAAATGGTAAAGATTGATGAAGGTTTAGAGGTCGCGCCAATGATTTGGATTTTGTATGGAGATTTTGGTGAATTAGTATGGGAAATTATTGATTTTCGTTTACATTGCTCTAACTTTGGTTGTAGTTGTCCAAACGTTGAAAAAAAAAAATATGTGGTTGTCATGACAATGATCAACAAGCCTGTTGTTGTTGCGATGAAATTGGCGTTGTTGCCTTGTACATATTCATTTGTCAATTTACCCTATTTTGCCATTTTTTCACATTTTTATAATTCTTGATACGCTGCAAAACTGAGCGTAGCAACTGTAGGCTTTTTGTTTATTGCCATAGCAATAACATACTAAATTTTTTCGACATTTGGACAAGTAGAAGCAAAGTTATAGCGATATAAGCGATTTTTTAAATTCTTCCATAGTAATTCCCATACAAATTTCAAATCATTGGCGCGACCTCTAAACCTTCATCAATCTTTACCAATTTTTGCACAGGTTCATATTTTGGGGCTATGAATCGAACTGGAGGGTGGCCCATCAGAAATTCATCACTTTTTTCAGAATGAAGCACCCTAATGAACATCTATCCTCCACAGTAGGTACATTCACATCGATGTTGTTGTTGAAGTATACACATCTCTGGCTATGTACTACCTGCAACATGAGATGGTGCAAACTGAGCGCAAGAAAACCGAGCAACTGACAGTGTGGCAGCTTGCGACGAAACCCGGCACACGGTGAAGCTAGTTGCCAAATTGATGAGTTAGTCTCATGGTACAATGAACTGGTTATTTACTTTCTTCTCTCAACAGTGTCGTTAAGGTTCTTCCTTGTTTTTTATGTTCATGAATAAACCATCATGGTTCGACGGTGCTGTTGGTTGATTGAATTGTTATTTCGATGTGCATAGGTTCTGTTTATTCAGGAGGAGTACACCGATCGAAATCAAAGAAAAACAAAATTAAGCGGTATAACCACTTCAAATAATAGGTTTGTACAGACCCAATATTTACACAAACCCAAAAATATACGGCTCTAAACGGTACAACGTGAGTTCCGTGCAGGTCATAATTCTGAATAAAGAAAGAGAGAAGGATTAGTAGCTTGCATTTAATTTCACTACCTTAATTGCTTATCTTTGACAGATACGCGTATTTGTTCTACAATGTGCAGACTTCTTCAGTGTCTTGTACTAATAAGTTGAATATTAGTACAAGACACTGAAGAAGTTTGCACATTGTAGAACAAATACGCGCATCTGTCAAGGATAAGAAATTAAGGTAGTGCAATTAACTGGAAATTACTAATCTTGAAAATTTCAGTGAAGTCGGTGAGTGAAATTCCGAAAATTTCAACAATCTTCTGAAAAGTTTTGAAAAGTTCAGAAATTTTTCAAGAACTCCTGGAAAATTCAGCGAATTTCAGAAAAGTTCAGTAAATTTTTAGAAAGTTCTGCAAACTTCACGTATATTCTGCAAATTTCAGGAAAAATGTGTAAATTTCAGGGAAGTCTGTGAACTACAATTTTACTTACTTCAAGAAATTCTACGAATTGTGGAATATTCTTTCTTCTTCTTCTTATTATTTGCATTCCAAGCTTATTGTTTAGCGCATATTAGCTTATTGCGTGCTCTCAACTTAGTGTTCTTAATGCACTTCCGCAGTTATTAATTGAGAGCTTTCGATGCCAATACCAATGCATGAATTTGTATATTGTGTGTCAAGCACAATGATACTCTATGCCCAGGGAAGTCGAGAAAATTTCCAACCCGAAAGATTCCCTTGGTGATACTGTGCCTTTACTGACTAGGTTATGAGACCCCCTTCTGGAATATTCAGCGAATTAAAAAAAAAAACGTTCTGCCAAGTAAAGGCGGCGAATTTCATGAAAATTCTGAGAACTTCACTAAGGTCTGCATCCACCAGGAAAATTCTGCGAACTTAAGAAAATCTCTGCAAGTAACAAGAAAATCTGCGATCTTAAAAAAAATCTTTAAAATAATACCAGCTCAACCTGAGGTCTTGAAATGAAATCCTGAGGGCTTCAGGGAAGACTATGATCATCTGTTGCTTTTTTGAAACAATTTCTGATCATTCTAGAATGATGGGTGAACATCAGAGAGACTTAAACTCCACGGTTTATGAGTTGATGGGTCGATAGGTAGGGTCCAGGTGTGGGAGCTGACTCCTTGGTTTCGGTAGCATTGGTGCTCAGCACGAAAAACAAACGTGCTGCCAAGTAAAGGCGGCGAACTATTTACTTCCCACAATTCCAGAGAAATTCTTCCCAGAACTTAAGAAGAAGTTCATCCAAGAACTTTAAAGAAATTCTTCGGAGAACTTTAAGGAAGTACTTCCTCTATAGGAAAATTTTCCCACGACTTCAGGGATGTTCTTCCCTGAACTTTAGGTAAGTTCTTTCCAGAACTTCAGGGATGCTCATTTTTATAACTTGAGGAAAGTTCTTCCCAGAACTTGACGGAAGCTCATCTCAGAACTCCAGGGAACTTCTTCCCAATTCTTTAGGGATGAACTATTCTGAAGTTCTGGCAAGTTCATCCACGAACTATAGAAAAGTTGTTCCCTGAACTTCCAAAAAGTTCTTCCCATAACTCCAGGGAAGTTCTTCCCAAAACTTTAGGATAATTCCAATAATTTTAGGAAAAATTCAGAATTTCGGAAAAATTTCCCAAGCTTCATTGGAGCAACGAGGGCTTAAAAAGCGTTCCTAAAATTTCAACAGAGTTTCCACAAATTCTGAAAACTTCAATTAAGCTCTTGGAATTTTTGGAAAATTCAGCAAACTTCAGGAAATTCAGAAAATTGCAGATAAAAAGTGGAATTTTTAGTGATGTCTGGCAACATCAGAGATGCATGTGAACTTAAAAGAAGTCTGCAAACTTTATAAAACATCAGAAAATTAGACTGGCTTTTAAATTTCAGTGGTTCAGGAAAATTCTACGAATTTCAGAAAAAATATGATACCTTCAGGAAAGTTCAGCGAACTTCAGGGATCGGCAGGAATATTCTGAAAACTTCTGAAAGTTTTATTAACCTACAGGCGATGTTTTTGTAATCCAAAAACTTTTATTAACTCGTATAATTATGGGAGCTTCAGGAAAGTTCAGCATGTTTTTGGAAAGCTCTGCAAACTTTAGATAATTCTTGTAGATTTCAGGAAAACATCTGGGAACTAACTTCAAGGAAGTCTAGGAATTTCAGAGAAGTTTGTGAACTTCAAGGAAGTCTATAATCTTTATAAAACTTCAGAAGATTGTTCAAAATTACCGTGGCAAACCGAAGAAATGACTCAAAATCCGTACATTTTATACAAAACGCCTACTTTTTGTATGAGGTGTACGGATTTAGATGCTGTGGGGATTTCGGCTCCCCCACGGTATAGGAAGTCTGCGAACTTCACGGAAATTTGCAAACCTATGCGAAGTCCGTTAATTTCTGAGAAATTCTGAAAAGTTTTGAATACTTTTAAGAATTACAGGAAAATTATGCGAATTTCAGAAAAGCAAATTTTTGAAAAGTTCATGAAAATTCTAGAAGTCTGTGGGAAGTTCATGAAGTCTGTCAACTTCAAGTAAGTCTACACACGTCAGGAAATTTTTACATAATTTAAGAAGGTCTGCGAATATCTTGAAAATTCTGCAAGTGTCAATAATATTCTGGAAGTTTATCTCAGAAGTCCAGGAAACTTCTTCCCAATACTTTAGGGATGAACTTTTTCTGAAGTTCTGGCAAGTTCATCGACGAACTCTAGAAAAGTTTTTGCATGAACTTCCGAATAGTTCTTCCCATAACTCTAGGGAAGTGCTTCCCAGAACTTTAGGAAAGTTCCAATAATTTCTGGAAAAATTCTAAAACTTTTAAAATCCCCGTAATTTTTGAGAAATTTCCTATGCTTCCCATGGAGCAATAAGGGCTTAAAAAGCGTTCCCAGAATTTCAACAGAGTTTCCATAAATTCTGAAAACTTCGATGGAGTTCCCATAACCTCAATGGGCTCGTCACAACTTCTTCGGCTTTTACAGTACTTTTTAAAACTTGAATAAATTCTTCAAAACTTATAGAACAAAAGCAAACATCCCTGGGCTTTGACAAAACCTTGAGGTAGTTTAATTAGGCTACCAGGTCTCAGGGCTGATCTGGATCTTTACCACATTGGAAAGATGCACACTAGTGTTGCCAGATCAGTGTTGATGCTTACCAAAAGTGCATTTGAACCCGCTTATAAAAGCATATTAACAGATTAATCATCACCATACATTGTTTATTGCTCTGTACTAATAATAAATGATTAAGCACAGCATTTGATGTTTTAGTAGGAATGCTGGATTTAGTCGCAGTGGATATCATCTGTTTTTTAATCCATCCTTGATTGAATTGGATTTATTTCTATGGGTTAGCACGTTTGGAAAGTATCATCACAAAAATTCTGCACTCGGTCTACAGCTTGTGGGCGGGAAGCGTTGTGTTTGTTTTTGATTTTTATTTATTTATAGAGTAAATTCATAGAAATACGAAGCGAAAGACAAATCAAGCATTAAGCACAAGACCTTCAAGAAAACTAACAACACGAAGTCTGGAAATGGCAATGTGGGTGGCGGGTGAGACCAATCTAATTGTATTTAATCTTATTTTTGTGCAGTAGGATATTCAATTGAACCGCTTCGGGTTATTATGAAGCCCTCTCCTTGGCTAGTTTTTAACTTGGACGTTGGTGTTGGAGACGGTTGGTTTAGGTCCGGCATCATTGGTTCATGCAGTGGCAAAATGGTGTCATGAGCATGCGATGAGGATTACTGAGCTTCCCCTCTCTGATGAACCATTGCATGAGAGAACCAAAGTTCTAGTCTGAAGTGATATTATCACACCAGGTTACTCCTTTTTTTAAAGAGCCGCGTCGTGGTACGCTTAAGGCCCACGCACATTAGATCCGGATCGGACCCGACAGCCTAATGACATTAAGTAGATTAAAAAAGGAGTTAGGATGCGGGGGGTCCGCTTAAGGAGGCTACTAGCCTTTTCATATATTGTCTGTTTATTTTGATGGTTGCTTTAAAATACCAATTTGGTATATAAGTGAAAGGATGAATCAGTGGGAGATGGATTTAGGGTTTCTTTACATTTTGCAGCACAAATCTAGTATCTGGTGTCATTTCCTCAAAACCCCCCCAATAACCAACCTCTTCAATCCCTTCCTTTTCCCATGGCGTTCAAGTGGTCCGCATAGACTATTCCGCCATTACCCTTCCTTTATTCTCGGCTTTGGATTGACTTGCGCTCCCATTGCCCCATCAAACGCTGCAAAGTGAAAATGAAAAAAAAAAAAAAAAATGAAAACTTATAGAACAAAAGCAAACATTCTGCAAATTTCAGAAATTTTTAATGAACTTCTTGAAAGTTTTGAACCATACAGAAACATTTCAAGAACTCCAGGAAAACTCTGCAAGCTTCAGGGGAAAGTTCAGCAATTTTATGGAAAGTTCTGGAAATTTTCGTTGACTTCGGTGACGTTAACAGTGTGAATACGATGGAAACCTATGATAAACTATAAAAATCATGATGATGTGTGTGCGCATGTAACCAGCTTAAAGCAAACTAATTTTGTTGTTGTCAGAATTCCATGCAAGAAATGTGCTTTTGGCAACCATAAATGCTGGTACTATTCCAGTATTTTGGGCTTCGATATTCCAGTAAAGACGCCCACAGTCATCAGGATTCAGAATTCTGGCTTTTGTTTTGACAAAACTCCATTAGGGAATATATCCGGTTTAACCATTTTGTTGACATTTCTGAACATAGATTACGTCCGTATTGATCCTGTCCAAGAGCAAGTTTCGCTAACTTAATTATACAGTGGTAAATCCCAACCATACATATGTGCAGGGGGGTAATCCAATCCATAAAAAGAAAGTGAGTAAGCAATAACACCCTAACCTAAATGCTCAACCATTATTGTGGTGCAGACAACGGCAAACTCTGGCGCATGAATGAACGAGTGCTCAGGAAAAAAAATCTAAATGCTGACAGCTGACATGGAGATAAACAACCAGAGGAGCTGGATCGTTAACTTTTTTTCTCATGTTAAGAAAGGTAATGCAATTTTACCTTTTACGTTGACTCAAGCTAGCATACAAAACAAAACAAAACAAGAAAAGAGAACAGGAAACAGAAACAACCTTGATAAGGCGAGTAGTTGAACTAATCAAATATGAAAAACTCAAAACCAGTAGGTATGCAAAATTGCTGGTCAAGTTATTCGCATTGTTTGGATTTTTACTTTCTCTCGTTTATTTTGCAACGCTGGTGAGATAGGTATATACATATGCTTGTCGTTAGCTTGACCCGGTTATAGACTGTACCAGAAATATTCAGCACTTCTATTTTGAAGTGGATGAAGGCTTTAGTCCACTTGAAATAATGCCGTTTGGGATAATGGCATAGTAATCATTTGTCATAAATGATTTTACTTATATCGATAAATTGATATTTCACCATCTGGGCTGAACTTCAACGGAATAAGGAGAACAGCTCAAAATAAAATAAAAGGAAAACAATTACACTCGATTCTGCTATAACGAAATTTTATATTTTGTTATTTTGTGTTATTTTTATTGCCACCAAATTTTTGATTGTTTTGCAGTTGTTGTGATTATTTGATGCAAGCTGCATTAAATTTAGTTTTTAAATTTGAGATCACACTATTAAAAATAGAGACTAACAAATCGCGTAAAAAAAGGATTTAGTGTGGTATTTTCTCTTTAAGGGATGCCAGAAGGTTTAAGAAAAACTACAAGTGGCAGTCCTAGTTGACGTTGGACTACGCTACTGAATGTAAACTATTTTGAGTAAAACATTATTTCTTGCAAGCTTCTAGATCCATTTGCCGCGCCTTCATATGCAAGAAGAAGTCAACTACCAACAGGCTTGGCAGATGGTGGATGCGACTGATCGGGATCTGCAGTCCAGCGAGGTTGGAATAAACCTCTCCTGTGGGTGGTAGTTGTTGTTGAGTAGAGTTTAGGTGATGCGTTCACCGACCGTTCTCTTATATAATGGCTGCTGGTTGACTGCAGTCATGCAAAAAACTGGTTGGTACAGTATATTGAGGTCTCGGGGTAGGCATGCATGCTCGTGAATAATTGGTTCTATGATTTACACGATGATTGAGCCGATGAAATACGTACTGGGTACTTCGGAGTCAATCTATTTTGTATTGCAAGCCAAGAAATGGTCACTAATAACAAATTATTTTGCTCCTCTTCAGTTGAATCTTATTATTATTGACTCTGTAGTGCTCAAGCCCCCATGACTCTCATAAAGCTTGTTTACATTATTGTTTCGCCAGGCAGTGTTCGGAAAAACTCAAAACTCAAATCTCAGCATGAGTTTATGCGGCTCTGAGTTTTACCTTCCAAAATTCAACGTCGCAAAAATCATCGATGAGTTTTTCGGGTTAAGATAATCAATTTCTTAATATGTCGGCGCTATTCATTGTTATTACTATTGCTTGTGCATCAGCGGTTGGGAAACTAAGACAACACGCAAAAGCATGCTATCAATTGACGTTTGAGCGATTTTTGTGAGAATTTCAAGCGTAAATTTTGATTGCCACATTCGTACGCGAGTTTATTCTCGTAGTTAGACTCAATGAATGAGATTTGAGAATGATATTGCGAACCTTGCGCCAGTATGGTTTATATGAAATGTAATCAATTTGTGACATCGAAGCTTTATTGGTTTTTAAACTTATGTCAGTTTTTGGTTTCTGCCTTTGAGCTTACACGGAACCGAAAAATTACCCAAAATTAAGTTCTTTTCATTCATCTCCCATGTTCCGTTTAATAAGCTAATTTTCAGTTTACCGCTTATAGTATTTTACATTTGACTACGGCAAAAATAATTACTTACTTGTAAGTATTTTCTACCCAAAATTAAGTTCAATTGGCTCAAATTTGAGAATATCTCATATACTATTTGAACGTTAATATTTAGCTTATTGAACGATAGTCATGAGAAAATCGAATCTCTCGTTCGAGTGAGAGTAGGATGCAAAACTCAAAATTACCCAAAATTAAGTAAAAAGAACTTAAATTTAGGGTAATTTTTTTCTCTGTGCGCAATCAGTAATATGCTATGAAAAAGAGCGGTTAATTTTTTTATGAGATAACGACAGTTAAGAAGAGTAACTACATGTTTGGCTTTTGAATGTTCAGCTCCCGTTTGGCTCTCAGTTGCCATGCATATTGAGTGAGCCCGCATACCGATCGATTGATGCAAAAATATTGAAAATGTATCATGAAATAGCCGAGTTATAATCGTTCAAAACCGGACATGTTCATTTTTCGTACTTGCAAAGTGTATCCTCATTCCTCATATAGAAAACGCAGACGTAGTCCTATGTCAAAAATCTTCAATAAAATCTAAGAAATATCTTCAAATGTTTTCACCACCACTTTTTTATCTTAACTTGATAAATAAGTCACGGGACTCAGAGGTGACAGGTAGATACATTTCCCCTGATTCCATCATTAGTTTAGACATAATTAATTTTCAAAATTAAAAAAGCAATTGTTTTGTTCGAAACCAAAATAACGTTCATGAAAATGTTATCTACTTGCTTACCAGAACACAATAAACACATTTTCATCGACAGAATTTCGGTTTTTAACGGAAAAAAAAACTGTTTTGAAGTTTAAAATAAATAATGACGTCTCCTTTCTCCTTAACATATTTATTTAGAATTTTGAAAATTTCATTACTAAGGGGCTGTACTTAAGGGGGTTAGATTTTGATAAGTTCTTTAGTGGGAATGACACTGATGAAGACTGCACATTGTAGTCGAAATACGTATCTGTCATGGATACCAAAATTAATTAAGTGGAATTAAATGGAAGATAACCTTTTTTGCTGTTTTATTTAGCATTCCGCTAACAACCCAATTTCATTACTTCATTCCAAATGAATTATAAGGATATTCAAATATTCTAAAAGTGGCGCCAGTGGTGTAGTGGTAAGCGTGATTACCTCTCACCCCAGCAGGCCTGGGTTCAATCCCAGTTGGAGCCGCCGAGATGTTCTGAGGCATAACATCTCTGATTTCGCCTTTTTTGTATTATTGTTTCCTTGATATGTTTTCCGTCGCTCTTGTTTTCCGTGCTGAGCACCAGTGCAACCGACGCCAGGGAGGCAGCTCCCACACCTGGACCCTACCAACTCATGAACCGGGGTCCAACGGCTTTACTTCACTTCCGAAGGATGGCGTGATCAGAGATATTATGCCTCAGAACATCCCGGCGGTGCCGACTGGGATTTAACCCAGGCCTGCTGGGGTGAGAGGTTATCACGCTTACCAGTACACCACCGGCAACGCTGATCATGCGTAGTTGCATATACATCAATTAATAATATTGGACATCTTAAAATACTTTTGATTGTTGTGCATTTTCTAAGGATATTACCAACCACCAAACTGTCACTGTCACGCCTGCTAAAACTTGTTCTTCGGGTATATCCACAGTTGTAAATTGAGAGCTATCTAAGCATGTACTATTCTTGCATTAGCATATTGTGAGATAAGAACAATAATATTCTATGCCCAGGGAAGTCAAGAAATTTATCAACCAGAAAAAAATCCTAAGCCGGATCGAAAATCGAATCCAGACGCTATTATCATGAACTGAGGCAGACTCATCGATCAGAAGGGCATAACAAAAGTAAAGCACAATTCTAGATAGAGCTGGAATTAGGGTGTAACAGCTTTTGTAAACAATTACTTCTTTCGATGATTTATTGAAAGGTAAGGCTCGTTAACGCAAATCAACATCACCATCGGACGTTTATGTTGGTTTGCGTGAGCGTGCCTTGAGTTTCTAGAAATCATCGAGAGAAGTAATTGTTTACAAAGGCTGTTACGCCTAATTCCAGCTGTATCTAGAATTATATCAATGGTTGATATTTATATCAACGTGTGTTATATTTTGATATATTAGTGAAAAGTGGTTTGTGCGAAGTTTCTCATCATATTAGAGTTATACCAAAGTCAGTTATATCAATACATAAAATATGTATTAATGAATCCAAAATATAAGTTTATCCACTATTTTCTGTTTCTATTTGTGGATAAATAGTAAGAAATGATAAGATTTTCGAATGATTGTCACAGATTGTTAAAATCATAAATTTCTTCAGCAATAACCGGTGTCTCGTATGCAGCTATCTCTTTGATTATCTGATCTGCTGGCCTAACAAAGTAACAAAAAAGTCCGTTTTTTATTGATACACAGTTTTCTACAGGGCATAGAGGTTCAGGTTGTGCAGCAGATTCATATTTTAAAATAAAAACGAATGTTAGTGTGCTATCATTGTTGAACAAGAAGACGACATACCCATAATGACAATTCACACAAAAATAAATCCTTTCGGAGCTGGGAAAATGGTAAAGCTTTCGGGAAAAGTTTTGCCTATGGTGAAAACATTCAACATTTTCATAAAGTCTTCCAATCCTCCTTGGGTAGGTAAGCTTGTGCCTTATATAAAAATTCAGTGCCATTAACATTATGTCTTTGACACGAATGTTGTCATGAAATTTTGCCGATTGATCGTAGCTCGAAGGTTTCTGAAAAAAGATAGGATGTTCTCGGTCTTGTCTATCTTGATTAATAAGATAATAAATACCGATCCGGAACATCGTTCATCGTATCCTTCGAAGAATTCTGCTTGTATAAAATGTACCGATTTTTCTGATTCGTCATCGGAAAATATTACTGACTGCGATCTGAAATAGATTGGCTGCCTACTGTTTTTTTTTGTTTATTATAGTCACTTTAACACTGTTGGGTCATTTGTGACTTGTCCGCGGGTGAGATTTGAACTCGTGACTTTGGCGTGAGAGGTATGCATGTTAACCACTACGCCGGGGTCGCCCCCGACAGGGCCTACTGCTTCTGAACCAGATGATGAATGAAATTGCATCACAATAGGAATCTCATGATTTGATGGAAGATTCTTTAACAATCCACGTGGAAGACCACGAACGACGGCAACCACGCACCGGGCTCAACTGCCACATAACACAATTAAACGCGTTCCACTTGAACCGGAAAAAGTAAAATATGTGCGAGGTTACCTTATTTTTCATTCATTCATTCAGAAATACTAAAACAACCAATTTTCTCTCGGATCGGTTGTTGGAACTCCGCATTTATCGGGGAGATAAATCAGCTGCTGCAAAATCTTTGGCTGATAAAGCACCACACATTATGAAGCGAATTCTGGCATATTATGGGAACAAGAAGCCCGGATAATGACACTTAATTAATTAAAATGACCTACAGTTGATGAAGTCCGAAAAAAATAAACTTTATTTGCAATTATTTATTTGAATATGATTCGAAAAAATGTGAAAAAGAAATGGCATAACCATTACCAGATATATGACAAATTTTATATCTAATTTATAACAACGGTTGTTATAGATGCATATTTTTGAATTCGATGGATTATATCTAATTTTGTAATATTTTGATACAATCATATCAAGATTTGTTATAATTTTGTTATCACTATACGAATTTTTGTTTTGATTTTTATTATTTTAACAACTAACCAGCCAATGTTTATAACAAATTATGTTCCATATTGTTTTTGAAATAAATAACTCCAGTTGTGATAATTTTGTTATGGTTTTCTGAATTGATCTATACTCAAGTAACCATCAAGCTCACTAATGCAAACAAAAAAGCAACATAATGCTGATATAAGGCTAATATGAAAATTTAAAGTCGAATATCAGCCTTACATTGCAAAAAGGGCCCTTACCGGGCTATGACCTTGGCGGTTTTTTTTTTGGCAAACATACTTTTGAACATAAAAACCAATAAATGATCCATACAATATTGGAAAACGTTCCATAAAAAACATCCAAATGATCCATAAAACTTCGGAGAAAATCCTTAAAAAAAGTGTGAATGATCCATACAAAATAGCAATATGATCCATATTTAATGTAAAATTTAGCAACACAATTGTAAAAATATACCGCTATATTTCTAAGGAATGAACATTGAAATTGTACGAATTACCCATAAACATATTGCAATTGATCCATAATACATTCAACAGTGAACCTTAAACTAAAGAAAGTGATCCATAGAAAATCATGTTTGCGCACTTAAAAAATATAGCCATGTTCGTATTAATGAAAGCAACTTCCTCAGAGCAGTCTCGTTTTGGACAGCTTGAGGCTGACATAGGTTTTATTAAACTAATATAAAATCAAAACCAATCTTAATGCTTATAAGGTGGCAAAAGGAACCAAGAAGTCTGTCCCAAAGAAACCATCTAGCAGAAATAATAGAGTGAGGAGTGATGCCGCAACCGAATCTGGAAAAGGAAGTACCAATGAGGTCAGCCTGGAAGAATCCCTAGACCAGTTGCTGCAGGAGAAAAGCGCAAATAAGAAAGCGCTGGAGGAAGAGAAATTCCTCCATGAAAAGCGATAGGAGGCTGAACGGGAGATTTTCAAACCGAGAGTTATCTTCCGTCACTCTTTCAACAAAGATTTGGCTAGATTTAGCATTTAGGGATTCAATTATTATTTTAGTTAAGCACGCAAACGATGTAGAATGAGCTACTTACTAGTTACTTAGGGTAAATTATGTATATAGCGTTTAGGAACAAATTGTAGGTTACCAGATTTTAGGATCAAATTGTAGTATCTAGATTAAGCAAATATAGGGTTATTAAATTCAATATTTGCACGAATTCCACCTCCAACTAACCTACTTCAGTAGCTACGTAGAGGTAACTTTAAGACCAGAAGGTCCCGAAGAAATGTGCTCAACTTTTTGGCTAAGCTCTGGTACTATCTTCGGTCTCAAGCTTATCGATGCACCCCTAAAAAACACGAGAAAATCCACGAGCCCCTCATTTTACCTGTCAAACATTCATAGCGAATCAAAACAAACATTGTGTAGTACGTTAATCGATTTGCTTGGGACCAATAGGCAAGTCAAGTAGTGAGCCAATTTAAAATCGTTAGTTTCGTATTGATTGTTGGTAGCTAGTTCACTACAAATAACTACAATTTAATTAAACGATAGGTATATTAATAAATTTAGGCAATTGAAATAATTTAGCTGTAAAACGTTTTTTAGATGGTTTGGAATAGTATCTTGTTTTCCTCTTTTTTTCTCGTTCATACTCCGACCTATCTAAGGTTTGGTTCAACGGAACTGTGAGTTCACAGTTCCGTTGAACCAAACCTGATGTATGTCATTTCTGACAGCGACCGTTACCGTAGCTCTCTGAATCCCCCACAGGGTTGTCACTGGGCTTGGCGGTACAGGGATATCCCGATATTCCGAACAGCCATGATCCATAAATTAGACGTATATTATTCACGTTTTGGACACTGTTTTATTAATTTTGATCCATAAACCATGAAAAATTGCTCCATTACTACTTAACTACTTAGATTTACTGTCCTGCCGTGTTTTTAGGTAGATGTGCGAGCGATGGTCTAGCGTCTAGAATTAGCTTCCAAAAGAAGCTTCTATAATAATCTTCTTAAGAAAAAATGTAAAAAAAATGTTAATTTTATGGATCATACCTAGGGTAGGTGTTCCAGTTGTTGGTAGACGTGCTTATTTTGGTGTGTCCCAATTATAGTCTATATCTCGGTCTATATACATATGTTTTTTAATTTGATCAAAATAAACCTTGGAAAATTGCTACATTACTGCGTAGCTACTCAGATTTACTGTTCTGCCCGTATTTTTTTTGTCAGAAGAGCAGAACGATGGGCGAGCGTCTAGAATAAGCTTCTTAAAAGGTTTCTAAATGAAGCTTCCATAGGAAACGTCTTAAGAATATTATTATAGAATCTTCTTTTGAAAGGTAATTCTAGACGCTTGCCCGTCGCTTCGCACATCTACCTTAAATACACGGGTAGGACAGTAAATCTAAGTAGATAAGCAGTGGAGCAATTTTTCAAGGTTTATGGATCAAAATTTAAAAAAATAGTGTCCTAAACATGAATAATATACGTCTAATTTATGGATCATGCCTATATTTTTAAGTGTGCAAACTTGATTTTTTATGGATCACTTTTTTTAGTTTAAGGTTCATTGCTGAATGTTTTATGAATCAATTGCAATATGTTTATGGGTAATTCGTACAATTCCAATGCTCATTATTTAAAAAATTAGTGGTACATTTTTACAATTGTGTTGCTAAATTTCACATAAAATATTGATAATATTGATATTTTTTATGGATCATCCACACTTTTTTAGGGATTTTCTCCGATGTTTTATGGATCATTTGGATGTTTTTAATGGAACGTTTTTCAATATTTTATGGATCGTTTTATCAATTCTAAAGGTGCAAACTTAGGGCTGCCGTTTTCTTCCTTGATTTGTCTTGTTGTCGTGCTGAGCACCAATGCTACCGACGCCAGGGAGGCAGCTCCCACACATGGATCCTACCTATCGACCCATCAACTCATGAACCGGGGACCAACGGCTTTACTTCCCATACTTGGCGTGATCAAAGATGTTATGCCTCAGAACATCCCGGCGGCGCTGACTGGGATTGAACCCAGGCCTGCTGAGGTGAGAGGTAATCACGCTTATCACTACACCACCGGCGCCGCTAGCTTAGCAATTATTCACATTTTTGCTGAAATTTGGTCATTTTGGAAATTGTTAAATGTTCAAAATGGCATCCTTGAAATTTTTCCGAAAATGGTAGCATGGAAACGGCATTTCTGATCGAAATATCGTTTGAGAAAAACAATGTCTTTCTGGGAAAAATAAACGAAAATGTTTTTTTTTTTAATTTTTCCTTTAAAATAAAAATTAAAAACCCAAATAACTCACCCAATTTTTGAAAAGAAAAAAAATCGAATAAAGTTTATTAAAAATAGATTGTTTTAAACCAAGGACACTTGCAAACTGTCAAGAATCGTAGAACAAGCACTTATGGTCTCAAACATTGTTTTTATCAAGAGTTCCACGCTTACATGCTCAAATTCTTTAGATTTCGATGAGACAATGACTTCCGAATTAAAATATGATGAAATTACGATAAGAACTCCACCACCTGACATTCTTTGAGATAAAACAAAATCGCGGTCATCTTTGAAAGCATTATAATCACTACCAAAAATTTCCTCACTTTTAATGGAATCATTCCTACTTGTTTCAGTTCCCATTGTAACCGAAAAAGAAGGTGATGATGATGGTCCCACCTCTTACCCATACAAAGGTATGAGCTGGACGATTTATCTTTAATATAGTTAAATATGGCATTTTTACCAGGTTAGCAAACAAAATCGATCTGGTTACAGTTAAAGATATAAATTCCCTCTAGAGTTTACAGTTGCTTCACACCGATATAAATGTGGAAAAGCTCAGGCGTGCCCCTCTTAGTTTGCCTTTTTGTCTACCTAAAATATTCATAAGTTTTACAAGCAATCAAGATTAATGAACAATCAACAAAGCATCCTATTACACTAGCAATCTGATGCTATGATAATTTTCGAAAAGGTCTGGAATGCTCACAAACCCCCAACATTTGCTAGAAAACTTACTACTAACTCAAGGTATCTTCCAAATAAGCTTCAAAATTGCATTTTTTAATCAAACTTTAAATTCAGTCCTCTATATCCGTAATAAGCGCGCGAGACCTTTGTAGACTACTTTTTTAAAATCTACTACTATTAAATCAAATATTAAAAATCCATCATCACCATCGTCGCAAACAGAAATAGTTTTTGCAGTGAGGCTGCAATAATTATTAAAAAGTCGTCATTACAGCTATCCATATAAAATAATCCATTAGAGATAACTTCGTCAAGATACATAATTTGTAGATTCATAAAAAAATCACTGGATAACAGTTCAATAGACAGTTTTAACGTGTGAAATGCAGTGTTTTTTTTTAATTCTGTTAGTGTTGCTGAACGTTTGATATGTCTAGGCATCGAATTGAAAACATTTATTCCTTTATAATGTAATGAATTTTGTGAAGCACAAGTTAAGAAATGTGGTGTTCTTATTTCAACCGCGTTTCTAGTACAGGGTGCGTGACGAATTTTTGCAGTAAATGGCATATTTGAGAAAAAATACACCAGTTAGTTATTCTAGCAATGCATTTTGTGCGATTTATTTTCTTTCGCAACATATGGAAGTTGTAAGTAAATTTATTCAAAAAACATTGCCTTCCCTTTCGACGACTGTAGTTAGACGCTTCCGGAAACTGTAGTATGCACGTTTTAAAATGTTTCGATCCATAGATGTCATCACTGCCTTGATTTTAGCTTTTAGCGACTTAAGTGTGGTGTGAGGGGTTCTATTGGTATCCCGTTGGACGACGCCCTATACAAAATAATCCAACGGATTGATATCGGGACTGCTTGGGGGCCAAATTTCTTCCTCCCAAATTTACGAAATATTTTCCGTAAGCCATTTCTGTGCTTTATTAGCAGTATGAGCAGGTGGCTCCGTCTTATCATTTTCCCAAGATTTTTTTTAATTTTATACACTGTTATTTCAGACACATTTACCGACCGAATTATTTCTTTCATGCATACTCCGGCGCGCAACAAAGCGACAACGGCTGACAGATTGCTCTCTTGTTTCGACATCTTTACGTTTACTCAACTTTGTTTGTTTAAATCTTACACCTAACAGTATAAGCTATCCAGTGCTGCCAAATATATCTAAATCATGATGCACAAGCATGAGAAATTACAATTTGAAATTTACTGCAAAAATTCGTCACGCATCCTGTATTATATCTATGAAAGTCACTTCCTCTTTCAATTCGATCATACACATATCGAGGCAGCAAACCGTTAACTTCTTTAAAAATGAACACCATAGTTAAATATACAATTCTTTGCTTCACCGACAACCATTGTAAGGCGTCTAGCATCAAAGTTGAGGAAGTGAATCTATTACATCTCAAAATCAAACGCATTATTTTTTTTCTGCAAGCGCTGTAATCTCGATATTTGTGTTGCATTGGCCAAAAATGAAAGCTGTATTTTGCTGGCAATAGTTGAATCGTTTTTCAATTGACATAGAATTCCATACTTCTTGGCAATTTTCTTGATGACATTGTCAATGTGAGAGTTGAACTTAAGTTTGTCGTCAATAATCACGCTCAATATATTCTCAATATATACTGCTCAATATATAGAACTGCCTATACTGACTGATATGCTACTAAGGACAATTGCTAGTCGTGGTAGAACTAGTGTATTGAACGATTTGAACTCCAGTGCGGTTTTGGAGATCCTAGAATCATGGACCTTGGTATACGATAGAATTGGATGTGAATATACTCCGGAAAAGTTTTGCCATTGTCCAGGTCGTACTTGATCTAGTAGGTCATTTTATCTTAACTCAAAGCTGATTTGAAGTACCTAGAACATCTTATATGTATACTAATTCAATGTTGTCGATGCGCATTTACTCTATGAGCCAAGCTTTGTCCCTAAAGACATCGCAATGAGAATGAATGTTGAATGATTAATCTAGATTTTACGACCATCATTGGGCACACATCGTTGGACCAGTGCACTTGTCTGTTAGAAATGCAGTCAAGGATTAACACTTCAGGATAGTGGTAATATGTCTTGCTTTGTTTGTGTCATTTTTGATAAAAGTGCTAGCCCGTATTCAAAATGTAAAAAAAAAACATATTTCCCAAAAGTCATGTCCAATTAACTTCAAGAATCTATTGTTATGTACCTGACAATTCAGCCAAAACTGATGTGGAAGCCTTGAACCGCCACAATCTGTGCAACTGCCACCAGCCCTGACGTTTAGCGTCACTTCTGTTGATATTGCACCAATTGCAATCAGCCACCGGCTGTGTCAGGAACGCCGCCACAGACACAGCGATTACACATATGTGGTTCTTCGAAATTTGATTGAAATTTTACCGAAGCACTTTTCCGATTGCCGCGCAATATTACCGAAAAATAGCTTGTAATTGCGCTCAAAGTGATTGATATCTCGTCTGAAAGGCTTCACCAACAAACACGCAAAACAGGGTTTTTTTCCTCCAATATCGCTCAAGATCGTTGATTGGTTCCTTCGGCAAGCGGTTCGAAACGTTGTTGATGGATGTTTGCAGGTAATTTTCGTGCACTTGTACCACGGTTATTAAATATTTCACACCTCACAGTTCGATTTCCATATGCATGCTGCTCTGGGGGAAAACACGTAAAGAAATTGCTACTTTTGTATTTTTTTTTCTCTCTCGCAGACTTTTGCTCAAGCCCACCAGTCAATTCAATGTATAACTGCCGAAACGCACACCAGAAATTGTGTGCAGTTGAGAAAGAGACGACGCCAAAGAAAGACGCCGGTTGCAATGGAGTAATTATGCTGCACTGGGCGCCTCGTGCAATGATGATCCTTCGCCACTTTATGTATCAAAGATTTTGTTTTGAATATCGCGAAACGACACACGGTTTTCGTATGTTGGCGCGCCCAAAACCGCGTGCGACGGGAATATCTGCGAGCGACCGAACACGTTGAGCGATGAGCGAGCACTAACCGGAGAGGCCGTTGCCAATCTAGCTGCTACCTGGTAGCTGGCGTTGAACCTAGAAGGCTTCTTCAATTCCAGCGTGCTTGCAACAACTGTCGCCTCTAGAGCCGATTCGAAGTCTGTGCTTGTGTGGATATATGGTATAGTGACCGAATGGAAGCGGACGGTATAATAGCTGCCATAAAATAAAAACGATCAGTTGAAGGCGTCTTGAAAGCTGTTCCATCGCAAAGCTTTTCAGTAGAAATATACTTGTACTCAATGTTTCGAGCAAGTTTCAAGCAAAGTACGTAGCTGAGGAGTTGAAATCATTCGAAGAATTTCAATGATTATAGTTTAAATGTCCAAATTTCGTGCATCTGCCTTGCCTTGGGACCAGCTATTATTTTTATTGATTTCATTGATATCTCTGTCAGAGCTTCATCGCAACGAGCCCCTGGGTCTGCCTGAGATTCCAAACTAGTGCATGGTGAAGGATTTTTTTCCTTCACACAAAACAAATTTCTCTTACATCCAATGTAATGTAAGGTTGGATTTATTACATTTTCTGCATATGTAGATTTTTTTTTTTAAATTACCGAACAGGTTTGGGTCGAAGGCTCTTCGATTTCTATGAAACTTCTCAAATAACAATCTAAATGCTTGGAAAATTTATTCTTATTTTATCATTGTTTTAACATAGCGTCCATTGCAGCCTATGATTAAAATATGGTTTTATGTGGTTGTTATAAAATTAGGCTGACAAGTAGTCTTTAAAACTATTACCAATATCAATAAAAGAAAAGTAAAGAAGAATATTCGGTAAATAATGGATTAATCAACGCAAAAAAACATTCATTCCAGATGCCGAGAACACAGAGCTGGAAAAAAAAAACGATACCTTCAGGACTGACGTTGGCACTGATGTGGACGCACATAAACAAATCGATTCATATTTAAGAAATTAAAACCCCTTCAGTGCTTTTGAACACGATGAATATGAGACGATCGCCAATATGAAACTCCTGGAGGATCTACAGTTATGGGGTCTCTCAAATAACATAAGGCACAGTACGGTGAAGGAGCTCTTAAAAATATTGAAAAGGTGGCTTTCCGATATACTTCTGAAAAATCCACGAACACTTCTTAAAACTACACAGACAGTTTCCGGTTGGAAATGGCCAGTATTGGCATCACAGCTTTAAACCTTGTATTGAAAATGCTTTTCGTGGAATGGGGAGCCAATGAGCATAATTAGCCAAGAGAAAATAGGAGGATCGCTTAGAATGTTGATTTTTTGACAGGTTGCCAAGGTTTTTGTTTTATTTTAATTCGCTGTACCTAATAAAACCAGCAAGCTAGCTTTAGAGCTAACATACATGTTAACGCGCTCAAGTTGGACTAGGAAATGCTAAGATACAACCAATAGTTTTATGTTATGCTTTAGAATTCCAACCTACACTCATAAAAAAATAACACGTCACTCACATGTGTTTCACTTCTAAATTTGCGCAATTTGGCAAACACATCAATTTCAAGTGTGAATGTTTTGAAATAAACTATTTCTTATCACTATAAAAACGCTTGCGACACACACGGATTCCATATGTCCCGGTTGTTGACTTAAAAAATCTGACACATAATTTTCAATCGCTCTACACTTGTAAGTGTGATGTCAATCATATCGGATTAGTATGTCATGTTTATTGGGTTTTAATTATTTATCACACAAATTTGTTAGACAAATTTCAATTTTATTTAAAAAATTTACATTTTAATATTGTATTGCTGCTTTCCCCAGCTCGACCTCGATGCCAGTCATCCTGTACAGGAGCCATTCGTGACCCAATTAAAGTAAAGAGGTTTACTGTAAGGATAGTACTGAAAAGAGAATGCTGATAAGATTTTAATGCTATTGGCAGTACAATAGAAGTTACTCACCTTTTCGATTAAGTTTCTAGTTCGATAGACATGGCTCCCAGAATATCCTCCAGAATCAATCCCTCAGAAGAGAATCCACGTACTACTCCATCACTGCAAACAATCCGAAAATAAATCAGATAAAATAATTTCATGCATATCATATACCTCTCCTTGTCAATCCACACTTCACTGAACCTATCAACTCGAAACACCGGGCCACGGGTGTATAATCATCTTCCTTTACCACTGTTTTTTTTTCGGTTTGTAATGATCTCCTTCGGAAATTTTATCTAGCATGAAAATCACTCTTGGCCCTGCTATCCACGAAACAGGTTCTTCGAGCATAATCTTCGGGAATTGTATAATTTGCATACGGTGCAGCTGTTTCCCATGGCAACGCCATTTTTACTTGATTTAGGATGAAGTTGACAGGTGGAAAAAAATTTATTCCTGTTTACCTTTGAGAAACAAGTAATTCGCATCGTATTGAAATGCTAATCACTTGAAAGCGATTTGTTTTGAACAGTGGTGTGGTTTCATAAGTTATTCAATTGGATTCAACGTGAAATACACTTGAATTGATGGAGTAGGATTTTTCATCAACCCAAAGTGTAAAGCACTAAAACAACACTTTGATCCAATGTGGAAATCCTTGAAAATCAATGTGGATGTGCATTTGAAAAATCAAGAGTTCAAACATTTGAATCAGACGTGTACATTTTTTTTGAGTGTAGAAGAATACGTTATATTGGGGCATTTTTAAGGAGCGGCAAGTTATAACGAAAAAAAAAAAATAATTGATAGGCGATAAAATACTTTCATATCACTCCACTGCGTCCTAGCAAGAAGTACGGTCGACTTAGTTCGCGCTCCGCTATTTTGGAAGTTTTCTCGATATTCACTTGATTTAAATTATCAGTTTTTCTCGCTTAGTGTTTCCTGACATAGTTCCCAGTTAAACAATTAACTAAAAGTGAGTTTTTTTCTGAGAAGAAAGTGTGTTTTCGGCATCATCGGAAGGAAAATTGTTTTGGCGATTGCCAATTCGCCAACCATTTTGCGCACCATCGGTGCGTGGTAACGCATACCTGCACACGGATCATCGTCATCGAGTGTCAGCATCTGCCTCCGCATTTACACCGCTCATCTATCATCGTGTGTTCAGCTGAGTGCCGACCCTCATACAAGCACACACCAACGAAGACCGCCCGCACACGCTGATCGAAGATCATCCACGCTGCGCGTCGCTCCGCTGCTGCTGTTTAAACGCTCGGTGGTAGTAGTATAGGATTATCAGATAAGTTTTTGTTCTTGTTTCTCTCTTTCGCCCATCTGTTAAATTTTAAGTTTGTGTTCTGTGTTTGTAGTTTTTTTTTGTGTATTGTGTCCGAGTGATTATCGTTTCAGTGGTAGAGCGTTTTTCGCTCCCACTAGTACGGTAAAATGGACATTTTGTCGCAAGACGAAATGGACGTTTTGTCGGAAGATGACACCACTTTGCCACGCGATGGCAAGAAGGGTCGAAAACGTACGTCATCTCAGAAGAAAGATGATGTCATCCCTGGTTCATCGTCTCAGTCTGGCAAAGGACAGGCTCAGATAAACCCCCGATCGCGAGCCTATCCAGATGACTCGACTGGCCCATGGGTTGTTTACTTTCAGCCCAGAAACAAACCTTTGAATGTAATGCAAATTACGAATGATCTGACGAAGCGATACTCGGCCGTGACTGAAATCACGAAGGTTAGGCACAATAAACTTCGTGTCTCCGTCTCTAGCCTGAAGCAGGCTAACGAGATTGCTGCCTCCCAGCTCTTCACGCTCGAGTATAGAGTTTACATCCCAGCTCGTGATGTGGAGATCGAAGGTGTGGTCACCGAAGCGAGTCTGACCCCCGAGATCTTGGAGAAGCAGGCGGTTGGCCGTTTCAAGAACCGTTTGCTTCCCCCGGTGAAGATACTGGATGTCCAAAAACTGGGCTCAGTATCTGTCAGCGAGGGTAAAAAGAGTTTTACCCCCACAGACTCGTTCCGTGTGACCTTTTCTGGTTCAGCCCTTCCTCACTACATCGAGCTGGGAAAACTTCGACTACCTGTGCGCTTGTTCGTTCCCCGGGTCATGAACTGCCAAAACTGTAAGCAGTTGGGACATACGGCGTCCCACTGTGGCAGCAAGGCACGCTGTTCCAAATGCGGGGAGAAGCACGAGGATGGCGCCTGCACAGTCACTGCACCAAAATGCGTGTACTGTAAGGGAACTCCTCATGGTATCTCGTCATGCCCGGTGTACAAACAACGCGGGGAGAAATTACAACGCTCACTTAAGGAACGTTCCCGGCAGTCTTTTGCAGAAATGCTTAAGACGGCCACGCCATCGACCAACGACAAAAATCCCTTTTCTCTTTTGTCAGATGACGAGACTGACTCTGACTTGGCTGAGGAGGGAACTTCTTTCCTTTTTTCAGCACGGAAACGAAAACGCATCCGTTCGCGGAAAGTTGAGAATGAAGAACCTCAAATCAGCTTGCCCAAATCAAGGAGTGGTGGAAAAAAGGAAGTTTCTACTCCTCCTGGATTCAGAAGAACTGACTATACCCAGGATTTTCCACCTCTCCCGGGGACATCCAAAACCCCTGATGTCCCATTTTTAAGAACAGAAGCCCCTTCTTCATCTGGGTTGTTCTCATTTGATAAAATTGTGGACGATATCCTCAAGTACCTGAATATTTCTGATCCTCTGAAAAGCATTGTTCTGGCAATGCTTCCTACTGTGAAGACCCTCTTAAAGCAATTGACGTTGAAATGGCCCCTCCTTGCAGCAATCATTTCCTTCGATGGATAATTTTCCAAACGAGGTCGGGGATTTGATCACTATTCTACAGTGGAATTGTCGAAGTCTTATTCCTAAATTAGACTCTTTTAAGTTTTTAGTTCACAATAATGATTGTGATGCATTTGCTCTTTGTGAAACTTGGCTCTCTTCAGATATTGATCTTCCTTTTTATGATTTTAACATTATTCGACTGGATCGTGAGGATTCGCGTGGAGGAGGGGTACTTTTGGGGATCAAAAAGTGCCATTCCTTCTATAGAGTGAATCTTCCACAATTTCCAGGTATTGAAGTTGTTGCATGTCAGGCTATTATTAAAGGTAAGAGCCTTTGTATTGCTTCTGTTTATATTCCTCCTAGAGCCGTTGTTAATCGCAAACAACTTTCAGATATATGTTCGGTACTTCCTGCTCCACGGTTGATCATGGGAGATTTCAATTCCCACGGTACAGGCTGGGGGGAACTGTATGATGACAACCGTTCTACTTTTATATATGACCTCTGTGATAACTTCAATATGACAATACTTAACAATGGAGAAGTAACACGTTTGGCTGGACCATCCTCGAGTGGAAGTAAATTAGACCTCACACTTTGCTCTAACTCATTATCGTTGGATTGCACGTGGAATGTAATCCAAGATCCCCACGGTAGTGATCACTTGCCGATCAAAATTTCGATTGCCAGTGGGTTCAATCCGTCGGAATCCGTTAACGTCGCGTACGACCTCACCCGTAATATCGATTGGACAACGTTCAAGACCGCGATAGAGGAAGCCGTGTCGTCGGTAGAAGGGCTTCCACCGTTGGAGGAATATAACTTCCTCTCCAATCTGATCTTGGACAGCGCGCTTCGAGCTCAAACTCGGTCGGTTCCTGGAACGTCTTTGCGTAGGAAACCTCCTTCCCCTTGGTGGGACCACCAATGCACAGAGGTTTATCGTAAAAAGTCCGACGCGTTTAAGCTTTTCCGGAAACGTGGAACACCCGTGTATTTCGAAGCGTACTCGACTCTTGAACGCGAACTCAAAAGCCTCATCAAAGCCAAGAAACGCGGATACTGGCGGCAATTCGTGGACGGATTATCGCGCGAAACGTCGATGAATACGCTGTGGAATGCGGCGCGAAGGATGCGTAACCGGTCTTCAAACAACGAGAGCGAGGAGTACTCAGATCGTTGGATTCTTAAGTTCGCACGAAAAGTATGTCCTGATTCCGTGCCGGCACGGATGATTCCTCGCGAAACGACGAATTCGGTAGACGAGATCAGCCAGCCCTTTTCAATGCTGGAGCTCTCACTCGCGCTCCTTTCGTGTGGCAATTCGGCTCCGGGGGCTGATAGAATCAAGTTCAACTTGTTGAAGAACCTCCCAGACGTCGCTAAGAGGCGCATGCTGAACTTGTTTTGTCAGTTCCTGGAGCTCAATATTGTTCCGGATGATTGGAGGCAAGTGAGAGTTATAGCCATTAAAAAGCCTGGAAAACCCGCTTCAGATCATAACTCGTATCGTCCCATCGCGATGTTATCGTGCATTCGAAAATTGTTGGAGAAAATGATCCTTTTTCGCTTGGACAAATGGGTTGAGACGAACCACCTACTCTCAGATACTCAATTTGGTTTCCGTAGGGGCAAGGGAACGAACGACTGTCTCGCGTTGCTTTCCACCGAAATTCAGTTGGCTTTTGCTAAAAAAGAGCAAATGGCTTCTGTGTTCTTGGATATTAAGGGGGCTTTTGATTCAGTATCGGTTGAGGTCCTTTCAGACAAACTCCACGCATGTGGCCTTTCTCCATTAATTAATAACTTTTTGTACAATTTGCTGTCAGAGAAACATATGAGCTTTTCTCATGGAAACTCTACAGCTTCACGATTTAGTTACATGGGCCTCCCCCAGGGCTCATGTTTAAGCCCCCTTTTGTATAATTTCTACGTCAGAGAAATTGACAATTGTCTAAGTGACAACTGCACGCTGAGACAACTTGCAGATGACGGAGTTGTGTCTATGACAGGGCCCAGAGAGGCCGACCTGCAAGGACCCTTACAGGATACCTTAGACAATTTGTCTACTTGGGCTATTCAGCTAGGTATCGAATTCTCCACGGAGAAAACTGAGTTGGTCGTTTTTTCTAGGAAGCATAGCCCAGCACAACCGAAGCTTCAACTTTTGGGTAGGCCGATCACTCATTCCATGTCTTTCAAATATCTTGGGGTCTGGTTCGATTCCAAATGCACCTGGAGATCCCACATTGAGTATCTGAGACGAAAATGCCAACAAAGGATCAATTTTCTTCGAACAATTACCGGAACGTGGTGGGGAGCCCATCCACAAGATCTTCTGACGTTGTACCGGACAACGATTTTATCGGTTTTAGAGTACGGTAGTTTTTGCTTCCAGTCGGCGGCTAAAACGCACATCATCAAACTGGAACGGATCCAGTATCGCTGTCTTCGTATCGCGTTAGGATGCATGCACTCGACTCATACGATGAGTCTCGAAGTGTTAGCGGGCATGTTGCCACTATCTGATCGGTTTTCGGAATTATCCCTCAGGCTCCTCACCCGTTGTGAAATTATGAACCCACTGGTGATTGCAAACTTTGAGAAGCTTCTTGAGCTAAACCCCCAAACTCGTTTTATGACATTGTACTACGTGTACATAACACAGGATGTCAGCCCTTCACAGCATAATCCTCATCGTGTATGCTTCTCTGACTTCGGCAATTCAGTTAGTTTTGATTTATCTATGACGCGGGAGATTCGTGGGATCCCAGAACATCATCGTTCCATGATTGTTCCGTCAATTTACGCTGCAAAGTTTGGCCAAGTTGATTCCGCAAGATCGTTCTTCACAGATGGATCACTAATAGAGTCGTCCGCTGGTTTTGGTATTTTTAACGAATTTCATAGCTCCTTGTTCCGTATATGTTGCTGAACTGGCGGCAATACACTATACGCTAGAAACGATCACCTCACTTGCACCAGATCACTATTTTATTTTTACGGATAGTCTCAGTTCTGTCGAGGCTATTCGATCCATGAGGCCGGTAAAGCACTCCTCGTATTTTCTCATGAAAATACGAGAGCTTTTAAGTGCTTTATCTTTAAGATCTTTTGTCATCACCTTTGCATGGGTCCCATCTCATTGCTCGATTCCGGGCAATGAGATGGCGGACTCACTTGCTAAGGTGGGCGCTATGGAAGGCGATATTTACGATCGACAAATCGCCTACAACGAATTTTTCTTCATTTATCGTCAACAGTCACTCGTCAGCTGGCAGAATAAGTGGAGTGAAGGGAGTTTGGGACGATGGCTATATTCGATCATCCCTAAGGTGTCGAAGAGTCCTTGGTTCAAGGGGTTGGATGTGGGTCGAGACTTCATTCGTATGATGTCTCGCCTCATGTCCAATCACTATTCGTTAAACGCTCACTTGTTCCGTGTTGGGCTGGGAGACAGCAATCTCTGTGAATGTGGACAAGGTTACCAAGACGCCGATCACATCCTTTGGTCTTGTGCTGAGCATCGTGGAGTCAGATCTGAGCTGTGCGATTCCCTTCGGGCTCGAGGTAGACAACCTAATGTTCCAGTTCGGGATATTTTGACTAGACGTGATCTGGAGTTTATGAAACTCATATATGTTTACTTTAAGAATACTAACCTTAGATTGTAAGTTTTATTAACCTTGTGTTTAGTTTGTGTATTGTGCGTGTAGTTTTTTTTTAATGTTTGTTTTCAAGATGAATAGAAATTAGTTCATGTTTTAGGATTAATTAAATATTTGTATCGAAAACCACATTTCAAACCTCCCTCTCCCTTTTCCCATCCAAAAAAATTGTAAATCTCCACTAACCTCGAGACAACCGCGAGTATCCGGTCCAGCTCCTTTAACTTATATATAATATAAGACATCAATAATGTATAACGAAAATGATAACTCGGCTCTGTAAAGTTTATTCGATTGAGCCTGTACAAATAAAGTAATTAATAAAAAAAAAAAAAAAAATACTTTCATACATCTACTAATAAAAAATGGCTATTGTTCAACAGTAGTGACAGATTTGTACCTTAATAGATAATCTTTTATTGATTCTTTAATGTATGATGCTTATGTAGACAAGTTTAAAATATCCCTATATTTTAGTATTTATATGACGCACTGGATTTAGCTCCTATTTTGTATAATAATCACCATAAATATTGCACGGCATGCTCTGAAGCATATACAGATTGGTTAAAAAATGTAATAAAGTAGTCTAATTTTCAATATAGAACAATACCTGTTATTATTACAAACTGACATTGATCATTTATTTTTTATTTTTTATCTAGTTCGTTTATTTTTAAGGCTCAATCGCGTTAGGTTTACGGAGCCGATAATTCATTGTTCTTTGTTTGTAACAAAATTCACTTAATTCTATGTCTAGTAGGAGTTGGGCCGAATACTCGCGGCTTACTCGAGGTTAGAGGGGTACATTGTCGAAGGATAGGAAAAGGGGAGGAGCATGGGGGTAGAGTTTCGTTGTCTCATCAGAGCGATGTCGCCAGTATGAACGGTAGTGTGGTTCTGGAGTTCGACCGGCTATGGTGACCAGTAGGCGACGATGAGACTCATCGAGGAGACGGGGGACAAGACAAACAAAAACTAATAAGAGATACAAAAGACAAACGAATTAAATTCTTATACTAGACATTTGCAGAAACACATAAATCGACTGTGATCGATGTCATCGTAACCGTTTCCACACCGACAGATGTTGCTGTGCACGAGGTTTATTCTATTGAGATGAGCATCTAGCGAGCATCTAGTGGTTGGACATAAGTCTATTCATCACGCGAATGAAGTCACGACTTAAGTCCAAGCCTTAAAACCACGCTCTCGAAGAAACATTAGGAATAATTGAATGTAACCACCGTCCAAGATTTGCACTGTCCCAATCGGTTTTCCAACTCGAAAAACTCTGACGCACTAAATGGTAAAATTCACCGTGTGAAATTTGCCTGTCATAAAATTCGCCTTCCTGCGCGCCCACCTTTGCGAGAGAGTCCGCCTTCTCATTGCCTGGGATTGAGCAATGTGAAGGGACCCATACAAAGGTAATCATATATGATCTTTCGACCAGCACACTAATCTGCTCCCTTATACCCCGGACAGACTATGGCTTATATCATGTAATATAGGCTGTCTTGCAATGAGCACTCATACATAGGATTTCCAATGAAAACTAGATGTATGAGTGCTCATTGCAAGACAGCCTATATTACATGATATAAGCCACAGTCTGTACGGGGTATTACCATAGAGGTAACTCTAAGGCCACTGGGTCCCGAAGAAAATCATTATTATTTTTGGCTCACTCAGTACCAGAACAACGGTCCCAAGCAGTCCCAAGCTATTTCACTCACCCCTGCATGTTCTGCATGAATCCACACACCCCTGATGTTATCTGTCAAACTTTCATAGCGAATCAAAACAAACATAGTGTAGTAATAGAATTTCAACTAGAATAGGGTACGTTAATCGTTTGCTTGGGACCAATAGGCTACTAAGTGGTGAGCCAATTTAAAATCGTTAGTTTCGTATTGATTGTTGGTATTACCTTTGAAAGGAAATAACTTGATAGAGCTGGAATTAAGGCGTAAAAGCTTTTGTAAACAATGACTTCTCTCTATGATTTCTCGGAAGTCATGGCTCTCCCTGACAAATCGACATCACCGTCGAGAAGAGGAAGACTTCTCTTACCGGATGGATATGTTGATATGTGCAGGTGTGCCTTGAATTCCGAGAAATCAACAAGAGAAGTCATTGTTTACAAAGGCTGTTACGCCCTAATTCCAGCTCTATCTAGATAAGATGAGTGTTTACTTGGATTCATCGACCGAAATAGCCTCAATCGAACTAAGACTATCCGAGAAGATATAGTAATGGTCTGCGGGCATGTTGGAAATCATCCCCATTGCGAAGTTGATTGCTGCCAGCCCAGCAACATAAACGGAACAAGGTTCCTGAAGTTTGTGGAAGGCGCTATAGTTTTCATTGAAGACACCAAAGCCAGTGGATCCATTAAGACGTGACCCGTCTGTAAAATATATTTTCACGTAATTGACGTGTTGGTACTTTTCAGTAAAAATACGCGGGATAATAATAGTTCGAAGTTGATCTGGAATCCCATGAATCACTTGTTTCATGGACAGATCATATTCAATTGAGGAACTGCGATTGGTGAAGTGAGAACGGTCTGGAGTATAACAAGGAAGACACATATCCGAGGATACGTAGTGGTGGTAGATTCTCATAAATCGAGATTGTGTGTTCAACTCAAAAAATTCTTCAAAATTTGCAATCATGAGTGTGTTTGTCACTCCGCATTTGATTAGTATCCTGAGAGAGAGCTCTCAGAAACGGTTCTGGAGGGGTGTTACTCCTGCCAGAACCTCGAGACTCATGTTATGCGTTGAGTGCATACAGCCAAGAGCAATACGCAGACAACGATATTGAATTCGTTCCAATTTTACTAGGTGACATTTTCTTGCCAAGAGAAAGCAGAAAGAGCCATACTCTAGAACAGAGAGAATAGTCGTTTTATAAAGCGTTATGAGGTCTCCCGGATGAGCACCCCACCATGTGCCGCAAATTGAACGGAGAAAGTTGGTCCTCTGTTGACATTTTGGTTCAAATACGTTATATGGGTATTCCAAGTGCCCAAAAGATTAAGTTGCATTTGGGCTGGGTACCGCTTTCGAGTAAACACTACCAGTTCAGTTTTCTGCGGCGAGAATTCGATCCCTACATTCCTAGCTCAAGAAGACAAGTCAAGAGCAAATTTTCATTACGTCGAAAGTAACAAAAGTAAACAAAGTCGAGCTATCAGTGTCAATCGATGCTCCTGCTATTACACTATATTCTGTCCGAATATAGGATCACATCCCATTTTTAAATTTATTTACGATCAAAATAGTTTTCGATATTACTTAAGTCACCCGATTTCTATGGAGATGCAGTTTGACTTAAGTAACAGCGCTGAGAAACCCATGAAAAGTGTACGTTCGTCGTTTCGCTTTCTTATTATTAAAGTGAATAAGTCGAACTGTTTGTTGCTAAGATGATTTCGATGGTCCTAAAATAATGAATGGGCTGCACGTAAGGAGACGTAATTGATAATTCTCCCGAATATCCTGGTAAATACACTTTGACTTAAGTAACAATAGGGGCCACCAAACGACGTATAATAGCTTTTGACTTAAAAACCAGTATTTTTTAACATGAAAGCTAGCGAATTGCATTTGTATGATTAGAACCCTGCTATATATGTTAAACATTGCTATCACTATGAGATTATACGGGTTTAATTGAAATTATTTTTCTCGGATTGGTGCGAATGTTACTTACGACATAATGAAAATTTGCTCTTGAAGTTATCTGTGTGGACCTCTTACGGAAACCACACCGCCATCTGCAAGTTGTCTAAGCGTGCATTGTTCTGCCAAACAGTTGTCGATATCTTTGACATAAAATTTACAAAGAAGAGGGCTGGGACATGAGCCTTGGGGCAGGCCCATGTAGCTAATTCTGGAAGTTGTCAGTTGTCCAAGGGAAAAGTTTATTTGCTTTTTTGACAACAAATTGTACAAGAAATTATTTAAAATTCCAGAAATTCCACATCTGTGCAGATTGTCTGACAGGATTTCAATGAAAACTGAATCAAAAGCCCCCTTAATGTCCAAAAATATTGAAGTCAATTGCTCCTTGTGCGCAAAGCCAGTTGAATATCTGTGGAAAGCAGCGCTAGACAATCTTTTGTTCCTTTGCTCTTGCGGAACCCAAACTGTGTATTTGATAGCAAGTGTTTTGTTTCGACCCACTGATCGAGTCTCCGAAGGATCATTTTCTCCAACAATTTCCTAATGCACGAAAGCATCGCAATCGATCGGTATGAGTTATGGTCAGACGCTGGTTTGCCAGGTTTTCGAATGGCTATTACTTTGACCTGTCTCCAAGTCTAGCAAGCGTCTTTTAAATAGTGATATCTGGGAGATTTTTCCGAAGATTGAATTTAATCATATCGCTTCCCGGTGAGGAGTTGTTCGATGAAAGAAGAGCCATAGAGAATTCCAGCATTGTGGACGCTGCCGCTCGGAGACGCTTCTCGAAGAATGTGTTGTGCTGGAGCTGAGTCCAGACAGACCTTTTTAGCGAAATCGAATATCCTGTGACTAGATGAGACTCATCCTAGTGGCTCAACTAAGACTCCCGGATAACTAGCTCAGTAGCATGAGACCCCTGAACTGTGTCACAGAGCCGGCATGCTACTGGGTAATTCGGAGGGATACGCGGAACAACTTGTGCAGAAACTGTGGGATTTCTAAAATGATGATGAAATTAATTGGAAGCTAAAGTGTGGGTGGAAAAAGTCTAGAAGTTTATTCAAATGGAAATATGGTGCGGATGGTTTTATTGGGCTATTATGGGGTGTGTTCTATGGGTTTTTGCTTCCTTGGTACGTAGCGGTTGTGTTTGCTGGACGATGGCGAGCGCTCGCTGGTGGTGATTATATTGGGCAGCTGTTGTTTGGCTTGATCACTCCGTCGACAATGGCGGATCGGTGTCTTCAACTGGTCTGGAAGATGGTGACTGGAGCTGTAGTCACTACAATGGTGGATTTGAGGCTTGGGTTTGCGCGTTGCGATAGCGGTTCGCAACCAGGGTATATAGCAATCCCTGTGCAGCTACCGAAGTAGCCTTTTCGGTGTCAACGGCGTCTCCCTTCGTTGGCGAACATCAGCTGACCGTGACAAGGCCACCTTGGTCGAGCCGAGAAGGGTCTTCCTCCTTAACAATTAGGACTTCCGAGTCCGATGATGCTCTCCTTTCTGGCAGTTCGAAAGTTCGAAAGTACGTTTGATTGAGCTGAATTTCGCGTCTATTATGACTCAATTTTATGTCCAAATTGATGCTCGTATATGTCAATCTCAGAGCACCTAAATTTACATAAATTTTTCTAAGTGTGTACCTAGCTATTTATATTATCTATATTATCTATAAAATCAAATTAACGGCACCGGTGGTGTAGTGATAAGCGTGATTTCCTCTCACCCCAGCAGGCCTGGGTTCAATACCAGTCGGCGCCGCCGGGATGTTCTGAGGCATAACATCTCTGATCACGCCTTCCTTCGGATGGGAAGTAAAGGTTGGTCCCTGGTTCATGAGTTGATGGGTCGATAGGTAGGGTCCAGGTGTGGGAGCTGCCTTCCTGACACGTCGGTAGCATTGATGCTCATCACGTAAAACAAGATCGACGGAAAAAAACAAACCAAAGAAAAAAAAAAATAAAAAAAAAAAATCAAATTAAATTATATTAAAATCAAGGGGTCGGCCGAGTTGAAACGTCTAAGTCAAACGATCTGGTTGACATTAATAGATGTTTCGGGTGATCGTCGCCACTATCTATACCTAATAACACCTTTTAAAACCGTTTTTAGGTATCGATAGATAGATATCAAGTTGAACATATCATTAGGTCTCTTCGTTGACTTTCGTCGTTAATAACTTGAGCACATAAGCATTTCTTGTTGTGTTTGTCATATTAGATGCTAGATAAAAACTTCTTTTATCGATCTGTGTGCTGAAAATACCTGGGAATGTCTTTACATGACCATGGGGATGCAAAGAGAAAGTCGACGAAGAGAATCTGTCAATGTTACTTAGGACCTAATGCATTGTTCAGTTTGATATTGATGGAAGAAAGTAGTGCTTTCTTGAAAATCAAGAAAAATTAAAAAGGTTCCCCTGGACCTGGGGGTGCTTCGATCGGCACAAAAAATTGGATTCATAAAATTTAGACCAAAATAAATAAACATCTCCTCCAAATTTGGTCCAAATCGGAAGAGGGCCATTTCACGTGCCTCGGATACTTGGCGCGGAATGACCCATATGTATAATTAAATAGTGTCTTGTATGCCGCCGTCATGGAAGAACGGCGAAGCAATCGGTGCGTTTTACTTTTATCTGTCTCCAAGGGGTGTTCAACACTGCACATCTCAATCTGTGCCGAAAGCTGGGTCAAGCGTTGTGTCGAACGTGCCGAAGTATGGCAATCAGTCTCAGTATCCCGTGAGTTTGGCGGAAAAAATTAAGAACAGTGTAGATAATATATGTTGATAATAAATTAAAAGTAATAATAGTTCTAGTGTATTCAAATAATAATAATGCATGTGATAATAATAAATCGTGTGTAGCCTAGTAGCCTGCTACCTCAAACAGAATGTGAATAAAATAAATAAAACAAAAGCACTTAGCTCTCAGAAACGCGAGAGTGTGAGAGTGAAAAGTAGAAATAAAGCAAAAGCACTAATCTCTCAAAAGCGCTAGAGTAATTCTAGTACGTCTATGAGAGAAACATGTAGCTAAAGCATCGCAAACAGGAAAGCTTCCATAGAAATTGAGAGCTGTAATTGTAGTACGTCTCTGAGAAAACACGTAGCGATGCGTAAGCAAACGGGAAAGCTTCCATGGAAATTGAGAGCTGAGAGAGGATAACTTGATCAGTTTTGAAACAGACGTGAACAAGAACAGTTCAGTTCAGTTGTGTGCATCAATTTACAGATTGAAAAGATAGAGAAATCTGGGAAATCCGACAAACAGAAGTTTTAAGAAAAATTTCTATATTAAACGAACTGATTGCCAGTCATTCGCTTCAAGGAAGTGACACTCGAAATGCAGCCCCTCCGTGAGAATGAGAAGTGTGACTGATGACAGAAGCTGGAGCAGGAGAAGAAAGTTATGAACCATTCATCGTTCTGGCAGAGGTTTGCCGAAGTACATGTACATTGTCATGCAGCTTCTCGGGAAATGATTCAATCTAAAAATTGGTGGGGTTGTGTACAATACACGACCGCATGGTTGACGTAGACTACGTTGAGATGTTTAGTGAAGTTCTGGTGCATTAATCTTGATATTTATTAAAAATACTGTACACCCAACCGGTGGATGTAAGATTCGCTTACAATTATGTGGGATTCATCATCAGAGGATGTAAGTGGAGACCGCATGAACCGAGGATGCGATATACCTGCGGTCCAATGCAAGAAAATGGGAGACCGAAAAATGTAGAGTGTATTAGTGAGGTAAATTAATTATGTCGAAAAAAATTGGAAAAAGGTTGCCGACTGGACTCGAACAACGAACGTTTGATTATCAGACCTGTGCTTTCTCCACTGCTCTCTCAATGCTTCTGAATAAGGATAGCCTAAAAGCAAACAAGAAGCGCTCATTTCCTCTCACACTCGACTTCGTATGCTTTTTCTGCTGGAGAGATTCGAGGCAAGGATGTGCGTCGTTCTACCATGTTATACATAAAAATCAAGGCAAATGCTTGCTTGTGTAGGTGAAAGCACAGACAAAACACGAAATAAAAAAAGGCAAAAAACCATTACATCGCCTGCAAGGTCAACTTCTAACATTCGCTGCGATGTTCATGAACAGAGGATGATAGGAAATGGAACTAACATTCATTGTAATAGATTTTTGGTAACTCCATTTTTTTTCCTTGACATGTCAATTTCCTCACCCTTATTAGTTATTTTTCTTTCTGCTTCTGGACTTTCCGTTAGGGATATTTCCGCATATGAAACACTTATCTTTAATCGTTCGTCAAAAAATATATTCCCCGTGCACACTTCAATGCCCATCCCATCCCCGTTGAACATTTGTTATGTTTAACCAAACGCTTGATGGCAGTGAGAAATCGTTCACAAGCATGTAATGCACATCCCAGCCTAAGTAACATTGTAAGTTATATTGTGGTTTTAGAGTACTCTACAATCATGGTCTAAACTACCCTCCTAAAACCCAAATTGTTACTTGGGATGTAACCAATAAGCCCGCTAATTTGGATTGATTTTGTTATATAAAGCTAGCATACGACTAATACCCTCCCCTTGGCTAGTTTTTGCACCTTGCTGTTGGTGGGCGGGCTTAATTTCATGCTAGTGGAGTGTTGGAGACGGTAGGTTTATGGCCGGCGTTGCTGGCTCATGCCGCGATAGAATGGCGCTATGGGCAGGCAATGGGGATTACTAAGCTTCCCCTCTCTGATAAACCACTGCATGAGAGAACCAAAGATCTAGTCCAGCAGTGATAGTATCACACTTGTTACTCCTTTAATTGAGAGCCGCGTCGTAGTACGCTTACGTATAGGCACTGACGTTGGGTGTGATACTGGCGGGTTTTGCCGCAAATCCCTCTTATTTTATTTATTTTTACGCAGATAGATTTATTTGAGTTTGCAAGGGAATTATACCAACAATCAATACGAAACTAACGATTTTAAATTGGCTCACCACTTTAGTAGCCTATTGGTCCCAAGCATACGATTAACGTACCCTATTCTAGTTGAAATTCTATTACTACACTATGTTTGTTTTGATTCGCTATGAAAGTTTGACAGATAACATCAGGGGTGTGTGGATTCATGCAGAACATGCAGGGGTGAGTGAAATAGCTTGGGACTGCTTGGGACCGTTGTTCTGGTACTGAGTGAGCCAAAAATAATAATGATTTTCTTCGGGACCTACTAGTCTTAGAGTTACCTCTATGATTATACTATTGAAATATTTCAGTAAATGCCCAAAGGTGCTCCTTCTATTTGCGTGACAAGCTTTCATTGTTGTTTTCATTGAAGTATTACTCAGAAAACAATGATAAACACCATTTTTGTACATGGTATTGTAACTAATCTTATATGTGCTTCATTTTGATTTGGGATAAGTGTTTGAACTATGGCTCTGGATTTCCACTATGGCATGCTTCTATTGTGACATACCTATACGTAATGTTGTGGGACGACATAGTGGAAACGTGTGAGCGTAGTTGGAGCATATACCCTATATAACTTAAAAATCAGCTAGGAAACTAACTTCAAAGTGAAGCATTTTAGTCACTTGAAGGTGTCACCTAGGACGAACTAATCAAAGTCAAAAACACGTTAAATTTTAGATTACATGCACAAGCATGGGGTATAGTTGATTAGATAGATTAGAAATTTCAATTATTTATTAAATAAGGCTAATGAGATATCATAATCATCAAACGAACTCAGATAATAAAATCTAGACAGCCCAATAGCATTGAGTAGATTAACAGGGGAGTTAGAATGCGGGGGCTCCGCTTAGGGAGGCAACTGGCTTTTGAAGCAACTTGCAGGTAGCCTTTTCATATATTGTCCGTTTATTTTTAAGGTGGCTTTGAAATGTCAGTTTGGTATATGTATGAAGGGATGAATCAGTGGAAGATGGATTTTCGGTTTCTTTACATTTTGCAGCACAAGTCTCGTACTATGTGTCTTTTCCTTAAAACCCCCCAAAATTGACCTCTTCAGTCCCTTCCTTTTCTCATGGCATTCGAGAGGTCCGCATGGACTGTTCAGCCATTACCATTCCTTTATCCTTATCTTTGGTTCGACTTGCGCTCCCATTGCCCCAGCAAACGCTGCAAAATGAAAATGGAAATGAAGGCCAAAAGTACTTGAAACACGTCAAATTTTAGTTTACAAGCATGGGGTATAATTGTGTGGGTAGATTGGACGTTTCAGCAATTTATTAAATAAACATCAAATGAACTTCAATAAAAGGGTTCAGAAAGTCAATTAACTTAAGAGATAGGACGCGGAGGGTCCGCTTAGGGAGACATCTAGCCTTTGGAGTTGTATAATAAATCTTCCTATATAGTATATTTATTAATTACAGGCAATGCCAATAGCGAAAGTCATATCTTCAGTCTGGCGCCTGCGAATAAGTGAGGTTTTAGGAAAGATGTTTTAAATATGTTAATAGGTTTGAAATAAGAATTAGGAATGTTATACTTTAGTTTTCGGTAAGGTATGATGTGTCAACTAGACCCTTTTGTGCAATTCTTTAAAAATCAAATTGACTGAATGATTTATTGACTTCATTGAAACATCGCGTTGTGCTAGAAAACAGTACTCTTCTCTAACAAAAATTGACAAATCATATTCCTAACATAATAGTAATAGCAGTGTCACATAATCTAATCACAATTGCTGCAAATAGTGCTGGAGGGACCGGCAGGGCTGTATGCGGATCAAAATGATCCCGGAACTAACACTCATCCAATGCACTTTTGGTTGCATATTAGTTTTGTTTTCATACTAATTTATCTATACTTCTTTCTATTGTTTGGATCAAGTACAACTAATACTAACCTGCCTTTATGTATGCTTTTCTCCCTTTTAACCCATTACCTTTATGAATGATGAATCATATAATACGAGACACGTACAAGCTGGAAACCAAACAAATAAAGCGATTTCAATGGAATATGGAAATGGAATAGAATTTCTTCAAACAGGATATCAAACAAATTCAGGACCAATCCATTAGAGACCAGAAATCAACAAGCCATCTGTGAGTTATATACTCGGAGAGGTAATCGATAAATAATCCAAAAGTGGTAAGTAAAAATCATAGTGGAGCCAAGGATCATGAGAGGTAATTGTCAACAATTCATTAATTAACAGAAATAACCATATTATCCTATAATTGATTTTACTATTTTTATATTTTATTTTATATCTTTATCATAAATAAATACAGGTGGCATCCTAATGACGTTTTATACGGTTGGATTACAAATTTATGCAATGAAAATACAAATAAAATGTTAAAAACATAATAGATAAAACGTTATTAATGGATGTCACCAGTATATTAAGACTAACGATCAATACACTGCATTATACAACAGATAAATATTATAATAAGTGCAGTGTTATCGGTGATATAAAAAAAAGATACAGTAAACAATGGAACATATGTATTACAACAGTGGAACGGTGCTGGTGAAGAAGATTCCAGGAGATGGGCATTGCCTCTTCTCTACTATTGCGTATTAATTCTACCGAACAGAAATAGGATCGCAAGAACATCATAGTCGAATAATGGAACTACGAAATAGAATAGTCGACCATATTGAGAATAATCTGGAAGATTATATAGTGTCATTACGAGACACAGTCAGCGAAATGAAGCATTTAGGTGAAGAAACAGAAATAAGAATCGAAAAACTATTGAGGCGAATAAGAGAAACAAATGAATGGGGAGGACAAGAGTCGATTGCAGCGGCAGCGAGCATTCTGAATCGCAGAATCGATGTTTATTACGAAAATGGCCCATTAATATACTTCAATCGAGATGCTGTAGCAACGGGAGTAATAAGGATGGCATATCGTCTAACAAGAAATAGGTCAAGAAACGTGAATAGGAATCACTACGATAGCGTTATACAAAGAATAAAGACAGAAGAAGAGAGTGCACGATCACAAGACCAGCTGAGAATACCAATCCTACGAATAGCAGAAATACAAGATAACATAAGGACGAACGCGTCGCAAATAGGCAACATATCGAAGGAAATAAATGACTTGGGAACCGGTACATTTCAAAGCAAGGATACGCTTAAGATAGTTAATTGGAATGTAAGGGGGTGCTCGGAGGAGATTAAACGCAACGAAATGGACTTATACTTTCATCAGAGTGGTTACATGGTAGTAGCACTTCAAGAAACAAGAATGGCCCAATGTACACTGGAATCACAAAATTACTTCTGGTTCAATGTGAACAACAGCGAAGAAGTCAGGACGCGGATAGGAGGTGGTACGGCGATTGTTGTATCAAAAAGTATTTATAAAAGCGACAAATTTAGGAAAATAAGCCAAAATGCATGTTCCTATTTATGCGATATATTTGGAGAAAAGATCTTAATAATATCAGCATACATAAGGTCAGAAACACAGGTGGAAAGCAGGGAATTTGTCAAGATATCAAGGTATATTATCAAAATACCTTCCAGACTAAAATTCAACATCATTATAACCGGAGATATGAATGCCCATATTGGGAAGCAAGACTTGTCGATTGAAGACCATCAAATAATTGGAAACAGCCTTCATCACCAGTTCTGTAACCCGAACGGATTAGGTCTTAAAGAGCTCATGCATGGTCTAAACCTGAAAGATTATCTTACATTTAGCAAATCACCATCGGTTGTTACAACATGGAGCAATGGAAAGTCGACATCGCAATTGGATCACATCCTGATGTCAAAAATGGATTTTGTCAAGATTCCAAGCATCAGAGCATATTTTCTACCCCACCTAAAAAGCGACCATAAAATGATAGAATGTGTATTGAAAAGAGAAACAAGAGAACGTGCTGCTAGCCATTGTTCTCGTACGACCATCCCGCAGGCTAAAAAGGCAAGATACGACCTGGATTTGCTAAAAAATGAAGAGGAACGGAAAAAATACCAGGATAAAGTTGACCGAAATCTGCTTGTGACAACGATAAGTGATAATGTCAGCGTGGATGAAAAATGGACTAGGATCCAAGCAGCAATAACAAGCAGTGCAGAGACAGTGCTTAAGGTTCAATTTACTTTGATTCTTTGTGGAAAATTTCAAAAGCAGTTTTTTCCGACGCATTATTTCAGATTGCAAAAAGCTCGCACTATTCTATTCCTTTTGATATTTTACACAAAATGACGCGAGTTTTTTGCAATCTAAAATAATGCGACGAAAAAAACTGCTTTTGATTTTTTTAAAAATACATCAAAGTAAATTGAACCTTAAAACCATGGGATCCCCACCGACTCCAAGAAGAAGGGAAGCATCGAAAAAATACTTCCTAGCAACGCAAAGGAGGATGGCGGACAAAAACAATCCGGATTTAAGAAGGGAAGCAGGGGCGGCAAGAGTTGAAAAGAAGAAGGCATATGATTTGCATTTCACCGAAAAAGTAAATAAATTTCTTGGAGCAGTTGAAAAAGAAAACGAGTTAGCCCAAATGACAAAAACGTTCAGGTTTATAAAATACCACAAACGCAATAAGGAAAGCAAGTCGCGAAAATATATACCAATCCAACATTGGGAACGAAAAATTAAAAACACATCAATTGACAAAGAAGGAACATCGCTGAATCCACTCGAAGAAGATGATGGACGAGAGGCAGGACCGGCGCCGACGAGGGAAGAAATTCAAAATATTATATGGACAAATAGGAATAATAGCGCACCAGGACTGGACAACCTTAATAACGAGTTGATAAAATATGGATCGGAAAGCTTAATTGATAGCATAGTGGAAATAATGAAAGAGGTATTCCGTACAAACGTAGTTCCAAAGGCATGGATCGACACAGTACAAGTACCAATCCCAAAAATTTCACATCCTCAAAGCATGGAGGATTATCGATGCATAACTTTATGCAATAGCCCGTATAAAATATATGCTAAACTATTGCTTAAAAGGCTGCAAGAACAAGTAGACCCATTGCCGGCATACCAAATGGCTTTTCAGAACAAGAGAAGTGCTACAGACCAGATTTTCGTTCTTCGGAGGATTCTTGATGAACGATGGCGCAAAGGTTGCAAGACGATACTAGTTGCTATCGACCTGAAACAGGCATTTGATAGGATAGATATTTCCAAAACTGCGATGATTTTGGCAGAATTGGGAGTATCTAAAGCACTTATAAACCGGATTGTCACTGCTTGCTTACACGAAAAAACCTCCATACAATGGTTTGGACAAAGGACATCAAATGTTACCAAAACGAAAGGCATTAAACAAGGATGTCCAATAAGTCCTCAAATATTCATTCTTATGTTGCATCATGTGCTATGCACGCTACAAGAATTCATCCCAGAATTGAGATTAACACAAATCCACGATATAAAACTACCTTGCATTCTGGGATATGCAGATGATATAATGATAATTTGCAAAAGCGAAGAAGATGTGGAAAGACTGCTTTCAGTTCTGGAACCGCTACTCGCATCAATCGGGCTTGAAATTAATATGAAGAAAACGAAGGTTTTATATCGTGATCCCGAAATCATAAACAATATAGAGTCGGAGAAAATAATGAAATTTGGAAAGTACGAATTGCCGGTAACAACCATCCTGAAATACCTTGGAGCGCAAATCACCAGCAGCTTAACTAGAGGTGCAACAACGGCAGACAGGATAAGAAAAGCACAGAAAGCGTTTTTCCATTTATGTTCATTTCTTAAAGAACATCGCCTTCCGTGGGATGTGGTTAAAAGATTGTACCACTGTCTAGTGACTCCGGTGGTGACTTACTCGATGGAAGTATCTACACTCATTAAAATAAATAGGAATACACTCAGAGCCATGGAACAGGAAATGCTTCTCACGCTCAAAGGGTTAAGTGATGAGAAAGCGGAAGCTGAAAATAACACTACAAAAGTAGCTAATCCTAGAGAAGATGAACAAATAACGGAAAACGACAACTCACCATATGATGGAATGGAACCCCAGCAAAACGAAAACAATCCATATATACCTCAGAATTAGCTCAACGGTTATACAATAAATAACAAAATCAGAATTGCTAGATTGAACTACTATGGACACATTATTAGAAGTGAGGATAACGGCATCCTAAAAACAGCACTGGAATACAAGATAGACAAGGAGAAGAAAGTTGGAAGACCAGCATACACATGGAGGACGTGCATAAGACAAGACATCGAAAGAAGTGATATCAATATCAATGAATGGCAAGAAATAGCTAAAGATAAAGGAAAAATGAAAGAATCAACGAAGAAATTGTTTAGAGTAATGGTAGAATCAGTATATAAGGATAGTAGCGACTCAGACAGAGACAGCGATGAAAGCTCACTACTAACGTCAACATTTGCTGGATTCAGTGATGAAGACTCGATAAACTTTCGATTCGATGAAATTAATTAATAAATAAAATTAAAAACAATTTATTATCAACGCTAAAAGAAGTCAAGAGGAAAATATAAAATATCGCCATCAGAGATACTACAAGTAGAGATCGAAAAAAAAAAGCGGCAAACACAGAAAGCATATGGTATGTTGCATGACATTTCAAATTAATGTATTGAATCAGTTAGAAAAGGAAATAACGAATGGGGATGAATCATATCTGTAAGGAATAATTAAACAAAGGTTCATAATATATTTATGGGCAGAAATACAGAGAAAAGGAGATAGAAGAGCTTCTGTAGAGCAGACCGTACAGAGGGTATGGATGATAAAAAAAAAAAAAATAAAAATTAAAAAAACACTCAATGAAATTAGTCGTAACAGAGTAACAGAACGAGCTTAAAAACAGTTGGGGGGGGGGGGGGGTTGGTGGACAATAGACACAATTGTAACACAATACACAAGACAAGTTGGGGTTAATACACAAGACAAAATGACAAAATAAGTGACGACAGAAGACAAGACTGGGACAAAAAAAAAAAAAAAAAAAAAAAAAAAACAAGAATGCTAACAAAAAAAAACAAGACAAAATACAAGAATGTGCAATTATATTATAAAAACTATTTGGATCAACACAAAAACAACAGTGACCACATGGGCACCATAGCCTAGAAACGTCTGTGTGTTGATTTAAAATAGAGGCTCATAGAAGCGAAATTTACCAATAAAAGGGGTCCAGTGTAGAGTTTAAGCAAGTTGCTGCCACTGGATCACTACAAAAAAAAAAAAAAATAATAAAGCTAGCATACGACTAATACAGGTCTTCGGCGCATTATTAGTCGGATTATTACTAAGCAGGCTTTTTGATAACTTTGGATTGCCCCCTCACTTTCTTTCTATCAACATAATCGAAAATTTTTATATTCAGAGTGGTGCTTTCACAAAATTTGAAAGTTTGGTCCATGTTCAACATTTAATCATAATTTGCTACCTCAAGCAATCAAAAATTCATCCATCCAAGCAGGATCATAATTCTAAATGTTCATTGGATAGCTTATTGTAGGAATTTATCCGCCTCTTAAGTACATAATGAGGAACTAGAACTACAAGTATTCAGAAATATATCTCTTAACTTTTTGCCATTCTTTCATTTACACTAAGACGCTCTAACCCATTTTCAGAGGTTTAATTTTTGTTGGACCGAACTAAACACAGTACCACCCAGAAACTCGCTAATCCACTTGGTGCATGAATTTTGAAACAAACAACAATGTAAAGCTCTACTTAAAGATGTAAATGAATTTTTACCGTCCCTCTGGATCCCACTTCAGCACAGGGACAGCCCAAAATCATCAAAACTCAGTTCGCCAAGCAGAAGCTCACGAACACTAGCGTATAAATTCATAGGATTTTGACAGTTCTTACAGTAATGCATCTGTAATTTGTGTACAACATCGGAAGTCCCTCCATTTTTACATATTCTGCAGAAAAAATATATCCGAGTCTCTCCTTTTTTACATATTCTGCACAAAAACTTCTTTCTAAGCCCCGCCCTGACAAGATTTCCTGCCGTTTTTTTTATGAATGGGGCGTGACAGAAAGTATCTTTTGTGCAGAATATATAAAAAGGGTGGACTTCAGATGTTAATCTAATTGCATATAAAGAGTTACCAGACATGTTTTACACTATTTTATAGCTGTGAGAGGTACAGCATACATGACATGCAAATTTTCTCTCAACTTGAATTTTGGCTCTTTTGTGGCGGGTGAAAAAATTAACGTCAATGACGACTTGGTTTGGGGAGTACGTTTATTTCATTGAAACAGTGATACAATTATCACTTATTTTAGTACATTTTCAACGATTTTTTTGATAAAATTGCAAAAGCATTTGTTGTAGCAGATTGTGAGGGTTATTTCTTATCGATTGGTGTATTTAAATTTTAATTTCATCTATATATGACAAAGTTATAAGCGTTCAAAACCTTACACCTTTTCGTGGCGGTTGCAATTTTAGATTTTCGATTTACCACCAGTAACTTCCTGTAAGACGTAGTCTACGTCAAAAACAGAAAGGAAGGACTCGACCTAAAATGCCGGCGATAGTAGACTGCAGTAGCTTCTCAGTGTCAGTAGTCGTGGTTGGGTACTGAATTCATCTGAACAGGCCTTACCTTTTCTATGGTGAAGTAAAACTACTTTGTCCATGGTAAAAAACTTTTGAACATGAGATTCAGGAAACCGCTGAGATTAGTCATTTACGAAAAAATCTGTGTAGCTCCCCTTCTTTATCATCATGGCTCTCAACTTTTTACTTTCTATACGTTTATCCACATCTCCCATCGAATAATTACCAACAGCATCCAAATTTCGGTTCAGGATCTTACTGGTATAGTCGTTTGATGACTACCACCTCCTTGTATCCGCTTGCTGTTCCTTCATATTTTATATCCTTTCTTGGTCATGCCGGAATCGCATAATAGTCTCCCTGAATCTGCTGGCGGTTCCAATTGCGTTCAATAATACCGTGAATCAGATTGTATCCGTAACCTAATTTTACAATTCTGCTAGCAGCATCTTTCCTATTACTACTGTTGTCTTCAGTGAAACGAACACCCAGAAGCGAATGAGCATAGAGAGACTGCGAACCGGTAATACGGGATCTACCGACTCCACCAGCCTCCACAGTCATCGTTCGGCAGGATCGTTTGGCACCGGGCTGGTGTTGATATCGTACATGAGCCCTGCAATCGGATCTGCATTCTACAATTCTCCTTACCCATACAATTGGCTCTCGGTCCGGATTATATGGCCATCTGGGGGTAACACGTATTCAAGCCTATCTTACGTGGCGTTGTGACTCTGATTAATTCGTTTGGACTTCCCCAAAAACAAAAATTCTTTCGAAACTATGAACATCTCTCAAAAGCCGTGTGGACTTTCTGTAGAGGCTCATTTCGCAAAAAGCATAAGGACATGGAGTGTCTCGTCAATTATACAATATCTTATTATTATTGAGGACCATTACGCTAGAAAATCAACAACAAAATAGCAATCCCACTGTTAAAAAAAACTTCCCAATCAAGTAAACAAAGTAGTAAACCTTAGCAACGGTTGGCAAAAGTCATTTTATATTATATTTTGTGTCATACTTGTCATGTTGTGCCATGACGTGCCGATCAGCGTGTCACGATGTGTTTCGGCACAGTGTACAGAGTTGATTATCCCTTGTCCGTCTCTGTAACTATCACAACAATCAACACAACGTAGGAATCCCACCCGTGCGCGATCAGTTGGTGATCGTAGAACTGTAAAATTGAATGGTCATGATTTTGTTCTCCCTAAAATAAGAGTATTCTGTCTTTTTTATGTTTTGGATTATGATAATTCAATTAGTCTGAGTGATCAGCGAATCCAAACACATAAAACAACCAACGATACAGATAAAACGGTTGCTACGACTACCATGACAAACTCGCTCTGTAACATAGCTAGATCCGAGTGGTAGAAGGATAATGATATATTGCTTGCCTGCTTTGTTGCAATATACACGGATGAGGACAAAGCTTGATATGAATCGAGAAAAGACATCAAAAAAAAAAATTCCCATTAACACACGTGTATCATCTTCGGGTTTACTTCGTGAAGCAGCTTGCCAACAATTTGCTCGTTTCCTTCTACCGCCCCGAGTGAGTTGTGCCGCACGGACTGCTTGTCATGAAAAAGAACGAAGAAGATTATATCATTATTGCTTTTCACTTCTGACATAGCGTTATTATTCGGTTCGTTGATCGCTTGTCATTTTGTCATTTGGAGATATTTTTGATTCCTTGTGAGTGATAAATGGATATAAGGAGGGGTATACTGTTCAAATGTCTTTTATTTCTTATATGTTTGGTGGCCTATCCTACTTAATTTTAGATTACAATTTTAAGTCCAGAAAAAAATGTACGGTTCATAAAATCATGAATACTGATTTTTTTAAGCTCATAAACGTGGGCTAATGTTTTTTTTTAACAATTGACTTTACTTTTCTTAGAGATTTCGTTTCACCCGCAAAAGAAAAGTTGCAATTCAGAGATTTGGACGATGCTTTTGGGAGTTACATTTGATAGTTCACAGTTCAGCTTAAGTCTAACTACCAACGGTTGCATGACCTAAACAAGCTTGTAAGGGGTGATTCAAATATGAAATCCACTCTTGGGGCGGAGGGGGTGCTTTAATTTGTGCCAGTACCTGTAATTGGTATGGGTAAAAGCATGTCACAGGGTGCGAGAAAAAATCAATCGAAAAACTTGTGGATGTCATATTTGAACCGCCCCTAAGGTAGAAACAAAAATGCTTCAATTATAACACACCTGAACTGCTGCAATTTATTCCGAACATTATACAACAAGTGCACGGCACCATTCGCGTATCTATTAATATACAATAAATAATAAATTAAAATCAACGCTTGATGATTTCTACTTTTCTTTGGCATACATAGGCGCCGACATAGCTTACCAACACTAATCACGATTCAACCATTCTCAACCCCGCGGATCAAACACCGCCCCGTAGAAAAGCGGTAATCTCGTGGGATCGTGCCGAACGTAAACCAGGAACGGCTGATTTACATTAAAGTAAACTGATGAGGCAGACCGGTCGATGAGAGTCATCGTCACCGCAGCCCCCTCGGTTCCATTTTCGTCCACGCTAAGATTCACCTTATGGCTGATTTGACTCACAAATAAACGGGTTTTCCCCCGAGCATTCTGGTTCAGCATCATACCGAGATCACTGCTCTGAACGTTAAAGATCGACTTTACGCCAAGTTTGCGGAATGACTTCTCCAGATTGGTGCTGCTCTCAAGTTGCGTCCGCGGGAAGGTGAGGGTTGTCGTGCGAAGTTTCATCTTGGTGATCATCGAATCAATCTGGCCGGCAGTCAGCCGGTTCTGCAGCTCACGTATCTTGACTCGCGAAGAGTTTACGGGCATCATGACATACATGGTGGTTGCGTTGTCACTATAGGGAAGTCCAATCATTTTGAAACCCAGAGACTTTTCGTAGAGATAGGGCAAACATTGAATCATAGACATCATGTCCACCTTGATAGTGGGCCGGTCCTGTCCATCAGGGTAGAAATCTTTTGGCCTGGTGATTTTCGGAATGAATTCATTTTGCCAGGTAGCTTTGAAGTACAGCGAGCTAGCGATGACCATCGAGGTGTCTGTGGAGAAGGATCCACTCAAAATTTCTCGGATCTTGCCGAAGGTCGCTTGGTTAGCCCAATTGTTGATGGTAGATATAGCGACTGGTGCATTTCGGAAGTCAATCTTCTGGGTCGTTGCACCGTAGATTTCCATAGCTGCGGATTCATATTTTGGATTTATTGGCAGATTGTTCTGCACAAAAATTGCGTTGGCGATGTTGAGGATGTTTACTCTGCAAATAGGAAACGAAATTAATGAGAAATAAGTGATTTGTTTGACTTTTTTTTTTGTGTGACTTACTTTGGAGTGGCCGGTGGTTGAGGCTCGTTATCCTCATAATCGTAATCGTAGGTATTGCAAGTATTCGTTTTCCAACCGAGCAGATCGAGTTGCTTCGGAGTTTTGGACAGGAGGTTTCTCATCATAGCACCCGCTCTTCGGTGGTATTGTTTGTAGTCAGTTTTTTCATTGAGGTTGAGGGCACCAAACAACTCTGCCCGAGTTAGTCCGTTGGAACCCATTAGGAGCATGTTCAGCACTCCCATGATGCTGACTGGTGAGAAAACCTCTGCTGGGCTGTTAGAGTCGGCAGATATCCGACCTATTTGAAGGGCCAACTCAACCACTGCACGTGACAGCTGTTCATCGTTTGCGGTGTCAATGTTTCTCACGGACGAATCAAGATCCACACTTAGCTGAGATCTTCGATTCGAAAAATTGATGGTTGTTGGAACTCTAGCTCTGGCAACTGGAGACGGTGTTGTACGGTACAGCGGTGCGAAACTCCCTGATTGCAGCCATGATTGTGCCGTAGCTTGGTTTACTACGCAGTAGCATAGCAATGCGGCGAAGGGTATGACAATTGTTTTCCTCATGACTCTAGAACGAGATGCGAGCAAATTGTCTATGGTTAATAATTCATTATTTTTGTTAACGTGGAGAACAACGTATCGATGTAGTGAAATGTGGTGGAAACCGGTTTGGTAGCTTTGATTATATTGATCGCACATGGCAAGTGATAGGATTGATTTCTGATGATAGTGGAAGTTTCCAAGGCATCTCAATCCAACAAGCGGATAGCAATTAGCAGCTTACACATCGAGGTTACGTGTGATTTGTTGAATCTGCATTTTAAACAGCAATCAAGATAGTCGTCCACTTCGATATACATTGCAGAGTTTTTGTTTAGTAATAAGCCATTCCATAGCAAAACAATATAGTGGTTCTAAAAATTTTGTAAAAATAGGTAGTTTTGTTCCTTATCTCAAAATATTAGACCCGTATTTTTTATGTCGTCAGTAGGGTGACCAGTTTCATGTTAGATTGATTCAAAAACTCGTTTGTTATCAAAAATTACATTTTTCAAAAATTTTAAAGATCAAAATATCAAATAAAAAGTTATTAAAATACTTTTTAGAAAAAAAATATAATGGTATAAAAACAATGGAATTTTGAATTGAAAAACATAGATTGTATTTGTTTTTATGGTGTTCATGGTTTGTAGACATAGGGTGCAATATGTTTTATAATTTTCCTAGAAAATTTAGGCTTTTTTACACAACATATAAAAATATCAACGATGTTCGTTTTTTAGTTAAATTTGTTTGAAGTTATCATGTTTTGGGCATTCACTCTATACTCCTATGCAACTAGACTACCATGCGTCTCCATTGATTTATAGCGACTGCTTCAAAAACCACGGTGGACTTCATAGGCCTCCCAGTGCTGAAAAACCGGACCGACACGGCGATATTGACAAAGCAGCTTGACAAGAAAATGATCTTCTGCTGTGATCAAGCATTAGTTTTTATTAGTTAGGTAGGTTCCGATTCAACACATTGTAGTTTCATTTTTATACCTGTGATCTTGACTTTTTTACCTAGGAGATGAGTACTTAAGGGGGTTAGATTTTGATAAGTTCTTTAGTGGGAATGACACTGATGAAGACTGCACATTGTAGTCGAAATACGTATCTATCATGGATACCAAAATTAATTAAGTGGAATTAAATGGAAGATAACCTTTTTTGCTGTTTTATTTAAGCATTCCGCTAACAACCCATTTTCATAACTTCACAAGATCGATGTGGGTTATAGCTCAATCTCAAGGCTGTTGTAGGAAAAAGAAAGCGACAGCCGTTGGAATACTGTCATGAGGCGAATAGATCATGTTTTTCAATGGAGGCGACCCCGGCGTAGTGGTTAGAATCCATACCTCTCACGCCAAAGTCACGAGTTCAAATCTCAACCCGGACAAGTCACGAATGACCCAAAAGCGTTAAAATGACTATAATTTAAAAAATCAAATCAATGTTTTTCACTGAGATTCAGCAACATAAAATGCTGAGCTACTCGGTGGTACCCATTTCGGCAAAAAATCTAAGTGTGTAGACCTCAGGAACAGCAAAGTGGCCCTCGGGAAGACCTGGAACATCTGTAAAAGAGGTCAATCGTAAAAAAGAATCTAGAGCTCTACGATTTTTTGAAACAACTTGTTGTTATGTTGCATGAATTTGGATTTGAGGCCAGATTGTGCACTCTGGTGGCCACCGGACTGTCCTCTGGCAGATCCAGAACATCCGTAAAGGTTGTCAATTCATAGGAAAGATCCTAACGCTCAGCGGTTGTTTCAAATCACTTATTTTGACGTTACATCAATGAATTTTGATCTGGGACCAGCATGCGCACTCTGCTAGCCACGGACTTGTCTTCTGGGAGATCTGGACCATCCGTAAAAGTAGTCAATTCGTACAAAAAGATTCTAGGAACCATCCATAAATGAAGTAACATATGTATGATCAATATTAGACCCCCTCCCCCTCGTAGAGTATTTTTCAATACATAATACATGACCGGTCCCAACTTCTGCAGAACCCCCTCCCAGAGTTGCGACCTATCACAATCACGATCGTCAAACAGCTGATGGTAGTAACGCTTAGTACATTCCTATCAATGTGCTTATCGAAGCACTCTCCATTGACGAAAGAAGTAAAAAGCAACTGGTGAATGTCGTCTTCGGTGTTGATCCATCACCGATATGGTCATTCCCGACAATCACGACACTCATTTGTGCTCGTTTTGAAACAGTTGCTGCTTTGCCTGCTTATGTGAGTGTGTTGGTGACTGAGCCCAACAGCTTCCGCTTAATTTTGCTAGCTTTGTTTGAAACTCACACAGTCACGCGTGCCGAGTCGAACGTGGAATGCGTACACTGTACACAAACATCATCCTCTGATCGAATGAAACCTCAGACCATTCAAAACAAAATACCGAAATCGCTTTTTCGAATGATAGCTGCAACCGGATGGCGGTTGTTTTGAAATCAGATGATTTTCCTCTCGAATACTGGATGAAACTTGTTACGAGAAGGGATAGGGTCTTCAGTTGAAATGCGTAATGCTCTCTGCAGAATGACTGTCATACTAAATGGAAATGCATATGGTATTGGTTCAGCCCCATAACGCAAATCATTCAAAACGATGATGTTAATAATTCTATCGAACGTCATTTGCTGATCTTAGCTGACAAACGAGGTGGAAGCATATGCATCGCTATCAGAGCTGTTACGAACAAAGGTAAAGGATGAAAACCAATGTTTGGTTAATTCGTGGTGGAGGAGGTTTTCTCCACCACGAAATTTTTTTGTATCCATGATGGAATGGCTTATTATGGCTATTCAGTATGGAATTGTACATAATCAAATTATAAATCTAATTAAAAGCACTTGCATGTCACACTATTCTTAAATGTTTGTCCTCTGAGTGCAGTATGTTTTATTGCTAATTTTCAAACGAAAATCATCCTGTATTTGGATGACAGTCATATGGATGTTCATCATCTGACGACGAATTCAACCATAAGAAAATCATCCGAAATTCGAATGCTTATTGTTAAAGGGCTAGAGCAAAGCAATAATCATTCGAAGTATTGCGGATTGTTCAGTTTAGGCAGTGTTTTCATTTTCTTCTGTCGTTTCCCTTTTTCTCATCATTGTACTGTAGAAGTCTTCACTGTATTCGTTATGCTTTTCATCATCAGCAGCGAGTGTTACGTTTTGCCTGAGAGCAGCGATTATTACTCGTGATTGTTGTTTGCCATGGCTCTACCTCTCACTGCTTGACAAAATGTTCAATCAGCGATAGTCGGTAGATGCTTTGACGAGTGTAGAGTGAGTGTCATGGTATTATGCATCTCTGCCCCCTCCCCCTTAAAATTGATCGTTTCCTTGAGCTTTTTCCAGTTTCTTCTACATGTATTCTTGAGCCGGAAAGGTTCATCTGTTTTCCAATAGAAGTTTATACCGACTTCTTTCGGAAGCTACTTTGACTTCATACGAAAGCTTCTTCCAACACCCCTCAAAAGTCTCATCAAACTTCACTTGGAAGTTTCTTCTGGCTCCTCCCTCTGGGGGCAATTTAAAAGTCAACCAATAAAGATCAATTTGCCCACGGATTCAGGTAACCACCATCCCAAGTAACAATTTGGGTTTTATAAGGGTTCTGTAGACCATGATTTAGACTTGTAGAGTGCTTTAAAACCTCAATAAATCTTGCAATGTTACCTGGGATGACAGGCCAGCACAGATCTAGAAATTTTTGCATTAAATTATCACTTTTACTGATGTTCAGGATCTTACGGAGAGCCTCCTTAACGCTAAGGCACACATTTTGGCCTTCAATCCAACAATAATATTAATGTAGGATCACAATAAAGAATCACCAGGAATTCATGGAGCTCTTGGATTTTTTTTAAAACCACTATTACGAATATTCTTAATCTTCTGGGGGAACACGTTGTGGCCAGCAAAGTGCGCACGCTGGTCCCAGATCCAAATTAATTCATGCAGCATCACAACAAGAGCATTAAAAGCAGCGGAGCCTTAGAATCTTTTTAAAGAATTGACCACTTTTACGGATATTCTGGATCTTCTGGAGGACCGTTCCTTGGCCAGCCGTTCCAAATTAATTCATAAAGCTTCACAACAAGTGATTTTAAAAAATGGCGGAGGTCTAGAACAATTTTTGCAAATTGACCACTTTTATGGATGTTACAGATCTCCCAGAGGACTGCTCTGTGGCCACTAGCATGCTGGTTTCAGATTCAAATTCATTAATGTAGCATAATAGAAAAATCGCTGAGCTATAGGATCTTTTTTTACGAATTGACAACCTGTCCGAATGTTTCGGATCTTCCGGAGGGACGTTTCTTGAACCCTTCTTCTCCTTCACATTTCTTGTTGCGTGCTCTCAATTTAGTGTTCTAGATGCACTTCCACAGTTATTAATTGAGCGCTTTCGATGCCTGTACCATTTCTGCATTAGTATAATTGTGTTGCAAGAACAATCATACTCTAGGTATGCCCAGGGAAGTCGAAATACTTTACAACCCGAAAAAAAAACCGACTGGGGCCCCATTTCTTGAACCCCTGGGTCTATTTTTTCCCTCTGTTTGGGACATAAAACCACTGCGACCAGTAATTTGATCTATTGTAGTATCTGGGTCTATAGTTTTATCTCATCCTTCAATCTTCAATCTTCACGGTTAGGAATATCAATATCATCATCGTCAATATCATCAGTTTCAGCTCAAATTTCGATAACAGGTTTAGCAACTACACTGAAAATATTTATTCGTTAATTTTTCCACGCTTATTTCGTAGAAATGGGTGTCGTACATAAAACAACTTTTTCGTTAATTGCATGTTGTTAGTTACAACGCCAACATTACGCATAATTCGTAAAATACAAGAACTGAATTTCGTATTGACGTAAACCTCGCCTACAAAAATCATTCGTGTATTCGTATACACTACGAAAAACATTCGTGCATACTATCTGTCATAGCTACGTTATTCGTAAATATTACGAAACCATTCGTTGTTGTGTTGCATGAATTTGCATTTGGTATTAATGTTTATATACAACGATAGCCTGGGCAAACAAATTTATTTGTGAGATTGTGATATTTGTGGAGAAAAGTTTTCGTGATTCATTCGGCACTATTATGTCGGACGGTAACGGTGGACTTTGATGGCTCGATCTCCGGCGTTGACGAGAATCTGCAGTTTCTGACGACTAAAAAAAAAGCGCGTCTCCAACAATGAGGATCATGAAAAAGTACAAGTGGAATTTCTCAAACGGAGAATCCCGTCACAAGAGCTGGCCGTTACCCGGCATCAGTAATCTAGATGGCGTGAGTGATTTGTCATAGTTTTAACATTTATATTGCAACTAATCGCCTCTTCATACCTTATCTCATCCACAGCCTGAAGATCTGTCCTTGACGGAAAAGCGGTCGTGTGTTTTGGCCTGTATACTGCGCTGGTGCAGTTTGTAAAGGTCAGCCAATACTACCTGGATCGCAACCTGGACTGCATCCTTTTCGTGGGCGCTGTAGACTACATGATTCCCCTAAGCCACACCATCGATTTATATTCATTATTCATTATTATTTATTTATTATTCAGGTTGGGATATTTTTTAAAGATCCTGGAACATACCACATGCTGCCGCAGCACATAGGGGTTTGGACTCCGTTGTCGTTATCAAAACTTCATGAACATGCTACGATCGCACTATAAGCCAGAGATGTGGCCTGACATGCGACTGAATTCAACTTCTTGGTTCAAGAGAAAGATGATGATTTCGACTTTTTTGCGAGTGCTCCTGTGCTAATTAATGTTATTAACGTTTTTACTTTGACTTCTGAACATTATTTATTTTTATTTTTTAAAATATTTTCATTTCCTTTTGCCTTTATTTTCGTACAATGAACGATATTGATTTGATAGTATACGAATGAAGAGCTTTGAGTGGGTTGGTTTATTTCTTTTAAATTCCGCTATAATTGCTTATCTTTTGACAGATACGCGTATTTCGTCTACTACTTGCAGACTTCATCAGTGCCAAGTACTCAACACCACTGAAGAATCCATCTTTTATCTACGAGTTATATACTAATCAATAGGTACTAAAAATCTGCCATGTCAAAATTTACCTAAACTGGTACCTAAATTCAGTCTCCAACAGGTAGAGGCATGCTACGATGTGTTGTTTTAGGTAGCATGCTAAAGAGTCTCGAGTATCCGTTTCCTTGATCTCTGTTAAGCAATGTTGATGGATTATGTTTAAATATTTCTAGACTTTCGGCTACGTCTAGTTTCCAATGTGAAAATACAGTCCGCAGGATATTAATGTTTTCCTTAGTCAAATTGTGCCCCTTTTTAATGATATGTTCTGCAACCTTGGATTTAAATTTATAATGAAGTCCTTTATCCATCTCTTTGTTAGCCTTTTTTACCTCTGCGATGTGTTCCTTAAACCTTGTTTCCAAAGTCCTTTTCGTCTGACCAATGTAGATTTTATTGCAATCTGGACAAGAGATTTTGTAGACTCCGGCTTTCCCTAAGACATTTATTGAATCTTTAGTTGATCCTAACAGTGACTTCAGCTGATTTATCCTACTGCTGAATACTAAATCTAGGCCAAAACTAGATTCTTCTGAGAACTGCTGCGTCTAGGCCGACGCAGCAGTTCTCAGAAGAACAATTGACACTTCTCAACAAGGGATTAGGATATGCGATCTCCTCAAAACCTGACGTGGAAGAGACCATCGTTGACATGGAGACTGCAATCACTCACACACTTCCTATTCTATTACACGAGACTGCCAGGAATATTATTTCAGAGACAATACAAAACGGAAAGGGACATTCACTTAGTAAAACCGAAAAAAGAGGAAATTCGAATTCTCAAAGAACTAAAAACAAAGCCGGTATTCTATACAAAAGCGGACAAAGGTAATGCAGTAGTGATTTTGGACAAAGAGGACTATGATGACGGAAAAAATACTAATGGCCCATACAGACAGTTGAGGATTGACCCCCTCCCATCTATAGTTAAACATGTGGATAAAACGTTGAAAGAGTGCAAGGCGTTTATTGGCAACAGTACGAATCAATTGAAAGTTTCAAACCCTATTCTACCTAGGATCAAAGGTTTACCAAAGATTCACAAACCAGGAAACGAAATGAGGGAGATTATCTCGGCTGAAGGATCCCCCACTCATAAGCTTGCCAAATGGCTAGTAAAGGAATTTCAAAATATGCCTAAACCCTTTTCCACTTGCTCAGTTAACAGCACACAGGAATTCGCAAGTCAACTTCAGGCATCAGGAGAGATTCGGGAAGATGAAGTCATGGTTTCATTTGATGTCACAGCACTTTTTCCGAGTGTACCAGTAAAGGAAGCCATCAGTCTTTTAGAGGACTGGCTTCTGAAGCAACGTGAGAATTCTACCTGGAAAACAAAGTTCAATCAAGAAAAAACAATTCAAGCAGTAATCGATAAAAGAACAAGGGATCATTTTAGGCGTATTTCGACAACTCTTACACCAGTAACTGAGGGTTTAAAACAAGTAGCGGTGAATTTCGACAAAAACATTACCAAACCATTGATTTCAAAGTTTAGAAGTTTTGGCCTAGATTTAGTATTCAGCAGTAGGATAAATCAGCTGAAGTCACTGTTAGCATCAACTAAAGATTCAATAAATGTCTTAGGGAAAGCCGGAGTCTACAAAATCTCTTGTCCAAATTGCAATAAAATCTACATTGGTCAGACGAAAAGGACTTTGGAAACAAGGTTTAAGGAACACATCGCAGAGGTAAAAAAGGCTAACAAAGATGGATAAAGGACTTCATTATGAATTTAAATCCAAGGTTGCAGAACATATCGTTAAAAAGGGGCACAATTTGACTAAGGAAAACATTAATATCCTGCGGACTGTATCTTCACCTTGGAAACTAGACGTAGCCGAAAGTCTAGAAATATTTAAACATAATCCATCAACATTGCTTAATAGAGATCAAGGAATCGGATAATCGAGACTCTTTAGCATGCTACCTAAAACAACACATCGTAGCATGCCGCTACCTGTTGGAGACTGAATTTAGGTACCTGTTTAGGTAAATTTTGACATGGCAGATTTTTAGTACCTATTGATTAGTATATAACTCGTAGATAAAAGATGGATTCTTCAGTGGTGTTGAGTACTTGGCACTGATGAAGTCTGCAAGTAGTAGACGAAATACGCGTATCTGTCAAAAGATAAGCAATTATAACGGAATTTAAAGGAAATAAACCAACCCACTCAAAGCTCTTCATAAGGGATTCCGTTAAGAGGTTCGACAAATTTAAAGGAGTATACGAATGCTTCGTATTATTTACAATCCATGCATTTTTTGCACGAGTAGTTCGTACCTATCTTATGAATCAATCGTAATGAGCATGACGACGCTTCGTAAAACACTCGAATATTACGAAGCAAACGATTTTGGGAATCTAAACGAAACTAGATTCTTACAAAGTACGAATCTATTTCGTTGCAGATAACAACGAATAGATTCGTAGCACAAACGAGCGCGTTCGTTATATGAACTCAATTTTATTTTCAGTGTACCGGTGCGAAAGCAAAAACATAAATTAATTATCGTAATTGTACTTGTACCCTACAAAAAATAAGACCAAAAAATGGGTAACAATTTTTCTTCTTCTTCTTCATTCCTTTATTTAACGTCGGTTTCCGTTCCGCAATCTAGTGCCATTCACCGACGGACAGCGAGTACGGCAATTGAATGTGATGGAAGGAAGGCAGCTTCCACACCTGCGTAGTATATCGCACCCATTCAACACACATGGGCCGGAACCAACTTACCCTCCGAAGGAAGCCGTGACGAAAGATTTTTATGCCACAGAAAAATCCCACCAACCTCGGCTGGGATTGAACCCAGACCCATTGGGGTGAGAATGTAGTCACCACCGGCGCCGGCTGTAAATAATTTTTCCGAAGGGTAGGCAAAATTTGACAGTTGTGATAATTTTTGCTTTGCCGATCTCACGGTAACTGAATGTTTTACCGAAATGTTTGCCGAAAGCTCGGCTGTTGGATTATCAGCACAAAGGAAAAAGTACCTAATTTGGAGTTCATTTTACCCAGGTTGGCAGTTTCGTGCGCCAACTCAATTCGAGTTCTAGTTTTTATTTGAATTTATTTGAATTATATTTGAAATGACGTTTCACATTCATCTAGTGATGTCCGATTTTCATTCGAATAATCGTTTAATCGATTAACGAACCGAAAAGTAAACTATTTATAATCGGTTAGATCATGCCGATATAAGCATTAACATCTCCACAGGATCATCACCGATCGTTTCAAACATGTGCTGCACTCTCATTGGTGGAAAAATAGCAGCACAGCGAACAAAAAATAATCGATTAGTTGTTAATCGAGTAATTAAAAAATGGGACATCTCTGATTTTGGTGTGATTGTTTTGATAAAAATGAGCGCAAAATTTCATCTCTTCCGAGGGGGCAGCAAAACCACAAAATTACCTTGAATACGGGGGGTTCTCATTGGATGAAAGGGACCGTGAAAGAAGACACTCAAATAGAAAGTTTTTCTTCCGACAGTTTCATCTTAGTATTTATCTTTGGTTATACGGTCGAAAATCTTCAAGAGGCTGTTATTTTAGTAAAAAATAAATCACTTACCGCGTATCAGGCACAGAAAAGGTACAATATTCCGAAAATGACACTTCACGCAAAAATTAAGGGAAGCCACGGCAAGAAATATGGGAGGGAAATAGTGTTGAGTGTTGTATTGGAGAACCAGTTAGGGGATTGGGTTTGTATGTGTGCTGCTTCTGGCAGTCCCAAGACAACCAAAAAGATCTTGGAAGCTGCTAAAGACCTTGCGTCACTAGTTGGGCGTAAATTTAAAGGAGGAATTCCATCGTCAGGTTGGCTGAAAGGGTAACCACCGATTTTCGAACTACCACGAAAGCGCCGAAAGAGTCTGTTAATATGAATTTACATTAAGCACTTCTCATACACCTTCTGTGTGTGAATTAACTTGAAATAAAATGTTAACAAACTAAAAATTGCTAACTGAAACTTATTTCCGGAAAAAAACTCCTAGGAGAAAAAAAAACATAAAACCGGAATTAAGTTCTGATATTCTGCTCCTAAATTCCCCGGGGGCACCCAGAACATGCCCGGAAGTGGCCAATGTGGTCCAAGGCACTCAATTTTGCTATTGATATTTTTATCGAATTTGGAAGTAATATGAAGTGTCGCATGATAGGTTTTATTCCTTCCATGTCAAAATTAGCTCCATGTTCCATATACCCTGGAAATTGTTCCGGCCATATCTCCGGAACCAGTTGACCGATTCCAAAAATATTCGATAGCTTTCAATGAGACCACAATACCTATAGTTTGACGTTAAAAAATTTCCAAATCAGATCAATGATTTCCCAGAAAATGAGCCATGATGAATAGCTAATGCGTGGAAAGTGATTTTTTTTTAAAACGAAGTTAAGCTCAAATTTCTTGATTTTTTTAAATAGCAAATTCATAAAAACTGTATAAAAAGGGTTTTTTCATGATACCAATAAGCATTAAACAAAGAATGTTATAACAGTCCACATCGTGCTCTCTTGCCGTGCGGATCTATTTGCTTTTTGCTGAAGGAAGTGTTACTATTACCTAAAGCTACAACAAATTTAAACAGCACTTTTCAGTGCTCAACCTGTAAAAAAAAAATTCTACCTTGTTCAACTCTTATTCCTCTTCGATCCTTGTTTGGACCCTACCCGAGGTAATCCTTCTTGGATATCGATTTGGAAAATTCCTCTTCGATCCTTCAGATTCTTATAGTAATCTGCTTGGAAGCCGATTTGGATAAAAATTTACTGCCGCCATGGCGCCTAAACGCAAAAGAAAGGGGCAAACTCTTGACCCCCCTTCTGATGAAATTAATTTGAGTAATCAATTTGATTTGCTCACGGATGATGAGAATGATCCATCATCCAAGAAAAATTCTAGTAAACTTTCCCGGCTTAATGCCAAGAAGGAAAAGATTCCCCCTATTGTGATAACCACTTCCGATTTCCATGCTCTTCGCATGGAACTTTTGAATTTCGTGAAAGTTAAGTTTTCACTACAAATTGCCCAAGTAACCAAAAGTTCCGCATTCAACACTTCCAAGTTCCATAAAGTTCAAATAAAGTTCCGACAGAACTTTCAAGATCCATAAAGTTCAAATAAAGTTCCGACAGAACTTTCAAGATCCATAAAGTTCAAATAAAGTTCCGACAGAACTTTCAAGTTCCATAAAGTTCAAATAAAGTTCCGACAGAACTTTCAAGCCACATGAAGCAATCCGCACAAATCTTTTTTGTAACAAAATTTAATGTACGTAAATATGAAATAATCAGTGGCCCGAATAAATCATAATTCTTATATTTATGCAACATTCTATCCAAAAATAAAAAAAAAATTAAAAAGTAATTTACTGGATTCGAACCCGTGTATACGTCATGTGATCTACGATTGCTAACCACTGCGCCACAAGTGTGATGGAATACCATGTGGGCAAACACCAATTTAAATTCATCAAGGTGTTGTGTTTCGTACTCAAGTCAGTCAGCAGGCTCAGAAAACTCCAACAATAGGCGGGACAACAGCTCACTTTAATATATTTCAGATGACGTAGTGGTTCGTGCTGAGACTCTCACGCAGAAGGACTGGGTTTAATTCTTCAAACAGCTCCATTACTAATACTTATGCTGATAAATCAATACGCCTTTAGAAATAACTTTCATAAAAGTGCGAACTAAATATAGAATTGGTGTAGAGGGCAAAAACCTTTTTTTTTAATTTATTTTCTAAAAGTTCCGTCCAAGATCCGCCAGAGGCTGCTTGGAATGCTCTTCAATTATGGTACCGGAACTTTCAAGTTCTTATAACGACTTAAAAATGAGGCTGCTTAGAATTCTATAGACCACCTTCAACTAAGGTGCTTAAGCCATAAATAGCCTTTTATCAGAACTTTTGGTTACTTGGGTGGACGTCGGGGTGAATGCCGTGTATTGGCTGAAACCTTGGACGGATTTAAATGTCTTCTCAAGTATCTTACTGAGAAGAAGCACACATTTTTTACTTACGACACCAAAACTGAACGTGTGTTCAAGGTTGTCATGAAAGGACTGCCCAGTGGTGAATCCCTGGATCAGATCAAAGATGAACTGGCAAAATTACTTGGAGTTGTGCCACTCCAAGTAATCAAAATGAAAATGAAATCCCGTCCTGGCGATTCGCGCAACGGGATTTCTAATGATTTTTATTTAGTTCACTTCAAGTCTAGTGAACTAAACAACCTTAAGGCCTTAAAAAAAGCTAGCCTTATGCTCCATGTCCGAGTGAAGTGGGAACACTTCAGGAAGACTGGAGGAAATTTCCAAAACCTCACCCAGTGCCGTAAGTGCCAGGGATGGGGTCACGGAACTGAAAATTGCTACATGCCAGCTAAATGCATGAATTGTGATGATTCCTCTCACGCAAAGGACGACTGTCCTGTGAAGGAAGATCCTAAGAAATTTAAATGTTCAAATTGTGGTGAAAACCACAAATCCAATTTTTGGGAATGTAAGACTCGCAAAGCGATCCTACAATCTCGTTCTAACCGTCAGGTAGGAAACGCTCCACGTTTCCGACCAGGTACAAATTCCTCTGCTGTTAACAACGGTCAGCGAGGAACAAATTCTACATTCGTACCCGTAGGTACAAATATCTCCCCTGCTTCAAATGTTTCATCTGTACCTACTCCCCTCGCTGCTAACAATGTTCAGCGAGTTAATGGAGCTACCTATGCTGCTATTGCAGCGGGTAGAAATCAAAATACTAACCAACGTTCTAACGGAAATTTTGACAATTTTACTGCCCCCAAAATGGAATTTTTACAGAATTCATTAATTGACATGATTTCTGATATGCTTAAATCTAACTCTTTGATGCTATTCAAACTGGAGTAAAATTTGCAAATAATATTGTCATGACTTTAAAATTCAGTAATGGATTTTAAAGCATTAAATATTGTAAATTGGAATGCTCGATCTCTTAAAGATAATGAAGACGAGCTATTTAACTTTTTGAGAGTTCATAACGTGCATATTGCCGTTATAACTGAAACGTTCCTTAAACCTGCCCATAAGGTTAAGAAGTACGCAAATTACTTGATTTATAGAAATGATCGTCTTGATGGACCCTGTGGTGGCGTTGCCATCATTATTCATAGACGAATCAAACATAAAATTCTTTCTTCATTTGAAACCAAAGTTTTTGAAACTTTGGGAGTTTCTGTTGAAACAAAATTTGGACAACTTACGTTTATAGCTGCCTATTTGCCATTCCAATGCGTAGGCCAGCAAAAGAATTTTCTCAAGGGTGACCTCCAGAAACTTACCCGTCATAGGTCTAAATTCTTCATTATTGGTGATTTTAATGCAAAACACCGCTCCTGGAATAATGCTCAAAGCAATTCCAATGGTAATATTCTGTTTGATGATTGTTCTGCAGGTTATTACACTATTCAATATCCAAACAGCCCAACATGCTTTTCTTCTGCAAGAAATCCCTCCACTATTGATTTGGTCTTAACTGATTCATGTCAACTTTGTAGCCAATTGGTTACCCATGCTGATTTCGGTTCTGATCACCTTCCAGTAACTTTTGAAATATCCCAAGAAATAATTTGTAATCCCAACAGCTCTACTTTCAATTACCATAGAGCTGATTGGGAGCAGTATCGAACATTTATGGAATATAACTTCGATCCAAACATTCCTTTGCAAACCAAAGATGAAATTAATTATGCTCTTGAATCTCTGACTACTTCTATAGTTGAAGCAAGAGCTGCCTCAGTACCAAAATGCGAGGTTAAATTCGATTCAATTATAATAGACGATGATCTTCAGCTCTTGATCCGTCTTAAAAATGTCCGTAGGAGACAATTTCAAAGAACACGCGATCCTGCCATGAAAGTTATCTGGCGGGATTTGCAAAAACAAATTAAAAAGCGATTCTCTGCCCTGAGGAACAAAACTTTTGAAAATAATATTTCTAAATTAGACCCGAGTTCCAAACCCTTTTGGAAACTCACAAAAATTTTGAAAAAACCTCAAAAGCCAATTCCAGCGCTTAAAGAAGGTGGTAAAATTTTGATCACAAATTTGGAAAAAGCTAAGAAACTTGCTAAGCAATTCGAGAGTTCCTATAATTTCAGTTTGGGTCTTACTAGTCCTATTGAGAATCAGGTTGTTCGGGATTTTCTGAATATTTTCTCTCGGGAAAATATTTTTGATGATTCCTGGGGGACTGATTTGGACGAAGTAAGGTCTATAACTAAAAATTTTCAAAATATGAAAGCTCCAGGTGATGATGGAATTTTCTATATCCTCATCAAAAAACTCCCAGAGAGTACCTTGTCTTTCTTGGTAAAATTATTTAACAGATGTTTCCATTTGGCATACTTTCCTGATAAATGGAAAAATGCAAAAGTTGTTCCAATTTTGAAGCCGGATAAAAATCCAGCTGAAGCTTCTAGCTACCGTCCAATAAGTTTGCTCTCTTCAATAAGTAAACTTTTTGAAAAGATAATTTTGAATAGATATACGAATAGGAACTCAATTTTTGCAGATGAGCAGTTTGGATTTCGCCATGGGCATTCAACTACTCATCAACTCTTAAGAGTTAACAATTTAATTCGTTCAAACAAATCTGAAGGCCACTCAACTGGAGTTGCTCTTCTAGACATAGAAAAAGCATTCGACAGTGTTTGGCATGAAGGTTTGATTGCTAAATTGAAAAAGTTTAATTTTCCACTTTATATTATGAAATTAGTTCAAAATTATTTAACTGACAGAACTCTTAAAGTAAATTATCAAAATTCCAAATCTAATCGACTACCTGTTAGAGCAGGAGTTCCTCAGGGTAGCATTCTTGGGTCTATATTGTATAACATTTTCACTTCGGACCTCCCTGAATTGCCTCAGGGTTGCCACAAATCTTTGTTCGCTGATGACACAGGCATTTCCGCTAAAGGAAGAAGTCTTCGTGTTATTTGCAGCAGACTGCAGAAAAGTTTAGATATTTTCTCTTCTTATTTACAAAAATGGAAGATTTCTCCCAACGCTTCCAAAACTCAACTTATAATATTTCCACATAAGCCTAGAGCTTCGTTTTTGAAACCATAGTCACTATGAACGGAGTTCCAATTTCCTGGTCAAACCAAGTGAAATATCTTGGATTAATACTTGACCAAAAATTAACTTTTAAAGATCACATTGAGGGCATCCAAGCCAAATGTAACAAATATATAAAATGTTGGTATCCTCTTATAAACAGGAAATCCAAACTTTGCCTGACGAATAAACTTCTAATATTTAAACAAGTTTTTAGACCGGCCATGCTTTACGCTGTGCCAATATGGTCTAGTTGCTGCACTACCAGGAAAAAAGCACTTCAAAGGATTCAGAACAAAATTCTGAAAATGATTTTGAAGTTGCCTCCCTGGTACAGTACAACCGAAGTACATAGAATTTCGAATGTTGAGACTTTAGCATAAATGTCCAACAAAATAATTAATAATTTCAGGCAAAAATCGTTGCAATCCTCAATTGCAACGATTAATTCCCTTTATACTTAGATAAGATTTAGTTTTAGTTTTTAGTTTTAAGATATCAATTGTTATACTGACATGCAGGTTAAAAAACCTGTTTAAAATACTGAATTGCCAAGACATGAACAATGTAAAAACACTTAGATATATATCATAACAATTGAGGCTGGTACGTTACTGCAGTAACTGGAGCACCTAGGTTTAAATAAAATGTAATTTATTTTGAATTTGGAACAAATAAAGAGTTAAAAAAAAAGAATGTTATAACAAATATGGGCTAAACTAGCATTTGCAAAAATAGGTTCAACCATCATTTTTTAGGTCCAACCAAGATCAGTGTAGGTCCAACCAACATCATAATTTTTTGCTGAATAAAAACGTTTTATAAAATCATTTGTTCATAATATTTAACTTTTTACGTTATTATTAGAAGCAAGAGGGGTCTAATCACGCATTTTTCATAATTATATGTTGAATTCATAAAAAAAATACGACATGAATGTTGCCGTCGTGTGAAACCGGCCTAAATAGGTCCAACCATCATCAGTTACCCTACTCAATTTTGAGTTATTGTCATTCACTCGCATGTAAACAGGATTACTTACTTTTAAGTTGTTTTCACTCAAAATTGAGTTTTACACAACATACTCAATTTTAACTTGGCGCACGGAACTGTCGAGTTGGGAGAATAGAACTCAATTTTGGGTTGCTTTGCTCTTTTCGTTTTTGTTGTTGTTAACAAGAGAGCAAGTGAGAGGCATCAACTCAAAAGTAAGTTTACTTAACTCAACCGTTGGGTAGTTTTTGTTCTCCGTGTATGACGGAAAGCTGTTGGAAAATCGATTAAAAGCAACTTTTTAATATTTTTAAAACTAATGTATAATGAAAAGCTCATCAAAATATTCGTCGTCTCATACTTGTAAAAGGACATAAAGATAGTTTTTAAAATAAAATCAATTTTTTTTTCACTTCCACCCTAACTAAATTTTGAAAGATGTCCATAGAATGCAGATGGTAGAATTTTAATTTCGAGGTATCGATTTTTATCGTGAAATTATGCGTTTTCGGTCAAGTTTACAGAACTTTACAAAATGGTTTGCAACCAACGATAGGTATTTTAGGAGAAATCCACTAGACTTGTACGACCACACAGTACCAAAAAGTCATGTAAATTTCCGTGCCCTGAGACCGACACATGCAAGCGGCCTGAATCACATAAGAATCAGTTGAAAGAAACGAGACAATAAATTCAATCAATCGTACTTTTCGTCGAGTTGCGTATGTTTCGGTTTGGGAACACTAAACTTTACATGACATGTTTGTTTAAGTTCCATAATTTACGTCAAAGATGAATTACGTCTCGGGTAAAAATAGTTATTTTTAAGTGTACAGTGCATGTGATGCATGTGGTCTCGGATATGGACAACATGACAACCATTTCGATCATAGGACAAACCTTGAAACGGATCCGATAGAACCGACTGAACGATAGCGACAACTACAGATTTTGCCGACGATGTTTTCGGTTCAGGCATTATCGATAACATCAAAACGGGTTTTGCTTCTTCATGTTTTCGTTTGTTTTTTTTTTAATCTTGAAAATTAACAAAAAAAAAAAAAACAGCCGAACCCGTCGGATCGATGTTGAAGCAAAAGCAGAATTGGAAGGCGTATTTTAATTTATTTTGCATCACCGTTTCGGTGGAGAATCGGTCTTTGGTGAATAGCTTTTCTTTTCTTTTGTAAATTAATTTATTTGTACAGGCTCAATTAAATAAGCTTTTCAGAGCCATATTATCATATGCGTTATACATAATTAATATCTTAAATCTAGAGTTGAAATGAATAGCTTTCATGGACTGCTAGCTTAAGCTGGTATCGTATGAACTAAAAGCGCCAATTTTTTTAGAATCAACTATGTCTCGAGGAGGGCGACACATCTAAATCTCAATTGATGCTCAACAAATCTCACACTAGCCAATGAATCTTCAAAAAATCTTCATTCATTTCTCGCATCTACTTGCATCGCGCATCATAATTGTGCAGGAAATCTTCAGAATTGGCATCAATCTTCTCTCTATCTACTCAGCGTGCGTGCAGCTAACCACAGCAAAACACATTTTTTCCTGCATGGTAGATAAAGTCGCTCCCCTCGCTATGTCCACTGTTACCGCCAACCGTTTTAGGGCATCAATCTTAATGACTACACGCGCCAATTCATGAAACTCAATCTCATGAACTACACCGTTCGAAAAATTCATGTAAATTTATGCGAGATATAGGGCACATAAAATTAACACTAGATTTGGCATACATTTTTCGCGGTATTTCGTGTAAATTTAAGCGCAATATCGCATAAATTAGCAATATTGTATGCAAGCTTGTAAACGATCTCGCTGTTTATGCCAAGTAGAGCTCAAAATTAAACGAAGGGAGATTTTACGCGATAGTTAAAATTCAGAATTTTTCTGTGTTTCGATCGATTTCTTGAAGTTTTAAACTGTTTCAAACCAGATCATTGAAATTGAATGCGCCATTCTTTCTCTTCTGCTTTTCGTATAAGTAGGGGAAACGGCTCTAATGTTGGCCTATGGATCTAAAGTTGGGCCCATCGCTAAAAATCTGCTATTTATCAATTTTATTTCGATGAACGCGTCATCGCGACGGTACTAATGGATATTTTTGGTCGCTATTGAAAATTTAGTCGATTGCTGAATTTATGAATGGGCCCAAATTAGGGGCATTCAGGCCGACATTACATCCATTTCCCCTATATTGGATTTTTGATTTTGATGAAGACCTAAGCAGGCGTTGGCTACCCAAAATAACGATACCGGATCGTCGATAAACATAATTCATCGATTAACAAACCTGTTTGAATGCTGTTCTTTTGGCGGAATCTCGAAGGCGGCAGTGTTTTGAAGTATTTAAGGTTAGTTTTCAGATAAAAGCTGGTGGTGAAATACGTTAACGTTATAGTTCTTCACTACTTTAACTGTGTGAAAGCTTCGCAGTAAATTCTATGTGATTTTTTTTATGTGTCTGGGTAAACTTCACATTTGAGTCTCACGATCGTCCAATATTATTGTTTGCATTCAATCTAGTTATTCCGTTCGCGGAAGCAGCCTCAGACTACCTTTATTTGACTGGAAAATACCCTCGTACACAGCCCGAGGTAGTACAAAACTATGTACTTCTGAAATTTGTTCGTCTGTGACGTACTTATTGACGTTTTTTTGTTTGACGCGTAGCTTAATATTTACTTGTTCAAAATACGAACTAATAGTCAATAGAATCCCACTCCTTGAGCACTGTTCTCATTTATCGTCAGCACTACACCGTCGTAGAATGCTTCTCCAACGACCAATTAGCATCAATTAAGTTCACATCTGTTTATTTTTTCGATACGCCACAGCTTTGCAATTAGCGAAACTTGACGACAGCTTCCACCATTTATCATTTCACCAATTTCCATCACCGTCACCATTCGCATCTGCAATGCACTTTGTCCTATGTAAGGGAATGTCTACGTCCTTTCTAATTACACTCATCATCTACTCACTTTATCGGCACGATTAGCAAATTTCCCACGCAGCAAGTCTTCAAAATGTTTTCAACACTCACTAACTGCGGAGTCGGATAAAATCGGAACCGATCACGTGTTCTTCTAGATTCTGCTTGAAAGCGAAACAAATACAGCACCCGCTTCAAGTTGCGCCGTAAAGCTGACTGAACCAGTCCGAGCCGTGTATAGTTTTATATACGAAGGCGCTGTTTATGCGATGACTCATGCAACAGTTGCTGCTATATTTCAAAGTTCAAACATGGGACATGCACAACCCCACGGGAGTTTAGTACCCTAGTAGACGTCGTAGTAGACAGTATTTACATTCTTTGGAGTGACGCTTAGAATTTTGGTGAGATATGAAACCGCAAATAATGGATAATGGCACCACGCATGCTGCTGGGGAAACCGTGTGTGGTCATTTGATCGGCTAAGTTCGTGTGATGAGCAGATCCACGCCATTTGACGAATCGACTTTGCCATTTTGTGTGCTATGATTTATTGTAAAATATCGAATACGCCTTGAAAAGTTTCTCAAGTAGCGAACAAGTCCGCTAATCGCCCTTTTTTTTTAATATAATGCTGATATAAAGTTGTAACCCTATTTTGCAAAAAAGGGCGATTTGAGTCCTGTAACCCTTCGTCTGTGCTAAAAAACATGCGTTGTCGGTGCCTTGGGGTCACCCCTCTCCCCCCTTAGAGCGTGACATAATATGTGCATCACCCCAGGATGTTGCTTCCTTCTGCAGAGATATTCAGGAATACGAGGTCTTCAAAACTATGGATAGTGTATGACAGAATATACTTACTAGATGGCGCTAAAATGAAAATGATCACTATACATAGGTTTGAAGACCTTGTAGCCTTGAATATCTTTGCAGAAGGAAGCAACATCCCAAGTAACCAAAAGTTCTAATAAAAGGCTATTTGAGGCTTAAGCAGCTTGGTTGAAGGTGGTCTATATAATTCTAAGCAGCCTCATTTTCAAGTCGTTACAAGAACTATTTCCATAATCGAATAGAATCCTAAGCAGCTTCTTGCGGAACTTTAGCGGCACTTTTAGGAAATAAGTAAAAAATGGTTTTTGTCCTCTACACCAATTTTATATTTAGTTCGCACTTTTATGAAAGTTAATTCTAAAGTCAGGTGTTTATGAATGTTATTTTGAAAGCCAGGTATGAGCGTATATTTATTGATCAGCATTAGTAGGAGTATTAGAGCAGTTTGAAGAATTAAACGCAGTCCTTCTGCGTGAGAGCCCCAGCACAAACCGCTACGTCATCTGAGATATATTACAGTGAGCTGTTGTCCCGCCTACTGTTGGAGTTTTTACGTACATGAAATTTTACTACCAATAAAGACTTGTGCGCATTGTTTCATGCGGGCGTTGACGGACCTTTTAAGAAACATTCAAGTAGCTAAGAAGTTCCACTGGGAACATGTTCCTAATTTTGTTGCGGTCATGTTTTTAGCGTAACTTGAAGTTCCTAAGAAGTGGTTATGGATGCTTTTGACGTAGGATACGCCTTTTGGCAACATATTGGGGGTGCAATTAAAAAAAAACACAAAATCGACCGCGTAACGAAAAGTGGTCAGGTTTTGACCACTTATAACTCTGTCAATAGCAGATGAATTTTAATTCTAAACAAGCCAAGCGATTGGTAATTTTTCCACAAAGCTGTTAAAATGAATCTTTTATCAATTTTTAATAGGTCACTATAGAAAATTACACAAAAATGTTCAACGGTTGCAATGGTGATCAAAATTATTACCGATTGCCTGCAAATAGTGGTTTCCCTAACATAGTCGCCAAATATTGATACCGAGCACGAGTATCTACGGTCGACTCTTGGATATAACCTCTTACTTTTTTGCAACTTTTTTTGAACTTCAAGTTGCTAAGAGTACGCATCGGAACTTTTTGGAGCCTGAAGTTCCTCGTGTGCTTTCTATAGCTTCTAAAGTAGCCAGAAAGTTCTGTTGGAACTTTATATGCACTCCATGGAACTTGAAAGTGGGTTTTATCGTGGAATGCGGAACTTTTGGCTACTTTTGAAAAAAGTTCTGTCGGAACTTTATGGAAAATGAAGGTTCTGTTGGATTTTTATTTGAAGTATGTGGAACTTAAAATTGAATTTTATCGTTGAATGCGGAACTTTTGGTTGCTTGGGATCCTATAAAGTTGGGATCTCATGGTATAAACATCTCTAACAGCAAAATATGCCACTTCATGGGTATATTTTTACAATGGTCCCTTCCTCCGAGAGATCCACCCATCCAAAAAACGTCTGATAATTTAAACAGAAATTTCACTTACTTTACTTTAGAAATTATTTGAAATTTCAGAAATCCAATGAAATTTCTTTAAGATACGGCAATTTGATTATGGGGCCAAATTGACCTCAGGGTACAGGCAATGTAAGTATTTCAATAACATGTTTCCAAGAAATAAGTTTTAAAGGTTTTTGGAGCAGCTTTCATCTTATTTTACAGAGCTCTGGTAGAAGCACTAAGCCATGAAAGAATTAGTAAAATCCATCGACAAGTTAAAAGTTACATCCTTTCAAAGTGGCCTGGGGTCAAATTGACCCCAAGGTACAGATAAAGGGTTAACGGGTTTGACGGTTACTGGGGTAATTTTTCAAGGCGTATTCGATATTCTGCAATAAATAAATAAAAAATATTCGATATTCTGTAATAAATAATCGATAATATATAAAGTTTTAGGAAACTGAAATGCCTTTTCAGAAACAAATACACACCAAAATATATTAAATTTTCGTCAAAAACGAAAAGTCGCCTAAGCGTATCTAACAGTAAAGAATCTCCTTCCAACAACATGATCGCACATGTGGTTAAAAAGACGAGCTCTCAACCAGGAAGATGCCCCAATGAGTGGGGAGAAGAGCCCGCCCTTTATCCACGAAATGCATTCCCACTCCAAATCGCTTCAATCGGGTGATTTGATGGTCCCTCTAAATCCCAGCATTGTTTGTTATTTGGTGCACAATGAAATTTGAATGTTTTATGAGCAATGAACAATACAATAAAGGAGTTATGTTTCATCTAAAAATTGAGACTACAATGTTGCTTCGTCATATTATGCTTCTAAAAAATAAAAAATTACTTTTCCCATACATGATTAGTTTAATCTGTGAATACTGCGGCCAGAGGCAAAAATATAACAGTTAATTGAGGGAGATGCAGAAGACACTACGATCCGACCTCCTATTAGTGTTACAACAATTTGTGGTAGTAAGGGGTTAAGGAACTTGCCCCGTAACGTGGGTAGATCACCTTTTCATGGTACGTTACGGGATGTAAGATCTACCACCGATTCCTAGTATTGCCTACTTCAAAGTAGGGGAACAGGTTTTTTCAGTAATCAAAGAAACACATCTCAGTCCTTGTTACTTTTGATGCCTTGTTGATAGTGATAAATCCTTGGGTTGCCTGGACCGAGGATGATCTTGAAGCAAGGAAAAAATGGATACACATACACGGTGTTGCCGATAACAATTAAGTTTTGGTGCCCTGCTTGTTTGGCCGTGTTTGCTGAAATTAAACAATGTGTGATGGTCGTGACCTCTGAGAAATATTTTAACCCTCAGTTGTCATCATGTCGCTGTATGAATGACCGAAAACGGATTAATTGGATTAAAAAGTGGGACGTCCCAATAAATGGAAAGAAGATCCCACCCTTTATGATTAGTAAAAACATGTACATTAATATAGGAAAATAAAAAAAATAACCATTTCAGACGTTCATGCTCAGGATGTAATGCTTCTGAAACGTAAAATTAATTATATCTAGATCAAATTATCAACTGATATAAGGTTATATTTTAATATTCTAGGTGTAGGATGGAAATCTGAATAAATCAATTCCTTATGCATCAGTCTTTATACCATCAACCATGTATATATAACAGTAAGTAGCTAAATTTAATGGTTTTTATAAACTTATTTGGTTAGGTTTGGTAAACTTTGTTATGATACTTTAAGCTTTCGGATCGAGGATAGAAAATAATTTTACGAAGAATACTTTTGGTGATACTCAAAATTCAGTGTTCCTTAGTACTAATGATCCTATTCTCACTTTCAACACTCCTATCTTTGGTTTCTAGGTCGGTAAGTAGCACTTTTTCGTTACTTTTTAATATAGAATACTTACGTCAAATCCAATTGAATTTTTAGTTAAACCATCGTTAAATAGATAGTTTAGTACTATTAATCGTTCTATCAAAGTGCAAAATTTCCGCACCGTAGAGCCACACTATGTGTTTTCACTGGAGATACACTTGAGAGCGCTCTCGAGTGCACCTTCAGTGAAAACACAGAGTGTGGCTCTGCTGTGCGGAAATTTTGCATTTTGATAGAGAGATTAATAGCACTGAACAATCTATTTTAAGATGGATTAACTGAAAATCCAATTTGATTTAACGTAATGCATTCTATATTAAAAAGTAATGAAAAAGTCCCAAAAGAGCGAACCATCACTGCACACATCTAATAAATGGAAATATGTAACATTTGTCATATTTATCCTAATAATCATCATATATTATCATATGGTTAATTTGCTTAATGACGTGTTCGGGGTATCATCCAAACCATTTGTGGAATAGTTCAACCATTTGGTTTATCGTCCGTTTATGATAATTTTTTATTAGGGTAATTAAAGGAGGACCACTTCCTTCACTTGAATGGACAAAATCTATCACATAATGCAAAAAAACACCATTTCTTTTAACTGATTCAAGTCAACTGTATGCGCATGTATGCGTGCCTTTTATTTGGCTCATCTTTATCTGCCGTCTAGAACTGTCAGTGGACGGGCGCATTCACGGTAGTCATCTTTTCACAACTGGGTGCTCATTTTCACCAACGGCAACCCTTTCGCAACTGGGTGCTCGCTTTTACGACGGCAACATTCTCCCGCTCGTAAACCCCGTCGCTGGTTCATTTGTGAACAGTATGGGGATAACTCTTTTCTACCTCGATCTCATAAACGGCTAGCTTCGATACTGGTCGCAGCTTTTCACCTCGGCTGGTCTGCACGGACGTGGAGCGGATTCTACCATTGCTTCCAGCAAACACTTGCGTCTCCGAGGTGTTCCGCCTTTCACCGTCAAACACAAACACAAGATCTCCGACCGACATTTTCCGATGGTCCAAGTACCTCTTGGACCCACCTCCGTAACGTATCAGCCAAATCCACCGGAAACCTCGACGGTAGACATTCGGCTGACGATCGACCACGCAGGAAGTGATTCGGTGTCAGCGCTTCTTTGTCTTTCTTCACGTTGGTTGATACGTACGTGAGTGGACGCGAGTTGACCAGGTTCTCCGCCTCTATCAGAGCAGTCTGCAGGATCTCATCCGTCACCTTCCGACTACTTGGAACTAAAAATCACGGCCAGCTATCCAGAACAAAATTTTCTCAAATATACACCGTGAACTATGGTTCACGGCTGTAGTTCACGAATATGGGAACTCTTTTTTTCCCGTGTATCCGTGAATACATGCAGTGCCTCTTTCACCGAGCGCACCATTCTCTCCCCTGCGCCTCCCATGTGTGGCGCCGAAGGTGGGTTGAACGTCCAACGAGTCCTCGCACCAGTGTGTCAGCACATGCGACGTTGATCTCCTTCAGCAGATCTCGATTGGCACCGACAATTTTCGTGTCGTTGTCCGAGAAGATCTCATTCGGACTGCCGCGCTGCTTCACAAACCTCCTAATCGCCATTTTGCACGACTCCATCGTCAGGCTGTACGCCCACTCCAAGTGCACCGCTCTGACAGTTAAGCACGTGAACACTTATTATTTGTGACATATTACCACAGACATAACATAACACTTAGAAGAAAATTCTTCAAAAAATATCGTCAAGCGTATTTTGCATGCACACTAGCACCATCTATCATCTACATTCCCAAGCAATGTTTTGCAACCGGAGCATCCCTCGTTCATGCAATTTTTTCACGAGTTACTTTTCCCTTGTTATGTCAACGCGTCAGCTGTGTTGTATGAAAACAAAACAGATGGAAGTCAGTGATGTCGGTTCTACGAAATTTTCCGTAGATCTATAGAATTGATTGTATTCTGCAGAAATACGGATCCGTAGGAAAAAATCAGAGAAGCTAAGGGATTTGTTTTTTTTTGTTTATTGTGCTTTTTCTTTTGCTGGAAACAAGTTTTTAAACAAGGTAATGCATCACTTATTAGTGCCCTTTCTAAATGTATATGTATCAATGTAATATGTATCAGTCAATAATATTAAATAATAATAATAATAATAATATTATTGAACATCAATAACTGCTAAAAATTGATAGAATATTACAGTCATCAACATGATTTGTTCTCGAATTCTGTGTACATCGTTCAATGTAATATTAGAAACGGAATGACTAATGTGCAGTAGTTTTGATGTTATATTCAACAACTTTTTTTTTTTGTATTCCGCAGATGTGGTATGTGTCTCCAGTGGGATGCCTTGACCACTTATCATTTTCAAGAGCTGACATCTACTAACTAGACGTGAAAAAGAACTGGCATCACTGATAAGTTCGAAATGTGGTGGCTTGCTCAATGCTTCAGTGGCGCCACCATGACAAATGCAAGCACATTCCCTACTAAAACATTATTTGCGATGAATGTGATTGTGAGTTTTATGTCTGTTTGTCTGTGATATTACTTTCAAAAAACGATACTTTAAAATAACCTATAAATACATATAATTTAAAACGTAAGGAAACTCCTTGCTTAGTTGGATCCTGAAATAAATATTTGGTTCAATCCACATTATCTCGATTAGGAGTAGACATGTGTTTTTCAATTATCAACTCGGTATATTCGAGATTAGTCTGGTCTGCTTCAGAATTATTAGTTTGAACTTGACCATAAAGCATATCCGCTGATTCAAGCTATTCCTAGAATAATCCAGTAGTCAACTGAAAGTGAAATTATAAAAGTAATCGTATGCTGAGATTGCATCACCTTTGCGCTATAATATTTTAGAAGGCATAAATAATTGATTTCGGCTGATGCAATATTGATTTTGCGGTGTTTTTTTTTTCAAATTACTATTATAAGTTGTATACATTTATTTTCAAGTCTTCTTTTGTGCCACGGTAGCTCCAAGCTGCAATCCTATATTAAACAGGATTATCGTTGTTATCTCTACTAGCATTAATACTAAATAAATGTCGGGGCCTTCTAATTCAAAGTAAAAGAGAAAAAGAAAAAAATATACGAAATTGACCATAAATATTATGGTTTGAAAGATACTTAAAATCAAAGTAATTTATTAGTTATGTCAATCGTGAAGTAATAATTAAAAAAAAAATCACCTATCTTAGCAAAATTAAACTTAAGACAAATAATTGTAGATGCTCCATTTTAGAATAAACTGTAATATCCTGTTTCACGATTTCCATGACGCTCGTTCTCAAGGGGAACAGTTAATCTTAACACTTACTTTACACCGACTACGAAGCCTCCGAAAAACGTGTAACAGCAAGTTTGCAATGATATAAATTAGCCATTTATTGATGAATTTCCTAAATTGTGGTACCTCTAGAATTCCTAGGCTCTGTAGATTATTTTAATTGCAGAAAGATTGAATTTTTGTCGTCTACTTTTTTCAAAAGCGAAAAGAGTAGTTACACATTTTTTTTCTAAAGGTGTGTTTGGGGTTTGCAAGTGGTTTAAGATCCATAATTTAGATTAATGGGCACAAATGGTCATAACTAGCCAGAATACAGTCATGGTTCCTATATATGGAATCTGGAGATAACGGAACGGTTATCGAACGATCCGGAACATCCGTAAAAGTGGTCTATCCATAAACCTGATCCTAGAGCTCCGTGGTTTTTTTCGAAAACATTAGGAACTGTGATATAAGAAAGAATTTGGGTTCATGACATAAACATGACCTCGGATGGCCATCGGGCCGTCCTCCGGAAGATCCGGAACATCAGTAAAAGTGTTCAATCTATGAAACTGATCCTAGAGCTCCACGGTTTTTTTTTTCGAAAATACTTGGGACTGTCATATATAAATTAATTAGGGGTCATGACATAAACATGTACCTAAAACGCCATGGAAGCCTCTGGAAGATCTGGAACATTCTTAAAAATGGTTAATCCATGAAGCTGATCCTAGAACTCCGCGGTTTTTTTGAAAGCATTAGGAACTGTGTTATAAGAAATAATTTGGGGTCATGACATATACATGAACCTGTATGTCCATAAGACCGTCCTCTGGAATATCCGAAACATCCGTAAAAGTGGTCAATTCATGAAACTGATCCTAGAGCTCCGCAGTTTTAGAAAAAAACACTAGGAACTGTGATGATAGAATGAATTTGGGGTCGTGACAAACATGAACCCTGATAGCCATGAGACTGTCCTGCGAAAGATCCGAAACATCCGTGAACATAAAACATCATCAGCTGGTCCTATAAGATTTAAGTTGACAGTAGCAGTAATAAAAATATTAAGTCCTTATCAGTAGCTCAAAAAGTGAAAAACTAAAATTAATTTGTAATTATTTCAAAGTGAGTGGAAGCAATAAAGTGGAGTTCAAACTGTGGTGTGATAAGTGAAATTTGATCTATCGATGACCAATTGACTAGTGCATGGTGAGTTCTCTCCTGAAGAGTCGGGTCCAGATCGGCCACATCCTGCCACTCCGTGAACCGTTTCCCCAACAGTGGTCAATCCACGAAATTGATCCTAGAGTTCTACGGGTTTATTTTTTCCGGAAGTGTTTGAAACTGTGATATAATAAAGAATTTGGGTTCATGACATAAACATAGACCAAGATGGCCATGGGGCCGTCCTCTGTTTTATGGATTGACCGCTTTTACAAATGTTTCGAATCATCCTGAACATGCTCCCATGGCCATCCGGGTCCGTGTTTATGTCATGAAACCAAAATCTTTCGTAAATCATAGTTCCTAATGTTTTCAAAAAAACCGCGGAGCTCTAGGATCAGTTCCGTGGATTGACCAATTATACGGATGTTCCGAATCTTCGGGAGGACCGTTCCGTTCTCTCCAGGATCCGTATATAGGAACCATGACTGTATTTTGGCTATTTATGAACATTTGTACCCATTAATCTAATTTATGGATCTTAGGCAACTTGCAAAACCCATAAACACTCTTTAAAAAAACGTGTAACGACTCTTTTCGCTTTTGAATAAAGTATACGACCCCATTTAAATATTTTTACAATCAAAATAATCTACAGAGCCTAGGAATTCTAGAAGTACCACAATTTTTAAAGTACACCAAGAAATGGCTATGTTATGCTATTGCAAACTTGCTGTTATACGTTTTTCGGAGGCATCGTATTCGGAGTGGTTACCTTGTTTCTATTTTCCCAAAATTCATCTGAAAAATAGCAAACGGCTTGGGCTTCATCTGTCTAATTAGGACTGCTTGTGAAATGAGGATTGCGTGAATATAAGCAAATGTTTATATTTTCTTTTATTTATTGAAGAAGGAAAAAGCTTCTTTGAGTAGAATTTCTCACAAATCAAACGAATAACGATAACGAATACAATCATTAAAAAAATACATTTTAAAGATTTTTGAAAGCTTATCAAAAATTCTAGTACAAATTTTGAACTATTTGTTCACACTGTGGTAGATAAGGTTGATGCGGAATAATAATAATAATAAAATAAATAAATAAAATACTTGAGAGTTGTGTCAAGTACTGAAACACTCCATTTGAGTTGAGCTAAATTAGCGTGAAGCATGACAGATGTGAAAGGAGATTTTGACACAGCAAGCAAGCAGTGCTGGATAAATGAGGAAAAAACGGATGGTATAAATATGAGCTACCTAAACTTGTAAAGGGCATTCGCTGCCAGACTGTTGAGCAGTTCAGTCGATTTGAATTCTCTCTAGTTTCGTTCGTTCGTTCGCAAGTCGAATTAGCTCCGCGTTGTGTAGTGACGCTCTCGCTGACCCAGCCATGGGTAAGAAATCGCGCGGTAACGCGAGTGCCGGTTTACCGGGAAAACAGACTCTCCCAGGAGACGGCGCAACCACCGAGCCAGCCCAGAAGAATCAGAAGAAAACCCCATTGCCCATCCCGACAGGCGTTGCGGACCCGCAGCCGGGGCCTCCCGGAACTAAACGACCCAGACCTGAAGACAGCAGCGCCACCGTATCAGCAGCAAAAAAGCTGCTGAGCAACAATCCGTTCTCCGCCCTGCAGAACGGAGCCCAGCCGCAGTCGGACCCTGAGACGGTGCCGAAAAAAGTTAAGTTGCCACCCTTCTATGTGAAGGGCTTCCCTCCCGGGCTATGGGAGCAGCTGGATTTTTACATTAAGCAGGGCCTTCGCTGCACCATTCAACGGTGCACGGAAGGCTACAAACTGATGGTCCCGGCCGAAACACACTTCAACGCAGTTCAGGCCCTCTTGGACAGAATGAAGCTGGAGTACTTCTCCCACGACATCGAGGCCACCAAGCCGCTGAAAGTGGTGCTGCGCGGGCTCCACGACATGGACACCACCACCTTAATGGACGAGATTAAGGCGAACGGCCTCAAGCCGGTCGAAGTCCACAAGATGACCCGCAGCAAGGCCATCAAGTATCGTGACCAGCTCTACCTGGTCCATCTGGAGAAGAACTCCACAACCGTGAAGGATCTCCAGACGACACGCACACTGTTCCACATCGTAGTGAAGTGGGAGCGGTATAAACCCACCCACCATGGCGTCACTCAGTGCTCGAACTGCCTATTGTTCGGGCACGGCACCAGGAATTGCCGCATGGCCAGCCGCTGCATCAAATGCGGCAAAAACCACAAGATCGACAACTGCGACAGCATCGAGGAAGCCACTCCCACATGCGCCAACTGCGGTGCCGCCCACAAGGCCACGAGTAAGGCCTGTCCGAAGCGGGCCGAATACGCCGAGATCCGGAAGAAGGCCTCGTCCAACAGCCAGCCCGGTCGCAAGAAGGTTCCAAAAAACAACGCGCAGAACTTTCCTCCGTTATCACCGGTCCAATCACGGCCAATTCCAGTGTTGCCGCCGCTCCCGCTCAACCAACAGTTGGCTGCCGCTGCAGTACCCGGTCAAGCCTCCGGGCCATCGACGGATCCCCCTGCTCTGGGATTGGCCGGTACAACCGGTGAAGCTACAGACGATTCTCCGCTGTCAACGGATGAGATCGTCACACTGTTGGCCCAGGCCATCATCATCAAGCGCACCTACGCAACAAGAACACAACAGCTCCAAGCTATCATCTCCTTCGTCGCTAATTATGGACCGTGAACCCATAAAGATCGCCAACTGGAACGCTCGCTCCGTAGGGGCGAAAAACATTGAGCTTGCAGACTTCCTCCGCAAGCACGACATCGACGTGGGCCTTCTCACCGAGACCCACCTCAAGACCGGTGACAGCTTCTGGCTGCCCGACCACAGCATTGTCCGGCTTGATCGCACCAGCTCCAGGGGGGGGGGGGCGGTGTCGCGGTCATCATCAAGAAAGGCATCAAGTACTGCACCCTACCCCACTACCGCACTTCCATCATCGAGGCCGTCGGCGTTGAGGTGGAAACATCGACCGGAAACGTCCGGTTCATCGTTGTCTACTGCCCCCGGCAATGTACCGTTAGCAATGGTACAGCACAGCAGTTCAAGAACGACCTTGCCATCATAACCCACACCAATGCCCGCTTTGTAATCGGAGGGGACCTGAACGCCCGGCACGAGGCCTGGCGGAACTACCAGCAGAACCAGAACGGCCGCCTGCTATTCGACCATTCCCAGCATGGTCTCTATTCCGTCTGGTTTCCGGATGAACCAACCTTCACATCACCGACGGGCAACCCATCGACGCTGGACCTGTTCTTGGCAAACACCAGATTAGCCAAGCTGGTTGCCGTCAACGACCTGAGTTCGGACCACCAACCGGTGCTGACCGAGCTGGGCTACAACGTGGCCCCTGCACCGTGCCAGCGGAAGGACTACCATCGAGTCAACTGGGTCCAGTTTCGACGCGTGGTCGACCGCCACATCGACGACAACCCACCGCTCGACACAGTGGATGACATCGACCGGGCCCTGGAGGGTCTCCATCAAGCCATATCCGTGGCTGACGAAGAGTGCGTTCGGCGAGTTCCTGTGAGGGGTAAGTTTCAAGCAATTGATTCCCACACCAAACTCTTGATTCGGCTCAGAAATGTTCGTAGACGCCAGTTTCAGCGGACTGGGGATCTGCAGCGTAAATACGAAATGGTCGATCTGAATCGGCAGATCGCTTCCAGAATGGTCTCAATCCGGAACGAGAGTTTCGGGCGGCTCGTTCAGAACCTGGACGACCGTTCCAGACCATTCTGGAAGGTTGCCAAGGTGCTAAAGTCTCACCCCAAGCCCATTCCACCACTTAGAGTCAATGACGAACGGCTTATCACCAACGAAGAGAAGGCCAATGCAATTGGGGAGCACATTGCCCAGTCGCATTTGCTGGGCTCTACAATCCCAAGTCCACTCGAGAACCAGGTTGTGCAGTGCGTCCAGACGTTAGATGCCTCCCCTTGTGCCGTCCCTCCAGAAGAACGGATTACAGAGGAACAAATTTGCTCAGCGCTGAAACACAGTACGAACATGAAGGCTCCCGGGTTTGACGGAATATTCAACCTAGAGTTGAAAAATCTCAGCGCGAGGGTGCACTCGCTGCTGGCTGCCATCCTCAACAGATGCTTGGAGCTGCACTACTTTCCAAGCATCTGGAAGGTGGCAAAAATCATCCCGATCCGCAAACCTGGGAAAGACCCTTCACTACCGTCAAGCTACAGACCGATTAGCCTGCTCTCAGCGCTGAGCAAGCTGTTCGAAAAATTGATCCTCAGCCGACTAAACAAGTTTGTGGAGGAACATGACATTCTTCTTCCGGAACAGTTCGGGTTCCGCAAGGGGCACTCCACCAATCATCAGCTAGTGTGGGTGATGAATAACATCCAAAGTAACAAAGCTGTATCCAAGTCCACAGCCATGGCCTTGTTAGACGTCGAAAAGGCGTTTGACAATGTCTGGCACGACGGACTTATATACAAGCTTTGTAACTCCAACTTTCCACCATACCTTGTGAAAATCACCCGTAACTATCTCCAGCAAAGGTCGTTCAGGGTGTCGTTGAATAGTTCCCTTTCGGTACAATTTCCGATCCCAGCAGGTGTTCCGCAAGGGAGTCTGCTGGGACCACTGCTTTACAGCATCTACACGTCGGACATCCCTCCTCTAGGAGACGATTGCGTGTTCTTTCTGTTTGCAGATGACACCGCGATAGCCGTCAAGGGTAGGATGCCTCGTGAAATTACGAACAAGCTCCAACGATGCCTAGACACCTTTACTGATTATGCCACCACGTGGAAAATCAAAATCAACGCCTCGAAAACCCAAGCGATCATGTTCCTTCACAGACAATCACCAAAACTTAAACCGTCTCCCTCCTGTACCGTAATAATGGATGGTACAAGGGTCGAGTGGTCCACTGATGTTACTTATCTCGGGATGTTGTTGGATGAGAAGCTCCTGTTCCGCTCGCACATAGAGAAAACCCTAGTTAAGTGCTCCGCCTTGGTTAGGTGTTTTTATCCGCTCATTTTCCGCAGATCCCGCCTCTCAAGGCAAAACAAACTGGCTGTTTACAAACAGATCATAGCCCCCGCGATCTTCTATGCCGCCCCGGTGTGGGAATCGTGCGCTCAGACCCACAGGAACAAAATCCAGGTTGCACAGAATAGAGTGTTGAGGATGATCCTAGATCGTCCATTCGACACAAGAATAGCAGACCTCCATCAAGAGGCAGAAATTCCCAAAGTAGATTCCAAAATTGATGATATGACAACTAAATTTATTCAAAAATGCAATCTTTCTGAACATGCTTTAATAAGCAATTTGTACATAGTAGGTTAAGTGTATATAGTAGAGTAGGTTAGTTTTAAGCTGTCAATAGTAGTATTAAGTAGTTTCTCTTCAAATTCTAAAAACAAAACAAACCAAACCCACCAAGGTGGTCGACCGTGTACTAAGTCTAGGACTAATTCTGTAAAACAAATTTTGAATTTTGCCCATACCTAAAGATGAAGAAAGCAATTAAATCACTTAGTAAAAATCTATATGGTAATCGTCCAAGTTAAACTAAAATAAAGATCTTGTAAAGGGCATTCTTGTAACGAACTTTGGAAGCGACGGATAGCAGCAGCAGCAGCAGCAGTAACAACAACAGCAGCAGCAGCAGTAACTACAATAGTAGCAGCAGCAGTAATGGAAGCGGAGCGGCCGTAGCAGACGAGATTCGTGTAGCCTTGACCGAGGCTGGAAACCTCGGTCCGGTCACGACACACACATGGCCGAATTTTGCCCCAAGCGAAAAATTATGCAAAGTTTCATGGAATTCTTTAAGGTAAAATAAAAAAAAATGTTATTTTTTCACTATTTGGCCTGGAACTGCTCCGATCCGTTGCTTGCAAGAGGTGGTTTTCAACTTGGAAGCGATAAATTGATACTGTCGTGTTTGCATTCAAAGCCGACAAGGAAAAGAGAGAATTCTGACTTCGGAAATTGGACACATTTTTTCACCGGAGCGATTCAAATTTCAACGTGTGCGGATTAACAATGATGTGCAATGATGTTCTGAGGCTATTGGCGTTGACGGCACCGTCGAAAAATTTGCTCTTTCAGCAAATATAGACAGTTTCTTATAGGAATTTTCGGTGGAGTGAAAGGATAGTACAAAGTCCGCCATGTTTCACGCACAGTCTGACGTTTGCTTATGGATTTTCTCATAGGAGTAAAGAGCTACAGAGTCGCCGTCAACGCCAATTCTCCACAACTCGGATCAAAATTACTTATTATGTTTTACACTTAACATTGTTCATGACGCAAATGAAAATGCGTATACGGTTTCTAATTAACCTCGCCTCAACGTCATATGAGTATTGTAGCGAAAGAAATCTCTTTTTTCATCGTAGTAGTTTTATCTTCATCTTTATGGAGACAACACTTACTCCATCCAGTGCAGCGGAGAGCGTTTGGTGCTGATAAAATATCTGTTTTTCGTAGTCATCTTTGACAGAAATATTCTTTTATTTTTGTTCAAACCCGTTTAAAAAAGAGAGGGAAAGTGCGGGTTGTGCTTAGTAGGACGGAAATTAGATCAAAAATCCTAATTACAGGATTTTTATGGAAACTCGTTTATTCGACTATATAAACCTCAGTTCAAGATTCCTGTAGGTGCAGATTTGGTCATGTCTGTTTTCTGACATCCAGAACATCCGTAAAAGTGGTCAGTTCTTAAAACTCATCCTAGAACGCCACGATTTTTTGAAAACATTTTGTATTTGTGTTGATGATGATGATGATGATGATGATGATGATGATGATGATGATGATGATGATCCCACCTACAAAGATTTGAGCTGGACGAGTTATCTTTATGATAATTGAATATAAACATTTTAACCAGGTTTGCAAACAAAATCGAGCTGGTTACAATTACAAATATAAATTCCCTGTTAAATATGCTATAGGCATCAAACAAAAACATTCGCAGGTGTAACCAGTTATCAAGATTCCAAGTATAATCATCGACAATACTTCCATTCACATGTGACCTGGGATTTACACGTATAAACTTCCGCAGTGCCAGGACTATATTCAGGGAAACGACTTCCAGCCATTTATACATGTATTCCGCGTGCGAGGCTCAAACCATTGTAGACTACTCAAAATTATTTTTTTACTATTACTACTACAAAAAATTATTTTTTTACTATTACTACTACAAAAAATTAAAAATCTTTTCAAACCTCTCAACCAATAGTTTATAACATGACCGACGAATAACGCAATCATCTCAAATGTCAGAAGAGTATGTTTTTATTTTACCAGATTTTTCACACCAAGAAAAACAGACAGAATTGCTTGCAATATCCTAAAATAAAAAAAAAAGCATAACTGGAAAAACAGGGTGTCTACTCAATCCAAGGAATCAAATTCCCTGAGCTTTCCAGGTTTTTCCAGGTCGGATGAAAAAAATTCCAGGTGCAAACAAATTATACATATTATTATTTTATCTATTTATCCATCAGGAATCCCTTTTATTTACTTATTGATTTCTGTTATTTTCGATAGTTCAAACTTGGGCGTTGGTACTTATAAGTCGGCACAGCAAAAAAGTTAATGAAAATTACAGCAGAACAGATGCACATAGGTTGTTTAATATTAATTTGTACAATTTATGTTTAGTAAATGCAGCAATGGAGGTACGTTAGGAACCACCATAGGAACACATTGCACTAAAGTACCTTCACTATTGCTGCATTTATCCTGCACATAATTTGCGAAAAGAAATTATATCCATGGGTGTAATATTGTATTTGGTTTTTGCAATCACATTAGTTATTCATACAGAAGCATGCATTACGTCAATCAATATTACAATACAGAATAAATCATGGTTTCACATGGCTAAAATCTCTTAAGGTCCGTTTAGACTATCTGATTTCTTGGTCTGATTTTGACCGCCACCATAATGAAAAATCTGCTCGAATTTACTTCCGACACACTTTGTCGAACCCCCCTGTTTGCTGGTGTTCACACTGCTAGCACATGTCGAAAGAACTGTCAATTTAGATTTCAAAACAAAACTGTATCAGGAATCAAAAGTAAATACTTCCATCTTAAATTACCGGAAAATTGGTCTAGTTTCGGCAGACGTATTTGCTTTTATTATTTTAAATAAAATGAGAAAGAGAAGGTGAACTTTGTGGAGTAGGAAATGGTTGCTCAGGAGGAACACCGGCAGGGATCTGGCTCATCTTGTCCATCAAGAGTTGCGATATGAAGATGAAAATGGATTTCAAAACTTCGCCAGGATGTCGATACCAACTTTGGACAAGCTAGTGGGAAAAGTTCTCACTAGATATACATGATTCCTTGAGTTCTGAAAATTTCTGTTAACAATTCAATTCTGCAAGGTCTTCAAACCTTCTGACGTCCCTGAAGTTTTGTTTCTGTTCTCCGGTAAAATTTCTTTAAAGATCAACAATTTTTCCTGACAATCTGCAAATGTCTCGGTAGTTCTACAGATTTCTTTGAAGTTCTGTGTGTTCTTCAGAAGTTCTGCAACTTTTCCTAAAAATCTACAAAGTTCCTGAATCCCTGAAGATTTAAGATCCTTGAAGTTCAACAATTATCTCTGATGTTCACAAAATTTCTAATAATCTACAAACTTCTCGAAAGTTCTGCAACTTTCATGATTCAATGAATATCTGAAAATATCTCTGAACATCTATACAATTTTCTAAAGAATTAAAAGATTATCTAGAATTTTTTGGAAGTTTTAGGAAGTATTTTGAAGTTTTTCTAATTTTTCTGAAGCTGTGTGAATATCTCTAAAGATCAGCGAACTTACCTGAAGTTCTGTAAATGTCTTTCAAAATCCAAGAGCCACAGTAAAATTCTGAAAATTTATTTAAACATCTGCTAATTTTTTAGTGGATTTACGATCTACCCTCTGAATTTTTCTGAAGTTCCTAAAATTTATTACAAATTCTGTAAAGTTTTCTGAAGTACTGTATTTCTGCTCTAAAGATCTACGAACTGCCCTGAAGTTTGATAAATTTCACAGTAGATCTCCGAACTTTTCTAAAGGTCTTTAAATTTCTTTGTGGATTCTTGATCTAAAGATCGGCGAACTTTCCCGAAGATCTGTGAGTTTTGCTGAAGTTTTGCAAATTTTTCTTAAAACGTACGAACTTTCTGACGTTCTACAGACTTCTCTTAAGGTCTACGGACTTCTCTGAAGTTCTTTAGATCTATCTATTTCCAACTTCCATGGAGTTCTGCAAAAATATTGTACTTTTGTACTTCCCTGCGATTTGTTTTTGAATTGAGGTGCTTTTCTGACATTTAACGAATTTTTCTGAAGATCTCACATTTGTGTGAAACTGTGAAACTTTCTGTCAAATTCCTGCAAATATCTTTAAAGTTCTGTAAAGTTGTCTTAAGCTCCGTAGCTCTATTCCCAAAAACTACAAAAAAAAAACTTGAGGCTCAATAAATTTCTCAGTAGATCTGCAAACTTCTCTGATGTTTTGTAAATTCCTCTCGGGTTACCCTGAAGATTTGAAAATTTCCTTGAAGCTTAACTAAAGTTGTCAAAATTTATCTGAAAATATTTGAGCTTCTTTGAAGTTTTAAATGTCTCTCTTAAAATCTACAAATTTTCCTGAAATCGTGTAAACATTTTTTTTAAATCGCCGAACTTCCCTGAAGTTCTGCAATTTTTACTGAAGATCCATTAACATTTCTGAGATTCTTGTGGTGATTTTTTCAGAAGTCCTGTATTTTTTTTCAAAGTTCTGTAGCTTTGTTCTAAAGATCTACGAACTTTTCTGATGTTGAATAATGTTTCGAGGATCTCCAAACTGCTGTGAAATACTTTATATTTCACTGTAGATTCTTGGACTTGTCTGAAGTTATGCGGATTTCTCTGAAGATTTGCAAAATTTCGCTTATAGTTTTACAAATTGATTTGAAATTATTTTTGCTTGCTTGAAGTTTTGAAAATTTCTTTGAACATTTATCTGAAGATCTACGACCTCTCTTGTAATTTTGTTTTTTCCCGTTAATTACTTTTAATTTGTTTGTAGTTCTGTTCTCAAGATCTACGAACTACCCTAAAGCTCAACAAATTTCTCATTAGATCTCCGACCCTCTCTGAAGCTCAAACAATTCTATGTAGGCTCTCAGACCTGCTGTCTGGCATGCTTATTCTTATACAATACATGCTTCGTATGCTTTCTTTTGACGGTTGCCAGTCTCTCTTTTTCGGCTGTTTCCTTTTTACGACGATTTTGATCCTCCACATACAAATCAGCGAAGAGCGAGCGTGACAAGACTCTCTGAATGAACTTGTCTCGTTCGCACATGTTGTCTTATCTGTCAGATGCTTGTCAAGTTCAGTGTCCTTAAGAAACGTTTCGAAAAACTGAACGAAAAACTTCTTTTGAATTACGAATGAAGTGATAATTGGAAAATTCCCTGAGTGGAACCAAAATTCCCTGAATATTCCAGGTTTTCCAGGTTTTTTCAGGTAGTAGACACCCTGAAAAACGCCGCGTGGCCGTCCGAATGTGTCCAGGTGGAACATTTTCGTCACCTCCAGTTCCTGTCCTAAATATCAGCGGCATTCTAAAGGGGTACCGGACTGCAGCTATCAGATTTGCAACGGCGAACGCATATATGGCAGGTCCCCCGTTAGCAGCATTCCAACCAGTGGAAAAGTTGAACGGTGGAGGTGACGTTGCAGTGGCTCCGAAATTTTTTCCACCAACAGCGTCTGACGTGGCCGTAGTCGATTGAGATGGCCCAAAATAACGGTGAAAAGCCTGAGGTGATGTTGTCACCAAATAGAGGGAGGACTTCAAGAACTAGTGGCTCCTTATGCCGAAACCAGATGCCTGCTGACGGAGGAGCTGCACCTATGTCACTACCACTCGATGCCACATTATTACTGACAAGTGACGTTCAAAGCAAGCACATATGTACACAACTAATTCTATGATTGATGAAACTACGCATTTGTTACTTATTTTCAACATAACTGGAACATGGATACTATCGGTAATACGAAATGGTGCAGCTATGTTGACAAATCGTTTCGGTCAGTCCGCATCGTGCTCTCTTGCCGTGCGGATCTATTTGATTTTTGTTGAAGGAAGTGTTACTGCTACCTAAAGCTACAACAAATTTAAACAGCACTTTTCAGTGCTCAATACATCTGCAAATTTTCTACCATGTTCGACTCTTATTCCTCTTCGATCCCTGTTTGGACCCTACCCGAGGTAATCCTGCTTGGATATCCGTTCTAACCTTCGCCATGACACCAAAGATGAATACTAAGATGAAACTGTCGGAAGAAAAACTTTCTATTTTAGTGTCCTCTTTCACGGTCCCTTTCATCCAGTGAATACCCTCCGTATTCAAGGTAATTTTGTGGTTTTGTTGCCCCCTCGGTAGAGATGAAATTTGCGCTCATTTTTATCAAAACAATCACACCAAAATCAGAGATGTCCCATTTTTTAATTACTCGATTAACAACTAATCGATTATTTTTTGTTCGCTGTGCTGCCATTTTTCCACCAATGAGAGTGCAGCACATGTTTGAACGATCGGTGATGATCCTCTGGAGACGTTAATGCTTATATCGGCATCATATAACCGATTACAAATATTTTACTTTTCGGTTTGTTAATCGATTATTCGAATGAAAATCGGCCATCACTAGATGAATGTGAAACGTCATTTCAAATAAAAGGACCGTACATAAATAATGATACAATTTGAAAGGTCCCCACGGTAACTGAAATAAACACGAGTGTTCACCGGTTGATGACACTTAAGCGCAAAAGAAAAGGGCAATCTCTTGATCTTATTTCTGATGAAATTAATTTGAGCAATCAATTTGATTTGTTCACGGATGATGAGAATGATCCATCATACAGGAAAAATTCTAGTTAACTTTCCCGGCTTAATGCCAAGAAGGAAAAGATTTTCCCTATTGTGATAACCACTTCCGATTTCCATGCTCTTCACACGGAACTATTGAACTTCGTGAAATTCGTCGGGATGAATGCCGTGTATTGGCTAAAACCTTGGACGGATTCAAACGTCTTCTCGAGTATCTTATTGAGAAGCAGCATCAATTTTTTACTTACGACACCAAAACTGAAAGTGTGTTCAAGGTTATCATGAATCCCTAGATCAGATCAAAAATGAACTGGCAAAATTACTTGGAGTTGTGCCACTCCAAGTAATCAAAATGAAAGTGAAATTCCATCCTGGCGATTCGCGCAACGGGATTTCTAATGATTTTTATTTAATTCACTTCAAGTCTAGTAAACTAAACAACCTTAAGGCCTTGGAAAAGCTAGCCTTATGCTTCATGTCCGAGTGAAGTGGGAAAACTTCAGGAAGACCGGAGGAAATGTTCAAAACCTCACCCAGTGCCGTAAGTGCCAGTGATGGGGTCACGGAACCAAAAATTGCTACATGCCAGCTAAATGCATGAATTGTGGTGATTTCTCTAACGCAAAGGACGACTGTCCTGTCAATGAAGATCCTAAGAAATTTTGATGTTCAAATTGTGGTGAAAACCACAAATCCAATAGTTGGGAATGTAAGATTCGCAAAGCGATCATATCTAAGCGACAGGTAGGAAACGCTCCACGTTCCCAAACAGGTATAAATTGCTTTGATGTTAACAACGGTCAGCGAGTAAATGGGAGTAAATCAAAATACTAGCCAACATAATTCTAATGGAAATGTTGATAATTTTGACTTAGGAAGCATTACTGCTCCTTACATAGATTTTTTTTTACAGAAATCATTAATTTACATGATTACAGATATGCTTAAAACTAACTCCATGTTTGATGCTATGCAAACTGGAGGTAAATTTGCGAACAATATCGTCATGACTTTGAAATTCAGTAATGAATTAAATATTTTATATTGGAATGCTCAATCTCTTAAAGATAATGAAGATGAGCTGTTTAACTTTTTGAGAGTTCATAACGTGCATATTGCCGTTATAACTGAAACATTCCTTATACCTGACCATACACGCAAACCAAAAATCTATTACAATGAATGTTAGTTCCGTTTCCTATCATCCTTTGTTCATGAACATCGCAGCGAATGTTAGAAGTTGACCTTACAGGCGATGTAATGGTTTTTTGTCTTTTTCATTTCGTGTTCTATCTACGCTTTCGACTATACCAGTAAGCTTGTAGAACGACGCACATTGTAGAACATTGTAGAACGACGCACACACTTGCCTCGAATCTCGAGCGCTTCATGTTTGCTTTTAGGCTATCCAAATTCAGGAGCATAGAAAGAGCAGTGGAGAAATCACAGGTCTGATAATCGAAGCGTTCTGGGTTCGAGTCCAGTCGGCAATCGGATTCCTATTTTTTTCGACATAACAAATTTACCTCACTAATACACTCTACATTTTTCGGTCTCCAGTTGCCTTGCATTGGACCGCAGCTAGGTATATCGCACCCTCGGTTCATGCGGTCTCCACTAACATCCTCTGATGATGAATCCCACATAATTGTAAGCGAATCTTACATCCCTCGGTTGGGTGTAAAGTTAAAAAGGACGCAATTTTTTTTTTCTGTTCGGGACATAACACCACTGCGACCAGTAATTTGATTTATTGTTGTATATCGCGTGTCTTTAGTTTAGTGCATGTCGTATTACTCCATCACTTTTGAGAAATGATGAAGCATTCGGTTATGACACACCCAACCGGTGGATGTAAGATTCGCTTACAATTATGTGGGATTCATCATCAGAGGATGTAAGTGGAGACCGCATGAACCGAGGATGCGATATACCTAGCTGCGGTCCAATGCAAGAAAATTGGAGACCGAAAAATGTAGAGTGTATTAGTGAGGTAAATTAATTATGTCGAAAAGAAAAAAAGAAAAAGGTTGCCGACTGGACTCGAACATCGAACGTTGCGATTATCAGACCTGTGCTTTCTCCACTGCTCTCTCCATGCTTCTGAATAAGGATAGCTTAAAAGCAAACAAGAAGCGCTCATTTCCTCTCACACTCGACTTCGTATGCTTTTTCTGCTGGAGAGATTCGAGGCAAGGGTGTGCGTCGTTCTACCATGTTATACATAAAAATCAAGGCAAATGCTTGCTTGTATAGGTGAAAGCACAGACAGAACACGAAATAAAAAAGGCAAAAAAGCATTACATCGCCTGCAAGGTCAACTTCTAACATTCGCTGCGATGTTCATGAACAGAGGATGATAGGAAATGGAACTAACATTCATTGTAATAGATTTTTAGTTTGCGTGAAGGCATAAAAAGAAACAGGAAATAAGATGTGTTCCTTTGATTACTGAAAAATCCTGTTCTCCTAGTTTGAAGTAGTCAAGACTAGGAATCGGTGGTAGATCTATCTCGTGACGTACCAATGATCGTCTTGACTCTTGATGGACCTTGTGGTGGCGTTTCTTTTGAGAGGACTTCGTGATCAGGAACTCAAGAAGGTGGCACGCACATTCGAGTGTGAAAGTGTTGAGCAGGTAAGACGTGTATCCGAGTGTTCTATTGTTACCCGTGCAATGGGCGATTTTCCGGTGGAGCTTAACTCTTTACAGAGGGGTATTTAATAATCGCTCATAATTACATAATTTGTAGATGGTCTTTTTTTAAAAAAAATGTGCCGAATACCAAGTCAAAATATTTTCAAAATCAATACTTTTTTTTAAATCCTCCAATGCTCATCATTGAGGGGTTTGCAGTTCTGTTTCAATGGATGGATAAACAACCCGAATAAAAAAATGCCATACAAAAACAATAGAACCTATTGTTACAATACAATAAAACCTATTGTAGCAACAATAAACGTTATTGTCCAAACAATAAAAATACAGTTAACTTACTGTTATGTACTTTATAATCTATTGTTAATAAGACATTTAAAATAGAAAAGGGGGTTGTTAGTTACCGTAACGATAAAAATCATTTTTTTCTCGAACAAATTCAATCTCATTACAATAAATGTTATTGTTTGATTTCATAGAATTTGTTTGAATTTGTTGTGGTGGCTATTAGATTATATGACCAATACAATAGAATTACAATAAGATTAAATGTCAAAATTAGAATCTACTGTATTTTATTATAAGTTTATGGTTATTTTTATCCGGGAAATAGGTTCAAAACTGATAATACAATTTATTGACTGCTCAACCTCCAAGAATATGAGTATAGTACTTTCAAAATTAATTAATTTTATTAATTTTTTTATTTATTCATCTGACTTTTTGTCTTCTGAATGAATGTGATGGGGAAAAGCCAATTTAAATGGCGTAAAAACCCCATATCTTTTCACAATACAGTACAAACATTACAAAACAAGCACATACGTGAACATAACATAAAGTGAACATGGCTTCAAGTATCAACTGTAGTCAAAAAGATTAAAAAAATATAATTCTATCAGCTCCATTGGACATCCATCATCCGAAGCAATCCTCGTCGGCAGTGGTGAATCGAGAAAAAAAAAAAGAAAAAAAAAGTACAGGTAGCATAATCGTTACAATTTAGGAGCAATGGAATATTACTCACCTTTCACAATTACGAATCTCGCTCGATCCATTAATGGAATTCAGTCAGTCTACGCTTAAATGTTGCCACAGTAGAGTTGAAGTCGAAGAGGATGTAGACTTCGTTGAACCTAGTCGACATAAAGCGGACAGGATCATGAAGGCCGTGCAAGAAGTTGCGGGGCTCAAGCAGCAAAAAGTTCCATTTGCGAAGAAATCGTTCAGGAACGTAAAGGTTAAGTTGACCTAGTAACTCCGGTGCGTCAGTTTCTTCTGTTAGAAGTTTAGCTACAAACACCGCTTGGGCATCATTCCGTCTCTGCTCAAGCGTCTGCAGTCCCAATAATCTGCATCGATCTCCATATTGTGGTAGGTTTGACGGATCTCGCCACGGAAGGCGTCGTAGGGCATATCTCACAATTTTTTCTGAATTGCTTCGATCCTACCAGTCCAGGTTGACTGATACGGGCACCATACTACAGAGTTGGACTCCAGAATCGATCGCACCAGTGCGCAGTATAGAGACCGGAGGCAGAGAGGATCGGTGAATTCGCAGGATATTTTGAACATAAATCCCAGCTGTCGGTTGGCTCTACAGATAATATCGTTGTAGTGCGATCGGAAGGTCAGCGCTGAATCCAGGATGACACCAAGATCACGAACTTGAAGACAACGCTTAAGGGACTGACCATTCATTGAATAATCATACGTAATCGGGTTGAGCTTGCGATGAAACGATATAACGTTACATTTGTGGATGCTCAACGTCAGCATGTTCCGGGTGCACCAATCAGCAAAACTATTCAGCAGCAGTTTGTAGAGCATATCAGTCCTCGATACCTTTAATGATCATGTATATTTTGACGTCATCAGCGTAACACACACGGCAGCCAGATGGTAGTACGAGAGAAAGCTTGTTGATGAAGAGTGAGAATAACAAAGGACCCAGCTTGCTACCCTGTGGCACGCCAGATAAGTTTGAAAATTGTTCCGAATATTCAAATCCGATATTAACGGTGAGGCTACGATCCGTAAGGTATGATCCAAACCAGCTAACCAGATCCGCAGAGACACCAATTCTTCCTAGACGTTTCAGTAATATTCCGTGGTCAACTCTATCGAAAGCTGAATTCAAATCAGTGTATGCGGTGTCGATCTGAGCACCAGCATCAATGTTGCGTATGCAAAACGGAGTAAACTGGACGAGATTGGTAGATGTTGATCTTTTGGGGTAGAAAGCGTGCTGATCTGTAAAAATATATTTCTTGCAGGAGTCGAAAAGTACATCATTTATTTTGATTTCGAAAACCTTCGAACAAGCACACAACGAAGTTATTCTTCTGTAATTCTCGATGTTCTGTCGATCCCCATTTTTAAACACGGGAAACATGACCGATGTTTTCCAGCTTGTGGGAAAACTACACTTCCGTAATGATATGTTGAAAAGTGTAAGATGGAAAATCAACTCTTCGCCGTATTTTTTTCAGGATGCATGACGGTATGCCATCTGGACTGGACACAGAGCATTTAAATTTGTTTATTGCGGAGTCCACTTGATTCAACGTGATCGCAAAGCTTCTCAGAGAACAGACCCAACTAGGTGTATCTCTACAAGCTTCTGTGATTTGACGTGCAGACGACATAGAATCATTAAATGCCCTTCTAAAGTGAGTGGCAAACAAATTGCACTTTTCCAAAGCGGAGGTGGCGACTTCATCGCCCAGATGTCGTGGATTTTCTTGAGTTCGTTTGCAGTAGCGTTTGTACAGATAACGGTTATACGTGCGATAATTGTTACTAGCACGTGCGAAATGTTGCTTGGAAAAAGGACAACGAGACTGGCAGTAGGTTCGGAGTGCTTTGGATCTTAGACGTTTGAGTCGTCGTAAATGTATATTTCCCCAAGGTGGTTTCGAAGATGGCCTGCGCAGTGGAACAAAATCAACCAAGCAACTCTTCAACACACTCGTGAAGTTCTCTATAGCATTGTCAATATCTTCAGCGGATTCAAGGATGTGCCAGTCAGTTTGACGAAGCGCTTCAAGTAATCCTCCAAAATCAGCGCGGTGAAAGTCAAGTCCAGGTTCGTCCGGGAAACTCTCAAATTCAGTAGGCTGTGCGAGACTGATAGTTACTTCAAAAGCGGGATGATCGGCATCAAGAAAAGAGAGTGGTTCTACAGCAGCTTCAATCTGGCATCGAAAGAGCGTTGCTTCATTCACCAAAGCGAAATCCGAGATTCGCATGTTCTGATTAGTAATATAGTTAACTTGATACAGACCATGCAGATTGAAGCCATCGAGTAACGAGGCGCAAGCAACAGAGATGTGAGACTTGTTAATGGCTAGCCAGATGGGCTAGTTTAAAAAGATTCCCCTAACCTCTGGTCTAGCCACGGAGATTGTCTGCGGTGGGCTACACTCGCCTCTTTTGTTGGCTAGCTCGAGCTTGAAACCCTGGAGCTTCAAGGTCGGCTCCTGGCTTGTCGACACTGACCCAAAGTATAAAACACCTCTTTATCACTTTTCACTCGTTTATTACTTACGATTTCGGTGTCTGTAGTGTGTATGTGTGTGTAGTGCTGGCCAGCGATGATGGGATTCTGCAGCGGGTGGGGTTTTTCGGCGGCGGATGAACGGACTGTTCACAGTATATGCCGGTGCTCGACGGTTGTCACCGTGTGGCACGACGGATGTGGCACTGGGGCTTGATCGGGTGATCGACGGTGGTCTCTCAGTGGTTGTCGGTGTCTTACCGATGGACGCTTGCTACACGGGTGTTGGTTGGCGTGTTAACGGACGCCCTCGTGGTTTTAGACCGTAATTAATAGGTCCTGAGGGGAATATGAGAGGTGGTCTTAGGGCTGGGAATTCCGCTACCGGGTTATTGATTGGGTCCTACCTGACTCCGTATTCAGTGGTATTAGCCGGTATTTGTTGGTAACTTTTCACTAATTTTTTCAAAACTTATAGCAAACTTGGCAGACTGAACTATCTCGCGCAATGGCTGAAGTGAAAGAGAACCTTTTCTTCAGTTTAACCCAGTAGCTTCCCCCTTGACCTAAGCCCATTTCCACCTCCCTCCCACTTTTCCACCACCCCTTGTCCATATCCTTCTCCTGTTTCCAACGCCCACCTTCATCCTTACTCCTTCCCGTTATGTATTATGTGTTATGTGTTGTTGGTGTGACTGGGTTACAATTTTTAATTGCACCGTTGGTTTGGGAGTACATATTTACTTACATTCAAAACAAAACAATATTGCATACAAGAAACTGACATACATATTGAATTCACAATGAATACACATATACCCTATTCCTCGCTCTCGCTATCTCCTGATTTTTCTCGCTCGAAGTGAACCAATAGGGTACAGGAACCAAAACGGTAACAGACTACAATGCATCTACGGAAGGGCGATCGTTGCTTGGTGTGTTCCAGACAAGTCCCGATTGACTATAATCGCCAAGAAGAATGGCATGATCGTTATTCCCAAGGTATGAATGTATCGCTTCGATAGACTCGATATGGTTATTCACGCTAAGTAAATAATTCTTGCGATCAGGTGGAAGGTAAATTACACCAATACTAACTGAACATTGATGCAGTTTCAATTTAACCCACAGCTGTTATAGAGATACATTTACCGGAGTGGGATCAATGTACCCGTTGAAATTAGTTGAAATAGCGATCAACACTCCACCGCCACGTGATTTATGACTGTTAATATTGCTGCGATCTGTTCTTTAAACGGTGTAGGAATCTCCGAAAAGCTGTGGTGAAAATATTTTTTCATCACGCCGTGTTTCCTTAAGCACTATAACGTCATAATGACATGATGAAACAGCCAAGAAAACGTCGTCAATTTTCGTACGCACTCCTCGAACATTCTAGTAGTACACCCTTCCCAAGTAACAATTAGGGTTTTATAAGGGTTCTGTAGACCATGATTTAGACTTGTACAATGCTATAAAACCACGATAAAACTTGCAATGTTGCTTGGGTTAGTTTGTTATTAGCATCTGAGACCGGTTCGTTGCAAGCAAGTGTAACGGGAGTAGGCACAGAAGAATCGTTCTGGAAATTTGATCTACTTGATTGTCGTGCAGTACCATTCACAGCTTCGGCTGGACATATACTATTTCTAGCGTTACCTGAACGGAATGCCATCAAAATCAGTAGCGGAGTAAGAAGTCAGGAAGGATGCGCAAGCAGTGGCATTGGGTCCACTGGCTGGAAGGAATGCTGATGCTGTTTGCTCTGGTTCGATGACCGGTAACGGCTGAGCATCTGAGCGTGGTACAGTATCAACCACTCCATTCATAAAAGCGGCGCTAAACCGCACCTAAACCTTGATGCGTTTCAAAAATCGGACTAGTTATCAGCTTTTTAAACTTACTTTTTCTACTTCTTCTGTACTGTATTAAATATGACAGAAAAAAATTACAGTTAAGTCAGTCAAAATCTCATTTTCAACTTGTGTCATCAACATACAGACATTTATCATGTAACATACAACTGATTTGCAAACACCTTTTGCAACATAAGTTGCAGAGAGAATCCACCTTCTGCGCTTTTTAAGGTACAATGAAGTTTTATATGCTATGCATTGTCCATCGTTTAGACTTTCATTTAGTCACACTAAGGTTGTTGTTACTCGCTGCGAAACAAATGGTGTTGTTTGGGTGGTCTTCGACTGTCCGTCGATGCCCGTCCTTAACGTGAAGAATGTCGTCGATGAAATATTTCGAGAGGAAAGCCCTTGGAATGCCGTCCACAGAGCAGTCACGCAGATTATGTCGGAGCTGCAGCGTAAATGGAGAGTAGATCAGTGATCTAGCGCTAGCGCTGAGAGTTTGAGAAGTGCATGAGCAAAGCCTCCCCCCACAATCAATACATAATCAAATGAGCCAAAGCTGTACTTTATAGAGCAACATGAATAATTTTAACCATCCATCAAATCTATTGGTCTATTTAAAAATAACTTTTCTTAAGCATTTAGCTATTCATTTTCATGGCTCTGAATATTATAGCTGGATAATCGACTCACCGCAAATTAAATGTGCATTCTCCCGCGTGCTTCAAGTCGTGCTGTGCTTCGGTCGTGAATCAATTTGTAATCTTTTGGATTTCCCCATTCTAACTTGCAATGTTATTTAGTATGACGATGAATTTACCGATGGTATTATATTTCGATCCAATAATCACGTTGAAAGCAGATCACTCATTATGAGGCGTGACTTGTCAGCTAATTGATGGAATTCCATTTTTGACGACATCATCACATCTTATAAAATGTAAAGAGTGCAGTCAAGCAAAAACAAACTAATATTTGTAGCAAGTTCATTTAAACCGGTCTGATGAACTGTGAAATCCAGATACCCAAAATCCAAACCTGTCAAGATAATTTGTATTGAGTAGGTATATCACTTAATACTGTAATTACTCAATTATTCATCCTCTACAAAGTAAGCCATCTACATGGCTCACTGCATTTCTTATTAACTCTATCGCAATCTTCGGACTCCTGATCCCGGTTGACGGTAAATGTATAGGTCGTATCGATATCCGCCAGAAAAACCGAACCCCTCTGTCGCAAATCACGCCTCACGCGTAACCATCAATTGTCGTGATTGTGCAAACTTCAACTACAAATCCCATAATAAGAAGCAAATGTTTTAATTTTTTATCCATTTAGCACGCTTTTCAAACACTTCGATGAAGTGTACAAACAGTTTGCCGCTTCTGCGGCTGCAACTTTAACGCGAAGCGACCCGTAAGTGTATGCAATAGGGTGGGTCATACTATCCCGTTCACTAACTACTACGTATAGTTATTTCTCTAATATGCTTGCAGTTTCCGGCAACATACTTCTAGATCATCTGGATATAATTTAGAATCAAAATGAACAATTTGAATCACCCAAGTATACGAGATGCATGATGAGCTAATTGAAACACAGGGGTGGGTGTCGGGAACAATAAACGCCATTCAACATAATTCATGGTCATAAAACTGCCATGTCTGTTATGACTGTAACACTCGTTTTGACCAACCGATGACGCTAGCTGACTCATGCCGACGATGATTACGATGCGGTGGTGGAAAACCCCAAGCAATAGCCTCTTTATAAGTAGATATGTTTTGACTTACTGGTGACGCGATTATGGTGATGACGAGCCCCCAAACCGCTAGCAGCGTATCGAAAACCGTTGAACTTTGTACTTGCGAGCAGCTCCAGGCATAATAACGAAAAAATAATTGAATTTTTGAATCGACCTATTCCGACTTGTATGAAATTTTACGTAATTGTTTGTTATGGGCAATGTTTCACATTTTTGCTAAAATTCAGACATTCAAAGAGGTGATTTTGAAAGTTTTATAAGCTCCAAAATGGGGAAATTTTAGCAAAAATGTGAATTATTGCCCATAACAAACAATTACGCTAAGTTTCATGCAAATCGGAAAATGTCGAGTTTTCCGATGCATCATTTGGTGTGTTATTTAATCTCGCTTAAGAAAAATTCTATACAGAGCTGGAAAAAGGGCTTATCTGTTTGATCGATTCTCTGTATCGACTTTCTCGTTCGTTAATAGCTCAGGTGCAACAAAGTTCCCTGCTGTATTTGACGATTTGGACGATAGATAAAAACCTCCTTTACCATGCTATGTGGCAAAAATAGCACGAAAACTGTTTGCATAGCCGTGGTTATCAAAAGAGAAAGTCGTTGCGTTGATCTTGATTGACTTAGACAGGGGTTATCTGTTGGAAGATGCAAGTGATAATGATAAAAAGGAACTACCACTCACTGTAGCAAGACAACTGTCGGTAGAATGTGGACTATCCTCGCTGTTCAATTTTATTGGGAACTAGCTGAGTGTTACTGGCCTTGCTCGGGATTCAATATTAGCTTGAGTTTAAGTGCCAATTTAAAAAAGCATGCTAAATTGTACACACTTAGTTTTTTCTACCGAGCTCGGCTGTGCAAATCTCGGCAGAAGATTTTTTACTGAGATCTCAGCAAACATTTCATTTGTTTGCTGAGATTCAGCTAAACATTATCGGAGACTCAGCAATCAAATGTCACTTTTGCTGAGCTCTCAGTGAAACTTATTTTGCCGAGATTTGCACAGCCGAGCTCGGTAGAAAAAACTAAGTGTGTACGTAGCCCCCCCGCTTCTCTTATCTAAGGGGCTACTCCTCCACGTGTTAAATTTGGTTCCATTTGCTTGATTAGTTCTCGAGTTATGCAGAAATTTCTTTTTCATTTGTATGGGAGCCTTTCCACCCTTACAGAGGGGGGAGGGGTCTCGAACCATCATAAGAACCTTTCCCGGGCACAAAAAACCCTGCATACAAATTTTCACGCTCATCGGTACAGTAGTTTCCGAGTCAGACAGACAGACAGACAGACAGACAGACAGACAGACAGACAGACAGACAGACAGACAGACAGACAGACAGACAGACAGACAGACAGACAGACAGACAGACAGACAGACAGACAGACAGACAGACAGACAGACAGACAGACAGACAGACAGACAGACAGACAGACAGACAGACAGACAGACAGACAGACAGACAGACAGACAGACAGACAGACAGACAGACAGACAGACAGACAGACAGACAGACAGACAGACAGACAGACAGACAGACAGACAGACAGACAGACAGACAGACAGACAGACAGACAGACAGACAGACAGACAGACAGACAGACAGACAGACAGACAGACAGACAGACAGACAGACAGACAGACAGACAGACAGACAGACAGACAGACAGACAGACAGACAGACAGACAGACAGACAGACAGACAGACAGACAGACAGACAGACAGACAGACAGACAGACAGACAGACAGACAGACAGACAGACAGACAGACAGACAGACAGACAGACAGACAGACAGACAGACAGACAGACAGACAGACAGACAGACAGACAGACAGACAGACAGACAGACAGACAGACAGACAGACAGACAGACAGACAGACAGACAGACAGACAGACAGACAGACAGACAGACAGACAGACAGACAGACAGACAGACAGACAGACAGACAGACAGACAGACAGACAGACAGACAGACAGACAGACAGACAGACAGACAGACAGACAGACAGACAGACAGACAGACAGACAGACAGACAGACAGACAGACAGACAGACAGACAGACAGACAGACAGACAGACAGACAGACAGACAGACAGACAGACAGACAGACAGACAGACAGACAGACAGACAGACAGACAGACAGACAGACAGACAGACAGACAGACAGACAGACAGACAGACAGACAGACAGACAGACAGACAGACAGACAGACAGACAGACAGACAGACAGACAGACAGACAGACAGACAGACAGACAGACAGACAGACAGACAGACAGACAGACAGACAGACAGACAGACAGACAGACAGACAGACGGGCTACAAATGGTGAGTTGACAACCTAGCTCTGGTTCTCACAAGTTCCTACCTCACGCCTCCCCGTGGTGTAGCCTGGGCAATGTTGTCCTTCTGACAATAGCAAAGTGAGGGGGTGCGACGCGAACACTGGCGCGGTAACCATAACACGGCGATAGAGGAAATGCTTCGTCAACCCGCAGGAGTGCCAACCGGCACATTAGGATCGACGCCAGTAAGATCCTTATTACGGCATACTGGATACGGCATGGAACTATGGACACGACACGGCACAATGGATTGGATACCACGCTACAGGGCTGACAGTCGTGCTATTCTGCTCCCTAAGTAAAGAAGGGTGACACCTTCTTGGAATGGCGAGTGGGCTAATAGTGCGGCTGCCCCCGTACCGGTAAAACCTTGGCAGGCCTCCGGATACGTTCAAAACTCGTCACCAATTGGTGATTGGTGAGTAGTAGGCTCAGATGTAACATTCCTGACTTACGCCGATCTGGCTCTGAACACGGCCCCCATGAAGGACCGTGTCAACCCTAGCATGGCCTCCCTGCTTGCATAGATAACCATGGGATCACGATAGGAGACTACATACAACGAGTGGAGATAGCGGCCCGAAGGGGGGACCCATCAGAATGGATAAAATTGGAGAAAAAAATAAAAATGAAGAAAAAGAAAAAACCAAAAAAAATATGAAGAACGACGGCAATACGCCAGACAGTGAAAACGGAGGAGCAAACGTGTTCGCAAGGAGTGGGATATTGCAGAGATCACCAGTGTCGAACCTGGGGGTCACTGCGAGTTCCAGCAGCAGCAGTAAGTTTCAAGAAGAGCAGCCAGGCGTTGGGCTAAGCCAGATATTCACACCAATATCCAGTAGTAGCAAATCCCAAGAACTGCAGCTCGGGAGAACCAAAATGACGGAGGTCAGGAGGAAGATCGATGATCTCTATGTGTTCGTGAAGGATAAAAACAACGTACACAAAGAGATCAAGCAACTTGTGACCGGTATCAAATCCGGCATAACAGTGGCAGATCGGGAATGTCAAGAGTGGAGAAAAAGGGCCGAAAATGCCGAAAAGGCTCTGCTGGAGGCCAAGGAGAGCATAAGACTGGCTCAAGCACATGAGACTCCGAAGGGACCCACAAATCCACGTCCTGAAAAGAGAGATAGGGACACGCCAGGAGATGAGGAGGAGCCCAAAAAACGCAGGGACGACGAGGAAGGCATCAAGGAGATGGGAGAAAATGGTGCGTGGCGTAAAGTCGAGAACCAGAAGGAGAGGAAGAAAAAACAGAAGGAAGATGAAGTGAGGAAGAAGGAAGAGGAAGCGAGGAGGAAGGAAGAAGAAGCGAGGAAGAAGGAAGAGAAGAAGAAGGAAGACAGGAAGAATAAGGAGAAGCCTAGGCCTCGTAGGGATGACGCTCTGGTTGTTGAGGCGAAGGACAAAACGTCCTACGCAGCACTCCTCCGGAAAGTGAGAGACGATCCGGAGTTGAAACAACTAGGCGAGAATGTGGTGAAAACCAGGCGAACCCAGAAAGGCGAGATGCTATTCGAGCTGAAAAGGGACCCTACGGTTAAGAGCTCAGCTTTTAAGGAGCTCGTCGAAAAATCTCTTGGCGAGACGGCGAACGTAAGAGCCTTATCCCAGGAGTCAGTGGTCGAGTGCAGGGATCTGGACGAGATCACAACAGAAGACGAGTTAAAAAGTGCGCTGAAGGTGCAATGCAACCTGGGAGACGTACCGATGGCAATTCGGTTGAGAAAGGCGTATGGTGGCACGCAGACGGCGTTGATACGACTTTCTTCGGACGCAGCTAACGAGCTGCTGAAGACTGGCCGAATCAAGGTTGGGTGGTCAGTGTGCCCGTTGAAAGCTATTCCTCGGGTATCTAAGAAAATGGAGAGATGCTACAAATGCATGGGCTTCGGTCACCAGGCGAGACACTGCAAAGGCCCTGACAGATCTGATCTGTGCAGGAAATGCGGAGAGAAGGGGCACGTTGCAAAAGACTGTACAAAGCAACCGAGGTGCATGCTCTGCAAAAAGGAGGACGGAAATGGCCATGTGACGGGAAGTTTCAGGTGCCCTGAGTTCAAGAAGGCGATGGTGGGCCAGCAATAATGAAGGTAACCCAAATAAATCTCAATCATTGTAACACAGCACAGCAACTGTTGTGGCAGTCAACAACGGAAACAAAGTGCGACGTTGCAATCATTGCAGAGCCATACCGAGTCCCTCTCGATAATGGTAACTGGGTGGCGGATAGAGCAGGAATGGCGGCCATACAAGTCATGGGCAGGTATCCCATACAACAAGTGGTGGCAAGCTCATATGAAGGTTTCGTGATCGCCAAAATCAATGGAATCTTTGTATGTAGTTGCTACGCACCCCCGAGATGGACAATTGAGCAGTTCCACCAGATGCTAGATGGGCTCACCGAAGAGCTCATTGGACGGAGACCAGTCGTCATCGCAGGAGACTTCAATGCTTGGGCAGTGGATTGGGGGAGCAGATGTACCAACGCAAGAGGGTATAGCCTGCTGGAAGCTCTGGCAAAGTTGAACGTCAGTCTGGCCAACGAAGGAACCATCAGCACCTTCCGCAAAGATGGTAGGGAATCCATTATCGACGTTACTTTCTGCAGTACGTCGCTAATGGCAAATATGAACTGGACAGTGTGCGAGGAGTACACCCATAGTGACCATCAGGCGATCCGGTACAGTATCGGCGAACGAACACCGGTGGAAATGCGGAGGACGAAAGTAAGCGAGCGGAAGTGGAAGACGAAGGCATTCAATAAGGATCTCTTCATCGAAGCTCTAAGGGTAGACAACAGCGTCCCGGGCCTAAGTGCGAATGAGTTGACCGAATTATTAGCAAGGGCATGTGACACAACTATGCCGAGAAAACTGGAGCCAACGAACAGGCGGCGTCCAGCCTACTGGTGGAACGAGGAAATTAGCACCCTCCGTGCTACTTGTCTTCTAGCCAGAAGGCGTGCTCAGAGAGCAAGAACAGAAGCAGACAGAGAGGAGCGCAGGGTGGTGTTCCGAGAGGCCAGGGCTGCACTGAAACGAAAGATAAAGCTGAGCAAGTCAAATAGTTTCAAGGAGTTGTGCCGCGATGCCGATGCCAACCCCTGGGGCAACGCATACCGAGTTGCGATGGCGAAGATCAGAGGCCCAACGATGCCGGTTGAAATGTGTCACAACAAACTGAAAGTCATCGTGGAGGGACTTTTCCCACAGCATGACCCAACGAACTGGCCACCTACACCATATGGCGAGGTAGATGAAGACAACGTTGAACAAGTCTCCAACGAGGAACTCATAGCAGCAGCGAAAGGGTTGAAAGCGAATAAAGCTCCCGGCCCGGATGGAATTCCCAACGTGGCGTTGAAGGCGGCGATCCAGACGTTCCCGGACATGTTCAGGATGGTGCTGCAGAAATGTCTGGACGATGGTCAGTTCCCTGATAGGTGGAAGGTACAAAAGCTTGTGCTGTTGCAGAAGCCCGGAAAACCGCCGGGGGATCCTGCATCGTATAGGCCAATATGCTTGCTGGATACTGTAGGAAAGCTCTTAGAGAGGATCATCCTCAACAGGCTGACGAAATGCACGGAGAGTGAACACGGACTGTCGGAGAGACAGTTTGGATTCCGGAAAGGGAGATCGACGGTGGATGCAATTCGGACAGTGATTGACAGAGCCGAGAAAGCTTCCAAACAGAAGCGGAGAGGAAATCGATACTGCGCCGTGATTACGATCGATGTCAAGAATGCATTCAATAGCGCCAGCTGGGAGGCCATCGCCAAGGCGCTCCATAGAATGAGGGTTCCAGGCTACCTCTGCAGGATTCTAAGTAGTTATTTCCAGAACCGGGTCCTTGTCTACGTGACAGACACGGGGCAGAAATCGCTTAGAATCACGGCGGGGGTTCCCCAAGGCTCCATTCTAGGTCCTACGCTGTGGAACGGAATGTACAATGGCGTGCTGACGCTCAAGCTGCCCAAAGGAGTTGAGATCGTTGGCTTTGCGGACGATGTCGTCTTGACGGTAACCGGTGAGACGCTGGAAGAAGTGGAAATGTTGGCGGCTGAGGCGATAGATACGATTGGTAACTGGATGCAAGGAGCGAAGCTGCAGATAGCCCACCACAAAACAGAAGTGATGTTGGTCAGTAACTGCAAAGCAGTGCAGCGGGCAGAGATTACCGTTGGAAAGCACACCATTGCTTCGAAGCGCATGCTTAAGTATCTGGGAGTGATGATCGACGACCGGCTAAACTTTAATAGCCACATCGAATATGCTTGCGAGAAGGCGACGAAGGTCATCAACGCAATAGCCAGAATCATGCCGAACAATTCTGGTCCAAGCAGCAGCAAGAGACGTCTTCTGGCTAGTGTTTCCTCATCAATACTAAGGTACGGAGGTCCAGCCTGGATTGAAGCGCTGAAAACGAAGCAGAACCAAAGGAAATTGAGCAGTACGTTCCGGCTCATGGCCATGCGAGTCGTGAGTGCGTACAGAACCATTTCGACGGAGGCAGTATGCGTTATCGCCGGTATGATCCCAATCGGCATCACCTTGGCGGAGGACTACGAGTGCTATATGACGAGAGAAACCAGAGGAGTACGAAAAATGGTGAGAACGGAGTCGATGGCTAAGTGGCAGCAGGAGTGGGATGCAGCAGAGAACGGTAGATGGACACACAGGCTAATACCGACTCTTTCGACCTGGGTGAACAGGAAGCATGGAGAAGTCAACTTCCACTTGACGCAGTTCCTGTCTGGTCATGGCTGCTTCAGGAAGTACCTGCATCGGTTCGGACACACAACGTCACCCTTCTGTCCGGAGTGTGGGAATGTGGAAGAATCACCAGAGCACGTGGTCTTCGAATGTCCTAGATTTGATGATGTGCGAGAGGATATGCTCGCCCTTAGCACGGAGAATGTCGTCGAAGAAATGTGTCGAGAGGAGGGCACCTTTAACGCCGTCAGCAGAGCAGTAACGCAGATCATGTCAGCGCTGCAGCGAAAATGGCGGGAAGACCAACTAGAAAGTAGTAATGTGCTCACACAAGTGCGAACTGAAAGCCGAAGCCGGGAGAACTCTCCGTCAGAGTAGGCTGTATCCACCACCAGGGATAACCGAGTAGAACGTGACGCTGGGAGATAAATGGCTCACAAATTGGAGAGACGATCAGCGAACTGGAAGCGCCAATTAGCTGAGGTAAAGTGAGGTGCGTAATGCACGGCCCCCTCCGAAGTAATACGACAAGTGGTTCCGGGGGAAAAGGGCAAGGCGTCTAAGGAGGTTTTAGTGCGGTAAGAATCCCACACACCGTGTCAACGCGACTGTGCGCCCAGTCGTCAAGCGGTGGCACGATGGCCTTTTTGAAGGTTTCCTCCTTGCCAAAAAAAAAAAAAAAAAAAAAAAAAAAAAAGACAGACAGACAGACAGACAGACAGACAGACAGACAGACAGACAGACAGACAGACAGACAGACAGACAGACAGACAGACAGACAGACAGACAGACAGACAGACAGACAGACAGACAGACAGACAGACAGACAGACAGACAGACAGACAGACAGACAGACAGACAGACAGACAGACAGCGAGAATTCCTTCGAAACCGTGACGAATAATTTTATCCGTATTTTTTCTTAAAAGTATGAAGAAAACGCTACATTTGCATAAAAAAAGATCTTGAATTCAACAATTGTTTTTGTTCCAATTCTATCTGAAGCAAGCTTTACAATATCTTATTATGATTGGCGACAATTTCGTGGAAAATCAATAAAAATGGCACAGACAGACAGACAGACAGACAGACAGACAGACAGACAGACAGACAGACAGACAGACAGACAGACAGACAGACAGACAGACAGACAGACAGACAGACAGACAGACAGACAGACAGACAGACAGACAGACAGACAGACAGACAGACAGACAGACAGACAGACAGACAGACAGACAGACAGACAGACAGACAGACAGACAGACAGACAGACAGACAGACAGACAGACAGACAGACAGACAGACAGACAGACAGACAGACAGACAGACAGACAGACAGACAGACAGACAGACAGACAGACAGACAGACAGACAGACAGACAGACAGACAGACAGACAGACAGACAGACAGACAGACAGACAGACAGACAGACAGACAGACAGACAGACAGACAGACAGACAGACAGACAGACAGACAGACAGACAGACAGACAGACAGACAGACAGACAGACAGACAGACAGACAGACAGACAGACAGACAGACAGACAGACAGACAGACAGACAGACAGACAGACAGACAGACAGACAGACAGACAGACAGACAGACAGACAGACAGACAGACAGACAGACAGACAGACAGACAGACAGACAGACAGACAGACAGACAGACAGACAGACAGACAGACAGACAGACAGACAGACAGACAGACAGACAGACAGACAGACAGACAGACAGACAGACAGACAGACAGACAGACAGACAGACAGACAGACAGACAGACAGACAGACAGACAGACAGACAGACAGACAGACAGACAGACAGACAGACAGACAGACAGACAGACAGACAGACAGACAGACAGACAGACAGACAGACAGACAGACAGACAGACAGACAGACAGACAGACAGACAGACAGACAGACAGACAGACAGACAGACAGACAGACAGACAGACAGACAGACAGACAGACAGACAGACAGACAGACAGACAGACAGACAGACAGACAGACAGACAGACAGACAGACAGACAGACAGACAGACAGACAGACAGACAGACAGACAGACAGACAGACAGACAGACAGACAGACAGACAGACAGACAGACAGACAGACAGACAGACAGACAGACAGACAGACAGACAGACAGACAGACAGACAGACAGACAGACAGACAGACAGACAGACAGACAGACAGACAGACAGACAGACAGACAGACAGACAGACAGACAGACAGACAGACAGACAGACAGACAGACAGACAGACAGACAGACAGACAGACAGACAGACAGACAGACAGACAGACAGACAGACAGACAGACAGACAGACAGACAGACAGACAGACAGACAGACAGACAGACAGACAGACAGACAGACAGACAGACAGACAGACAGACAGACAGACAGACAGACAGACAGACAGACAGACAGACAGACAGACAGACAGACAGACAGACAGACAGACAGACAGACAGACAGACAGACAGACAGACAGACAGACAGACAGACAGACAGACAGACAGACAGACAGACAGACAGACAGACAGACAGACAGACAGACAGACAGACAGACAGACAGACAGACAGACAGACAGACAGACAGACAGACAGACAGACAGACAGACAGACAGACAGACAGACAGACAGACAGACAGACAGACAGACAGACAGACAGACAGACAGACAGACAGACAGACAGACAGACAGACAGACAGACAGACAGACAGACAGACAGACAGACAGACAGACAGACAGACAGACAGACAGACAGACAGACAGACAGACAGACAGACAGACAGACAGACAGACAGACAGACAGACAGACAGACAGACAGACAGACAGACAGACAGACAGACAGACAGACAGACAGACAGACAGACAGACAGACAGACAGACAGACAGACAGACAGACAGACAGACAGACAGACAGACAGACAGACAGACAGACAGACAGACAGACAGACAGACAGACAGACAGACAGACAGACAGACAGACAGACAGACAGACAGACAGACAGACAGACAGACAGACAGACAGACAGACTTGCAGGCGGTGTAATGGTTTTTTGTTTTTTTTTTTTTATTTCATGTTCTATCTACGCTTTTAACAATACCAGTAAGCTTTTTATTTATAACATTGTAGAACGACACACACACTTGCCTCGAATCTCTCCAGTAGAAAAAAAGGAAATCGAGTATGAAAGGAAATGAGTGCTTCGTGTTTGCTTTTAAGCTAGCATGGAAAGAGCAGTTGAGAAAGCACAGGTCTGATCAATCGCAACGTTCGTGGTTCGAGTCCAGTCGGCAACCTTTTTCCTATTTTTTTCGACATAATTAATTTCACTCACTTATACAGTCCACATTTTTCGGTCTCCAATTTACTTGCATTGAACCGCAGCTAGATATATTGCATCCTCACTAACATCCTCGATGATGAATCCCACACAATTGTAAGCGAGATATTGTCAAAAGTCTAACACTACTTCTTGACTTCAAACTTGGCCTACGGATTCTAAACTCGGCCCAACGCATTGAAACGCCATTGAAACGCCAATGAATTCACTTCGGCCTATCGGATGAAGATAAAAATTGATTCGGTCGGAGCGCTTCTTTTGTTTTTGGGAATAATGGGTGCAAACCTGCATATCACGCGTTCTCATTGACTTCGTTCGGTTACTTTTGAACTAAAGTATTTTACCAAACGCATAATTGGCATGTTAACTCTGAAATCATGGATTGAAGTTTTCTGATCGATAGGCCCAAAATGGGCGATTAGGCTGAAGTAGTTCTCTACCCTAGTTCAGTATCATATATAAAATCTCAACCGTCAGTAAATCAGAAATGAACTGTTTGGTATGATTTTCGGAGAATATCGGAAAGTAGTGAAGAGTAGAGTCGGTGTATAATGAGTCACGCCAAGAGAAAAACAGTTGAACTCGCATCACGGTTTTCCCTTTCTTTTCACTTGGCATCAGAGAACTTCTGCATCAACTTCAAATGACTTCTAGCGAGAAAAAATAGCGGCTGTAGTAACTCATTATATCAGTGATTTTGTAAAATTTTGTAATAAAAAAATAATAGAAATTCTCATTACGGATCATTAACAAATGTATCCCATGACAATGATAATGATCATTTCTTCATTATACACCGACTCTAGTGTAGAGGATGCAGAAGAAACAGTTATCGCAGTATGATAGATTTATACCTTGAAAAAATCATTCCAACTGCCTTGTCGATCTTTCTCTGTGTGCTGACTTACAATGGTTTCTTGTGGAACGAGCACAGGTCCTATAACGTTCACATTGATTGATCTATTATCTCGATGTTGAGTACGCTGGGAGGAAAGATCTTCGGCAACTTCATCACAGCCTAGTACTTCCACGTCATTTGATATGTTCTGGTTCTGGTGCTGGACGATTATTTTAAACTAATAGTATCAAAAACTATATCTTTAGCGAGTATTTTTCTGTATCACGTATGTATTTACCTTTTTTTTCGTACTTATATCCTTAATAATAGAGTGAAAGGTAATGATTTCGCTTTCCCATGGCTGTATTATGTACAATAATCGTACGCATACATTTAATATTGATAAAACAGATTGACTTTATAATAATGACATCTCCAACAATCAACAAGCATCTCTGATACAATGAAGTACAAGAGCTGTTCGTGTGCAACACTGAGTATGACGTCGCATTCCATGTTGCATAAGAACAGCGGAAAAACTCGCGGGAGAATGAAATGAAGACATCGGAGGAATACTGATCGCTTATGCCCACTATTTTCAATCTTGGCACCGAAGTGGCACCGCAAAACTCGCATTTTCTTGAAAACACATCATCATTATTATCATTATTACCAATTACAAATTTACGTTTTTTGCGTCCGGAATTTTGGTCCGATTCCTACTGAAGCATCCTAGATACACTGCGCTGGTCATTTTTTTTATAACTTATGAGTTTTTCATATTCAGGCATAACATTTGATAACGGCATAAAAGCATTTGTAAACAAACTTTCTAAGGCCCTTTACACGCGAACCAAAGTACGCCCACGCACCCTTAACATCATCGGATAGGGGCAACTATCACCTTTCCGAAAGTGGTATTGGTTTGCGTGGGCGTACTTTGGTTCGCGTGTAAAGGGCCTTAGAAAGTTTGTTTACAAATGCTTTTGTGCCGTTATCAAATGTTATGCCTGTATTGTTCAATTTCTCACAAATTAATTTTTCAATACCATTTACATTTCGGCTAATGTCTACCATCCCGCTCTTTAACACGATGTCTATCTGAGCAGCAATGTGATCTCGCATGCCAGTGATCGAGTCCGAGAGTTGAAATACATTCTTCATCTCTTCCTCTATCCTTTTGACGCGCGAGATCAGATCATTCTGCTCGTCGCAACTCTGATCTGATAGACAATTATGACACTTGAACAGAACATTTGCATTGTCCGTGATAAGCCTGAGTCCGCATAAGTGTAGTGTATTTGCAATGAAATACACGAGCACACTTACCCACCTTGATAACCGGCAGATCACTTTCTAAAATTCCCAAATAACATATTGCACACTCTACCATATCTATCCACCTATACGCATAAACTTTACATGCAACACTACAGAGACACAAGTAAAAACGAACGAAAGCACTAAATGATCACTACGGGGCACGCGTACGATCAATTCTACCGCGGCACAAGTACAATTTCACACTTAATTAACGGAATATTTATCACAGCACTGCGAAATAAACTATAACGCCATTACAAATACCAATGACAAAATTCGCGATATATCCCACATAAAGTTGACCGATAGTAAAAAATATACATTGACTCAAGTGACTATCATAGCCATTACTATTATAGTTCTCAAACCATACATACAAAGGTAATATACATACCGCGACCGCCCCTAATTGTGCGCAGTTCCTAATTGTGCGCATTTCAAGCATTCTTTCTACATTTTTCGAACATTACTCATTGTTATCACCACAATATTATTTTTCTTTGAAGCACTGTTAAATAAAATATCTGAATTCACAATAATATTTGGATTTTACAAAAATTAAGTGAACAAAATAAAAAAAAAAACACAATCGACAAACACTGAAAATGTCAAAAAATCAGCTCCGTTAGCTTGAACGTTCGAACGCGTTCGAAGTGTTCTTTTAAATTTCGAAGTGAAACCAGTAAAAGAATTGAAATATTTACCGCAGTTGGCAAGATATATTTGCATTAATCGTATCCTTCTCAAAAACTAGCGGTTACATACATATTTTTTGTGCAAAATTACGATTTACTAATGCGCAGAATTAGGCACCATTGTTTTTATTTATGTTCCTAGTCATGCGCAGAGTGTTCCAAGATAAATCGTGGCCGGAAGAATGTGCAGCACAACCAAAATCACATGGTTCTGGCCATGGATATGGTCAGAAGAGGATTTTCGGTTCGTCGAGCCGCAAAAGTCCATGCAATCCCGGAAAGCACACTTCGTAAAAAAAAAATTGCCCTTGGCACTTCGGAAGTAATGCGTCCAGGAAGAACAACGTTTAAAATAAACAAGAGGAGGACCGCATCATCCAGTGAATAATCGAGATGGCTAGGGCTGGCTTCCCGGTGGACTCCCAACGTCTGAAAACATCGGTCGCATATTACCTTAAATCCACAGGAAAATCAAGTTTCCATAATACGCATGCTCCTGGTCGAACATGGTTAACACTATTTTTGAAACGGCATCCCAACATTTCCCGAAGAATCTCAAGTTCTCTTTCGAAACAGCGGACGTATGTCACTGAAGGTAACATTAGGAGCTGGTTTGAAGAAGTTGTCCGGCATATTAAACAAGCTAGCTTGAAAGATGCTATGAAGCATCCGACCCGAATTTTCAATATGGATGAAACATCAATTTGACTTGTGCCCACAAAGAATCTGTTTTTGCGGAAACCGGCGAAAAGTATGTGCATACATCGAATGCTAATTAGGAAAAAGAGTGCTACACAGTTCTATTTTCTGCTAGCGCGGTAGGTGTACTTGCTCCACCGATGATATTGTTTCCGTACAAACAACGTCTCCCAGTAGAAATTTCCCACAGCGCTCCGGATGGTTGGTCTATTGGGAAGAATGCCTCCGGGTGGATGACACAGACAGGAGACATTTTTTGAGTGCCTAAAAATTGTTTTTCACCCATGGTTACTACGATCAAAGGTTACATTGCCCGTTATAGTTTTCGTAGACGGTCATAAGTCTCACGTTTCTCTGCAGACCGCGGAGTTTTGCCGGGAAAATCAAATCGTATTAATATGTCTATACCCAAACTCAACGCACGTTCTGCAGCCTCTGGACGTCACATTTTTTAGAGGACGCTTATTCCAGTCTTATTGATTGGCGTACTTATCGTGCTGGCGAATCTTTAGCGCCCATTACACATGACAATATATTGACAATAAATTGATATACTGACAATATTATTGAAAAGGTGATATTGATGATGATGATTGATGACAAGTATTGACGAAAAGCTGATTTTCATTTCACTTTATCAATACTCAGAATATATTGACAGAAAACAGTAAATTTTACTATCAATATCATCAATATGCGAATATTGACAACATTAATGGCAATACGTTTGAAGCCTTTTAACCTCAATGTATTGAAGTCAATATTACTTGTCTCAATTTCCCCTCACAAGAAACACGGGTCAGCGAAATAAAGTGTGTTTAGCGTTTAATGTTTGCACTCAGGTCAAAACAGAAACGGCGTTACTGGACCTTTAGAAAATACTAACTACACACTTAATATCACCTAAGTTGGTAAAATTTTAAATTTTCATTACTCGTAAGAAATTAATAAAATCGACACATTATCATTTAACTGTTTTAACTAGGTCCGTACAATTTCGTAAAAAATTTCAAAATTGTTAAATTTTTAGCTGATTTTTAAACTTATACCGAAAAGTTCCGTAGTTCAAAATTACCGAACAGCGAAGGCCTGGTTTAGTGTGTACCATTGAAAACTAATTTTCACCCAACCTTTACTTATGCTTGTACATTTTAAATTATTTTTATGATTTTTAAAATAAGTAGTATTACATAATGATCTATTCCAGATCCATTCTTAAGTTTTCATATCAATTCAAAGGAATGTTGTTTACGGTATGACAAAAGAACTAGGTATACATTTTACCATCCAAATTGTTACATAGCTCACCTTTTCCTTCGAATCAATAATGTTTACCTAATGTTAACCATACATATAATGCTTAGTTTTATCATAATTCTACACTAGTTTTACCAGTTTTACCAAGATGAAATCGTCTTATAATTTTTAGCCAATTTATATTGTTGATTATTAATACTCAAAAGTTAACTTCAACCAGAAGACGATTAAAAAAGTTGATGTAGATAATATGCCATAAAACTGTATTAATGGTCACGCATATAGTTTATTAATTAACATAGGATGTACCGCTAACGTGGGTTATTGCTTTCATATACCTAATTGATATTGGCGTTGACGGCAAATCTGTAGCCCCTTACTCCTATGGTAAAATCCATTTTCAAACGTCAGATTGTGCGTGAAACATGACAACCATCGTACTATCCTTCCACTCTACTGAAAGATCCAATAAGACACTGTCAATATTTTTTAGAAGAGACGATGTAGGCATGTGAAACGCAGAAAGTATTTATTTATTTTTGAAGTAAAAAAAAATACATGATTATGCTTGTGATTTTGTAGAAAATGGACATCCATATAGATGAAGGCTGGGTAGTGATTGGCTACTGTAAGAGGATGCTTTTTTTTAGTTTGAATTCAATTTTATATCACACACGAAGATTTAAACAAAATGGCAACACTGCATGCGTGAATGTGCTTTGTGTGTCAGTCGATCTAAATGACGTACGTTCTCCCTTCACTTGGGTAGGAGAAGAATATTGACAAAGTGAAATGAAACTTAGTTTTCAACAATACTCGTCATCAATCCATCGTCATCAATATTACCTTTTCAATAATATTGTCAGTATGTCAATATATTGACCTGTGTAACGAATGCTTTAGCGTATTGTCATTAATGTTTTCAATATTTATATATTGATAATATTGTAAGGAAAATTGACAATACGATGTTTGTCAATATATTGACATGTGTAAATAATGGGCGCTTTTGAAAAGGCATGAATTTGCACCTTTATTGAAGCGAGCTTTTGATGGTATGGGCAATATATGTACAACGTTGGCCAACGGATTCCGGAAGTGTGGTCTTTATATATCCGTGGAATCCTAATGCAGTAAACTATGCTATGCTGTTAACAAAAGAGAATCAGGAAAAATCAACCTCAGCGGATATGAGAAGCAGTTCAATGGAACCGGCAACCAATTCAAATCGAAATATTGAAGCCGAAGAAGCCAATACTACATTGCCTGGATTAGAATCCTACCTTAAGGTTGCACAATTGAAAAGATTTGAGAATAATTACTCAAATGCTGTTTGGTCCGGACCCATAAGTGATACGAAATTTTTTTATGTGTGGCGCGAAATAAAACGAGATGCTTGTGCAAGCCAAATCGAGCATGAACCAGAAGAGACTCTTCACGGATTTGAAGAGGCGGATATGAATGGTAATGTATGATATCAAGAGCAAATTTTCATTATGTCGTAAGTAACATTCGCACCGATCCGAGAAAAATAAAGTTTTGTTTTGATTACCGAAAAGTTATTCCTATTTCCAATTAAACACATATAATCTCATAGTGATAGCAATGTTTAACATATTTAGCCGGGTTTTAATCATACAAAGGCAAATCGCTAGCTTTCATGCTAAGAAATACTGGTTTTTGAGTCAAAAGTTATTATACGTCGTTTGGTGGCCCCTATTGTTACTTAAGTCAAAGTGTATTTACCAGGATATTCGGGAGAATTATCAATTACGTCTCCTTACGTGCAGCCCATTCATCATTTTAGGACCACGGAAATCATCTTAGCAACAAACAGTTCGATTTATTCACTTTAATAATGAGAAAACGAAACGACGAAAGTACACTTTTCACGGGTTTCTCAGTGCTGTTACTTAAGGCAAACGGCATCTCCATAGAAATCGGGTGACTTAAGTAACATCGAAAACTATTTTGATCGGAAGGTGATTACGTCAAAAAGCAATTCGACTGGTAAATGAATTTAAAAATGGGATGTGATCCTATATTCGGACAGTATATAGTGTAATAGCAGGAGCATCGATTGACACTGATAGCTCGACTTTGTTTACCTTTGTTACATTCGACGTAATGAAAATTTGCTCTTGATATATGGACGGTAACAATGCGTAATCAATATTCAAATATCGATCATGTTCCAGATGATCGTCGTAATATTGATTCGAGATATGCATCAGTCGAGCAACAGTTTACCCCGGGTCCTGGAACATCAATGCAACAGCAGCAACAGCTGGAAACCATCATGCATGATGCGCCAAGTGATATCTTACAGCAATCCAAAGAGTCTACCGAAGATTCTTTTGAAAGGGCTTTTTTCAAACCGTCGGTGTCAGTTCTATCAACAAAACCAGTGAAAACTGTTGCTTCCGCCCAGAAAGTCTTTGGCAGATCCACTTCAAAAACCATGCACCACGCACGTCCGACGATGGTTCGGTTCACTCGCTCGGCCAGGCTATTATGTTTTGGTGTGATTTAGACAGAGCGGAATTAATGCTCATTAAAAAGGCTCAACATGATGCGTATTCAAAAGCAATTTTTTGCTTAAAATCCATTGGTGAAGTTGATAGACAAAGTAATCTTAGAAATCTAAATCCATTTATTGATGATGAAGGAATAATTCGATCAAATAAGAGACTATGCATTGTTTTGTCTTACATCTAATGTAAGGTTATTTAATAAAAATTACAGAATCATTTAAAAAGTCTTCCGGTGACCTCATTACATAATCTGTTCAAGTCGCTAAACATTGCAAATGCTGCATTCTTTTCATGCAAATCTGTAATAGAAACGTAATTTTTAACTGCTCGAATGCTTTTATCCATTTGTTTTCCTTTGCTCCGCATGTGGAAGTCCACCTCGCAGCTTATTCACAATTTTGATTTCTGTTGTTTGGTGACTGCGCAGACAACATTTCCACACCTGCCCACGCCGTCATCGGATTCATGTGTCACGCTGCTTTACATACAATACTTTATCCCTCCTGCGCCTAACTTAGGCTCCAGATCATCATCATCCCTCATACAATCGGCACGCATGAGAGGCAATCTGGAATCTACGTTATGGGCATTTGTGAAGTAGATGATCTAATCCCGCTTGAAATATCGATTCAGGAACTGAGTGATTCATCTTTCTACCATTAATCCTAATATCGGTTTATACCTTGCTAATTGGGTTCTTTAATTTTGGAAAATGTATTGGTTTTTATCTCAGGCGTAACATTTGATAACGACACAAAAGCATTTGTAAACAAACTTTCTAAAGCCCTTTACACGCGAACCAAAGTACGCCCACGCAAACCAACATCATCATCGGATAAGGGCATCTATCACCTGAAAGAGCTCCGTTTTCTGAGCACAGCACAGATATTTTTTTCAAACCCACACACTTTCATCTCGATTTTTTAAATCAAGATTTAAAGCAAAATAATAACTTCACTGTTTGACACTAAACTAACAAACTGACAGCTCGCTCCCATACAAAGTGACACCGAGGGGCGCTAATAAGGTGATTTTTGCTAATGTAATCGTACTTATTTGAAATAGTTCCAGTGTATGATGAAATTTTGAGTTTAGTTTCCATTTTTAATGCAGATTACGAATATGAATTTAAAGAACCCAATTAAGAGGTTGCTTTTTTTCCTCTGTTCGGGACATGAAACTATTGCGACCAGTAATTTGATCTATTGTAGTACATCCAGTGTCCTTATAGTACGTTCAGGCTATAGAGTTAGAACATGTTATAGCGCTATCTTGATGGTGGTTTCTGTGTTGCAATTATTTGACAACCGTTATAACATGTTATAACTCTCCAGTCTGGACAGCGTTTTAGTTTAGTGCATGTCGCATTACTTCATCACTATTGAGAAATGATGAAGTATTCGGTTTTGATACAGTTGTCATTCTTGCCTTCATCGCAAGGAATCGATTCTAATTGAAAGGTCCTGCTATTTATACCCTTCGGAGTGTTGGAACACCCTCCAAAAGCGCGCCCCTTTGTGAGTCAACATAGGATTCCTTAGCAACAAAATTAAAGAATGACACCGATAGTGACCATGCATCAGAACCCTAGTCTTAACCACTTCCAACTACGGAACAACGAATAGGAGATTAGGAATCACATAGGTGAGGACTAACTAACTCATTTTTTCCTTGTTTCAATATCATCCTCGGTCCAGGCAACCTGAGGACATATCACTATCAACAAGGCATACAAAGTAACAAGGACTAAGATGTGTTCCTTTGATTACTGAAAAATCATGTTCCCCTAGTTTAAAGTAGTCGGTACTAGGAATCGGTGGTAGATCTTACATCCCGTAACGTACCACGAAAAGGTGATCTACCCACGTTACGGGGCTGAGAGGTTGTTAATACCACTAACAAGCGTGTTTTGACGTAGGACTACGTCTTTGATTTCTATACGATAACAATGCTTCCGAATGTTCTCCGATCCTCGTCCGCGTGCGATTAGGGAGGATGGAATTGCGTAATATTTTGCACACTCATCGCCATACTCAGAACTACACGCTCCCAACGACCACACCACTGTGTGGTGGTGTTCTGTCGTCGAAATTAGTAGCAGCAGTAGCAGTGCTTTTTTCGTGTGGCGTTGAAAATTGTTCTCCAGTAACAACGAAAGGCTGCCTGCAAGCAGCGAGCTGCAGAACCCACATAAGCAACCATCAAAGGAGGAAGAAGCTGCACCGCTATGCTATGGATCGGAATCAGAAGCTCTTCGTGAGTCACTGCGGGTCGGTCATCTATGCCAAGCGTGTCACCCTCGCTCCAAACGACATACAGCTCGACAGCCTCATCCGTGTTGAACACCCAGCTCAGAATTACTCAACCATCACTACAAAACGGTCCTTTTCAGGGCCATCAAAAAATTGTTAAAGAGTATTATTCAAGTCAAGGTCATCAGTTCCCGTAAGCAGCTAGCTATCAAGGCTCAACTTGTCTATAGAAGATGTGGAATTGCATGCCTGAATATATTGGTGCAATTAGTTTTTCCTCGGCTTTCATTCCACACGATTCGTTTCTTTCGTTTAATCAGCACCCTTGTAGTAACGTCGAAAAGATTGTTTCAATCGGCGCTTACATATGAAATTTAAAGTGGATTATAGAATTGTTTGTATGTTACCAAAGTGTATGAATGGTTTGCTACTAAATGTTGAGATAATTTATTGATTATTGAATACTGTATACCATGAAAAAGCAGCCTGTTTGTGAGTTTTTGCCTGTTTTCAAGTAAGGAGTTATCATAAAAAAAAACAACAAATAGCCAGCTGGTATTTCCCGGCGACTTTACAAATCATTAAAATCAAACAAAATCATCATGCAGAACTAGCTAGGATTGGTTTTACTTCATATTTCACAAAATTGATTTCGAGTGTTAAGACATCGTCTCCCGCAAAGTTTACATTTTTCCCTCTACCAACACATACATCAGGGCTAGATAGATCTCCACAGGATCTATAGAAGCCACGCAATTTCAAAAAACCAAAATGCACAGCATTACGAAAAGAGGTCAGGTTTTGACCAATAGCAGATGGATTTTAATTCTAAACAAACCAAACGATTGGAAATTTATCTACCAATCTGCTAAAAATGAACACTTTATTAATTTTCAATAGGTCACTATTGAAAAATACACAAATCTCCAACTGTAGCAATGGTGATTAAAATTATCACCCATTGCCTGAAATCAGCGCATTCTCTAACACAGATTTAAAAATCGAATTCGATGCGGTCCCACTGAACGGTGCTCATTCAATCATGGTGGTGTCCAGTCCAGCAGTAGCAGTAGTAGCAGCAGCAGCAGCAGCAGCAGCAGGAGTGCTTTCAACAACAACGAAAGGCTGCGAGCTGCAGAGTTCATATGAGCAACCATAGAGAAGGAGGAAGAAGTCCCACCGCTAGGCTATGATCGGAATCAGTAGTTTTGAGAGAAGTGGGAATAATTCGCTTTGGGTGTATATTCAGTCCCCAGAAAGCCAATAAAATTAAATTTGTGAAAAAATTAGCTCTCACGAGTTCAATCTCTCGAAGTCCCTCCTTTTTTAAATATTCTGCACAAACGATACTTTCCGCCCCGCCCCATTCATATAATTCGGAAGGAAATCCTGTGAGGGGTGAATTGAATACACTTTAATACCAAAATGCACAAAACTTAAAAATTTATAAATAACAAAAAAATCAAAATACACCATTTAAAGTCGGGTAGATGAATCGAAAATACTCAAGTTGACAGTCCCTTGGATTCTCTTCATCAACTCTCTCTTTGAAATAAATACTACAGATGTGATACGCTTACAAATAAAAAACGGAAAGAGTTAAGATAATTGATGATTGATCAATTAAAAGAACTAAATGTTCACATTTGTTCCGTCCACTAGCGGTCCTACGTCAAGCTTCCGTTAGTGCCCCTAGGCACAGACCCTTCTACTTTTTTAGTAAACCGGTTCATAATGAAAGTTATTGTACTTTTCTTTGTTTGGAACCAATTCCCGGTGACCCCGCTGGTGCAATCTGCACCACACCAATACAAATAATAGTAGACCTATAGCTATCATTTGCAACCAGCTGCAGCTGAAACGAATTAGAATGGATTAACGTAAGCTCACAGCTAATGACAGCATGGCGCCAAAAAATGTATGAAAATTATAACATTTTTCAAAAATATCGATTTCAGAAGAAACAACAGAAAACAAATATTTGGTAGAGCAGTTCGGTTAAAATAAATCTTACCACTTATACTAGAACCTCGGAAAGAGTTCTAATTTCGTAAAAATCTACATTTCTTGCGTAATTTTGCAATATATCTTAGGTAACAAATGTAAACAAATCGAATCAATCGATAAAAAACACAATTGGGTTTCTTTCATTTTATGTGCTACAAAAACATAAATTTAAATTTATTTTCATTTGTTTAAGATAATCATATTTAACAAATTGCCAATGGACAGTTTAGTATGATGGGTGCTTGATAGTTTTTTTTCCCTTGATTTGTTTTCCGTGCTGAGCACCAATGCTACCGACGCCAGGGAGGAGGCTCCCACACCTGGACCCTACCTATCGACCCATCAACTCATGAACCGGGGACCAACGGCTTTACTTCCCATCCGAAGGAAGGCGTGATCAGAGATGTTATGCCTCAGAACATCCCGGTGGCGCCAACTGCGATTGAACCCAGGTCTGCTGGGGTGAGAGGCAATCACGCCTACCACTACACCACCAGCGCCGCTTGGGTGATTGATAGTTACTTGGGTCATTTTGTTTTCCCAGCATGATTGGTGCTTATTATCTAAAGGTCGTGGAAAACTAATCTAAGGGTACTAAGGGTACGAGTGATTTCCCGGTGTTAGGTACTATATTCTGTAGTCTGAAAGGGAATCTAGATGGTGTAGAATAAAACGACCAATCATTAATTATGTCTTTGTGAAAAATCGTCCAATGTAACAAGTCCGAAGTACAACCATAGAGGTAACTCTAAGACCAGAAGGTCCCAAAGAAACGTGCTCAACTTTTTAGCTCAGCTCTGATACTCTCTTTGGTCCCAAGCACCCCTCGAAACTCGAGCCCCTCATTTTATCTGTCAAACTTACTGACTGATTCCAGCTGTACTGAAGGATTACTTCCTGATAGAAGATGCGGGGGTAAAGCCTTCAGTACAGCTGGAATCAGAAGAGGACAAGCGTGCTAGAAGAATCATGGAGGAGACGACTACCCGAGTAGATGAACGGTTCGAAACGGGTCTGCTGTGGAGATACGACAACATCGAGTTTCCGGACAGCTACAATATGGCGGTTAAACGATTTGAGTGTCTGGAGCGCAAGATGAATCGGGATCCTGAGCTAGCGGCTAATATTAAGAAGCAGATAGCAGAGTACCAGATCAAAGGCTATGCACATCGAGTGACGGAAGACGAATTAGCGCAAGCGGAGCCGAAACGAGTGTGGTATCTACCGTTAGGCGCAGTGACCAACCCACGGAAACCGGGTAAAGTTCGGCTTATTTGGGATGCGGCAGCGATAGTGGATGGAATATCCCTGAATTCCATGCTGCTGAAAGGTCCAGACCAGCTTACATTGCTTCCAGCCGTTTTGTCAGGCTTTCGGCAGTACAAGGTGGGAGTTTCTGCGGACATCAAAGAAATGTTCCACCAGATGTTGATTCGTATGAGGGACCGGCATTCTCAACGCTTCGTGTTCCGGAGCGATCCGTTGGAGCCACTCGAAATATACCTTATGGACGTGGCAACATTTGGATCCACGTGTTCGCCGGCTTCGGCACAGTATATCAAAAATAGAAATGCCGAAGAATACGCTGAACAATTCCCAAGAGCAGTGGAGGGAATTCTGAATAACCACTACGTGGATGATTACCTCGACAGTTTCGAGAACGAGGAAGAAGCAGAACGAGTATCGCGTGAAATCAGATCGATTCACGAGAAAGGAGGATTTCAGCTTAGGAATTGGCTTTCAAACAGCATCGCAGTACTTCGTGAGTTGGAAGAGGAGGATCCGAAGGCAAGCAAAAGTCTTTGCCTGAGCGCCGTGGACAGTAGCGATCGAGTACTGGGCATGTTGTGGCACACTACCGAAGACGAGCTGCGGTTCTCGATGGATTTGAAGGAGGAGATTCAGCGGGCGATAGACAACGGTGAGCGGCCAACCAAACGGCAGATGCTTAAATGCTTGATGGGGATATTCGATCCTCTGGGAATCCTAAGCGTATTTCTAGTTCACGGAAAGATCCTTCTCCAAGACGTTTGGCGAGCTGGAATACAGTGGGACGAAAGAGTGCCAGAAGATATATTTGGTCGCTGGATCAAGTGGACCAGCCTTTTCCCTAAGATCAGCCATCTGCGGATCCCACGATGTTATTTCAAGGACGCAATCAAGAAAACGTATGAACAGCTTCAGCTACACATTTTCGTGGATGCAAGCGAATCCGCATTCTCCGCTGTGGCGTATTTCAGGGTGGTCAACGCTAAGGGCGAATCAGAATGCTCGATAGTAGCAGCGAAAACAAAGGTCGCACCTCTGAAGCCACTCTCGATTCCCCGCTTGGAGTTGCAAGCAGCGGTCCTTGGCAGTCGTTTGATGTCGTTCGTTCAGGAATGCCACACCGTCGAAGTGAAGCAGCGTTTCCTGTGGAGTGACTCCGCAACTGTGTTAGCCTGGTTGCGTGCCGATCATCGCCGGTACAAACAGTACGTTGCATGCAGAGTTGGGGAATTGTTGTCTACGACGGACGTAGCAGAGTGGCGATGGGTTCCTAGCAAACTAAACCCTGCCGATGCTGCTACAAAATGGAGCAAGAACCCTTGCCCGAAAATCACCGACGAGTGGTTCAAGGGTCCGGAATTTTTACGGTTTCCCGAAGAGAACTGGCCGAAACAGGTGAAAACTTCGGCGCAACCTGACGAGGAACTACGAACCTGCTTTGTAATCAAAGGAACGACGATTCCAGAGATTGTGGTGGACTTTTCCCGTTTCTCAAAGTGACGGCGACTTCTGGGAGCAGTAGCGTACGTACATCGTTTCGTGGACAACTTTCAGCGTAGACAACGAAGAGAGAAGCCGGAATTGCTGTACCTGAGCCAAAATGAACTACGAAAAGCGAAGGATACGATAATGCGGATGGTGCAATGGAACGAATATCCTGAGGAGATGATCCTGTTCTCGAGAGGACACACTGAGCTACCCAAAACAAGCAGCTTATACCAGTTAACGCCGATGCTGGACGAGAACGGAGTTCTACGAGTCGAAGGAAGAATTGGAGCGGCACCGCATGCATCGTTCGATGCCAGATTCCCGGTGATCCTCCCGAGAAAGCACCCGGTGACAAAGCTAGTGGTAGATGATTTCCATCGAGCCTTTCGCCACGGAAATTCCGAAACGGTAGTGAACGAAGTCCGACAGTACTACAACATTTCCCGATTGAGGACGGTGGTGAAGCAAGTTTCAGCAACGTGCCAGTGGTGCAAGGTGAAGAAGACGTATCCCACGGTTCCACGAATGGCGCCGTTGCCGGTGGCTCGTTTGTCGTCGTTCACTCGACCATTCACCTACACCGGCATCGATTTCTTCGGGCCGTTATTAGTGAAAGTAGGGAGGAGTGCTGCTAAACGCTGGATCTGCCTATTCACTTGTCTCACTACACGCGCCGTTCATGTCGAGGTTGCTCACAGCCTTTCTACACCGTCGTGCATCAAGTGCATACGCCGTTTTGTCTGCCGCCGAAGGGCGCCGGCAGAAATCTATACCGATAATGGTATCAACTTCAAAGGTGCCGAACGTCTGCTGCGGGAGGAGCTCGAGTGTATACACAGCGAATTGGCAGCGACGTTCACTAATACAGATACGAAGTGGAATTTCATTCCGCCAGGAGCACCTCACATGGGCGGAGCATGGGAAAGGATGGTACGGTCGATTAAGTCGGCTATGGAGGCAGCTTACAACAACGATCGGAAACTGGACGACGAGGGACTAGGAACACTAGTAGTCGAAGCCGAGGGCATTGTTAACAGCCGTCCGCTTACCTACTTGCCCCTAGACGCTGCCGAAGGGGAAGCTCTGACGCCAAATCACTTCCTCCTAGGAAACTCAACGGGTGTTCGCCAGCCTGCAGTAACGTTCAGTGACGCGGCTTCCGCAGTTAAGACTTCCTGGAATCTAATACAATATCAACTGGACGTGTTCTGGAAGCGTTGGATTCGGGAATATCTCCCGATGCTGACCAAACGGATGAAGTGGTTTGGAGAAGTAACGCCTGTTGCTGTTGGGGATCTAGTCCTTGTAGTGGACGACGCCCGTAGGAACGGATGGATTCGAGGAAGGATCAAGGATGTCGTGGCTTCGGAAGACGGACGAGTTCGGCAAGCTATAGTTCAGACTGCGAGGGGGATGTTACGTAGACCGGTGTCGAAGTTGGCCGTGTTGGAGGTTGAGTCTGGTGGTAAAACTGGAACCGGTGGCCAGTGTTACGGGGGGGAGGATGTTGCTGCCAGCACTGCCCCGCGGTGTAACCGCAACCGAACGACATCACCGCTTCAACTGGCGAACGGTGTTACCAAGACTTAAAACGTCAAAGTGTACAAGTGGACGGACAATGACGTGGCCGATGAGAGGTTGTCTGTAGAAAATCTTAGAGGTGAAAAGAAAGTTAGAAGTAAATTGAAGTTATTGTAATTATCTTTGAATTAGGCCTAAAACTATGTTTTTTCAGTTCTTACAGCTAAAGTTGTACTTAAACTATCTTACCCTAAACTATAACAGATAGTTATCACAGTTAGCAGAGCAGCCGTAAGTTTATATGAAATACAATTAGAAACTATGTATAACCTAAAATTTATCGCAGATTGCTTCACATACGAGGATTTCGGTTAGGCATTAATATTCCATACGCTCAAACCGAATAATTGTAAGTAGTATTATAACTAAATGAGTTAAATGCTTACCTAAGCTAATAAATATTGCAGTTAAAGCTGTATTCGCACCCATAAATTCGAGTTTGCGAGCTGCTAATTAAAACGGTTGTGAGCCCTATTGTTCCCGGAACAAACCTGAATCTGCGTTATGTAGCTGCTGATCACTGTGACACTCACAAGTGTGGTAATTCAGCGAATGTGCACCTTCATTTCCACTGCCACCGAAGATACACCATCCTAGCCTAGTCTTCACGGCAATAGGTTCACCTCTCTTGCCTTCTTTCACCTGCAGCGGGACTGTAAGGCTCACGTTGTTCACACCTATCAAGAGTCGAGGAACTGCCTTCGCGTAGTTGTCGATAGGCAAACCTTGAAGATAACGATAGCGTTGTGATAGCTCATCATAGTTGAGACTCTGTTCCGGCAACGTGAGCTCCTTCACGGTGCGGACATCGTTGAGAGAGAACAGTTTTTGACTATTTGTTCCCTTGATCGTAATTCGAACGTTTTTCGATTCTGGCTCGACTCTGGTGACGTTTCCTGTCCACTTCAGGCACAAAGGTTCGGTCCAACCGTTGACTCCCAGTTGCTCCACCAGACTGCTGTCGATGAGCGAGAGATCCGAGCCGTCATCCAGAAAAGCAAAGGTTTCGATAGTAGCTCGCGGACCGGAGATGATGACAGGAATAATGCGAAACAGAAGAGCTTGCTTGTATTGCCGATGCGTATGGTTCTGCACGGTTGACATACCTTGTGTATGCCGCCCGCTGGCATTGGGTCGATTGGAATGCAGCAACGGATGATGGCGATATTGGCATCCCTCGATTACACACCGTGTTGAATTTCTGCAGCTTCTTCTTCCGTGTGCGTTAAGACAACTCCGACAAAGCCCGTTATCTTGCGCGAACTTCCACCGGTTGTCTACGGTATACGCTTTGTACGTGGAACATTCTGTCACGTGATGACCTGACCTTTTACAGCAAGAACATACTCGAACTTTATCCCGAACTGGCTCTCGAACTTGCTCTGCTTCGCTAGTGTGGGCATTCACCGCTCCCTTCTGCTTCGGCTTCTGCTGACCACCACTGTTCCCACCGACGTACATTGTAACTCTGCTGACTGCTGTGATAACTCTGAGCATGAAATCTCCAAACGCCTTTAGGTTGACTACCGGGTGCTGCTGCATATAGTCTGCCCACTGCATTTTAGTGTGCGCAGGAAGTTTCTCCACCAGCTACATCAGCAACGTTGGGTTGGAAAGGTGGTCTTGCTGTCCTGCGGCTTCCAGATGATCGCTGAGGCTTCGCACAGCCATTCCAAAGTCGATTATGGTCTCCAATTTCTCCGCTTTTGGCGCCGGAACACTACGCACCTTCTGCAGTAGAGCATTAATTAACAATTCAGGTCGCCCGTACAGCAAACGAAGGGTATCTATCACTTGAGGCACTGATTCAGGCAGCAGCAACCTGCTCTTGACAGATTCGTACGCGGACCCTCTCAAACAACGCTGCAGACGCGCGAGGTTTTCGGCGCTGTTGTAACCACATGCAAGCGAACTATTCATGAAGCTACTTATAAATATCGGCCAATCAGCTGGGTCACCCGAAAACGTGGGTAGATCGCGGGGCATCACTTGACGCGCGGCTAGCTGCGAGGGGGAGGGGGTAAATTGATCAGTAATGGGCAGACCCGGCGGTGGGGGAACTGCTCCAACGGATAGTACCGGATTTACATGTGACGGAAAGCCAACATTCGACAGTCCCTGTTGCGGGAAAACTGTTCCAGACGCAAGTGGCGAAGAGCCAACAATCGGCGATCCCGCAGTTGGGGGAGCTAATCCGGAAGATTGAATCGGATTTGCCGGTGGCGGAAAGCCAACATTTGTTCCAAACGAAGGGGGAACAGTATTTGTTTCATTGGAGGAAATCGTGGCAAATGGTGCCAACGTTCCAAATTGCTTCATAATTTGTTGGAGGGAGTTTTCAATTTTTGGTGGTAATGGTGGATTTATTATTGGATCACCGAGTGACTTACCTTGATGTGTTATGGGGGGCACTTGGGGTTCGACTTTACCTCTTGGGTTGGTTACCTGTTGCTGCTTCGGACCTATTTTAGGGATCGCGCCGGTATACTGCTGCTGATACCTCTCCTCACGGCACCGTTCAGGAACGCCTAACGGCTTCAACGTTGAATTCAACTGTGGCTGCTTGAAGCTGGATTGCTGACGGTGCTCTGCATGCCTCAGCTCTTGTCGCCTCGTTGCATCCGTAGCCAACTTTTGCCAAATTAGCTTGTTGACCTCATCGGTTGGCTCCCGCTGCACATCCGGCATCGTTTTCCCCGAGTCAATCTGACCCTGGCTGTTCAATGCAGCTGCTGCAGTATCTGCGGATTGGCCTACTAACGGAAGACCATCAGAAACATCGGACTGCTCATCGCATTGCTGTTGCCAGTGCTTCACTCTGTCCAGACTCGTCCTTCTACTGACCTTGCTCCTGTTGCTGACCGAATCGTCCGTTTCGTGCAACTCCTCCTCCAGCATCTTATATTTTTCCACCAAATGACGTTTTTCCATCGCTTGCTGCTCTTCCAACAGCTTCTTTTTTAGCATCAAACGTGCCGCCCTAGCGCTGGACGTTGTTGTTCGGGAACATACACTCAGCGGCAAACAGTGTCCACAAGTCCACGATCAATCTGCCACCGATGTAGATACTTCCGCGCATACTCCCGCGCATCGCATCGTCGACCGCGTCCGGGCGATCACAGCAGACGCAGCTGGATGTTTGACCCTTCTCCGGTGTGGCTGGGTTGGTGGGGTTAGTCAATGAATCCGATTTCGGCATGGCGAATAATTTTAAAGGTTTGTTCCGGGAACAATAGGGCTCACAACCGTTTTAATTAGCAGCTCGCAAACTCGAATTTATGGGTGCGAATACAGCTTTAACTGCAATATTTATTAGCTTAGGTAAGCATTTAACTCATTTAGTTATAATACTACTTACAATTATTCGGTTTGAGCGTATGGAATATTAATGCCTAACCGAAATCCTCGTATGTGAAGCAATCTGCGATAAATTTTAGGTTATACATAGTTTCTAATTGTATTTCATATAAACTTACGGCTGCTCTGCTAACTGTAATAACTATCTGTTATAGTTTAGGGTAAGATAGTTTAAGTACAACTTTAGCTGTAAGAACTGAAAAAACATAGTTTTAGGCCTAATTCAAAGATAATTACAATAACTTCAATTTACTTCTAACTTTCTTTTCACCTCTAAGATTTTCTACAGACAACCTCTCATCGGCCACGTCATTGTCCGTCCACTTGTACACTTTGACGTTTTAAGTCTTGGTAACACCGTTCGCCAGTTGAAGCGGTGATGTCGTTCGGTTGCGGTTACACCGCGGGGCAGTGCTGGCAGCAACACATGACGAATCAAAACAAACAAAGTGTCGTTCTAGAACTTCGACTAGAATGTGGTACGCTTATAGATGTATACTTGAGACCACCAAATCGAGGGACTGTCAACTTGAGTATTTTCGATTTGTATTAAAGTGTATTCAATTCATTATTAGCCTTTTTTTGCCGTTCGAAGACGACGAGTTTTCTATGGCGAGAGAGACGTTTATTGGATCCGTTTCTTTGCACGGGTGTGTTTTTTTTTAACCAGCGGTGTGTAAGTGTGCTTATGATTTTCATTGCCTCCCGGGAGGCCGGTTGAACGTGGTCGGATGTCACGCTTTCGGCGCGTAGTTCTATCGAAAGTCTCGTCACCGCGTGCGAGTTTGAACACGGTCCGGTTGGTAAATTGGTGTGTTGGAGGTGATTCGGTGGCCGACGTTGCCGTGAATCAGCTAGTCTCTCTCCAGTGTCGGAGATTGTGAGTAAGCTAAATCATGCCTCGCTGGATACGCCAAAGACTGGACAGGCAGTAGCTGGTGGCCGTGAACGGCTCTTGGGGAAAGCACTAAACGCGAACCTCCTCCCAGATGACCATGGCAATGCAAGAAAATTTGTTTTCGTTGAAGGAAGTATTAGTTATTAAATATTTTAGCAAAAAGTGACAGATAGTAGGCATGAAGCTCAAGTGGAGGTGCCGGGCAAAGGTGTTATATCCTTCACAAATGGTAAGTTACAAATTCGCTGTTGTCGTCGTATGCGCCGTCGTATTCGCCGTCGTAGTCGCTGTCGGATCGCCGTTGTAGTCGCCGTGGGCAGTACCATTAGTTTACTTAAAATTAACCATCAACCGCTGAAAATATTAGAATTATCGCGTATTTATGTTGTTTATAACATGCCAAGTGAGATTCCAAAACGTAATTTCATTTGAATAGCTTGTTTAGCCAGGGCATAAACAATCGTCACGTCGGTCATAGCTTGTTATGATTACCTGAACCATGTAAAGCAAATCAAAGCATTGAACGTCACGTGAAAGTGGATCTTAATGAAGGCCTAAGTACTCTTTCGTAGCTTTTAGTTTTTGGATTTGAAAGATCGTCGGTTGCAGTGGCTTGCTTACTGAGCAGAAAAACGCGGTCCCAGGTCCTTTCATATTAAAAATGTACGGTAAGATCGCTTGTTTATCGTGTATTTTGTTAACATGACTACATGGTAATAACAGCAACTACATGTTAATAACAACAAGGAGCTCGTCTGCCTAGTGGTAAACGTTTTCGCCTACTGAGCAGAAGACCGTGGGTTCAATCCCAAGCTCCTTCACGCCAGTGATGCAAAATATCATGACACGCACGTGACACTCGTCTTCTCATCAACCGACTATCGCGGACAGATCGTTTTGTCACGCAGTGAGAGTTAGAGCCATGGCAAACAACAATCACCAGTAATGGTCGCTGCTCACAAGCAAAACGTTACACTCGCTGTTGATAATGAAAAGCACAACGAAAACAGTGAAGGCTTCTGCAGTACGATCATGAGAAAAAGCGAAACGACAGAAGAAAATGAAAACAATGCCAATGCATTCCAAGTTCGTCTCGGCAGGCGCGAGTGTGTGAGTTACAAACAAAGCAGGCAACATTAAACGGAAGCTGTTGGGCTCACTCACCAACACACTCACATAAGCAAGCAAAGCAGCAACTGCTTCAAAACGAGCACAGCTGAGTGTCGTGATTGTCAGGAATGATGGATCACAACAGAAAACGACAATCACCAGTTGCTTTTTACTTCTTTCGTCAACTTAATGGATGGTCATGGAGAGAGCTTCGACGAGCACATTGATCGGAATGTACAAAGCGTTACTACCATCAGCTGTTTGATGATCGTGACTGTGATAGGTCGCAACTCTGCTTCACGTTATATCAGTGCTAACATTTGAAAACGGCACAAAAGCCATTTGTAAACAAATGGTTTGTGGGCCCTTTACTCACTACTTGAAGTACACCCACGCGACACAACAGCAACATCGGGTAGGGGAAATTTTCCCCTTCCTGACGATGCTGTTGGTTTGCGTGGGCGTTCTTCGGGTAGCGAGTAAAGGGCCCACAAACCATTTGTTTACAAATGGCTTTTGCGCCGTTTTCAAATGTTAGCACTGATATGATCGTTAGGACATCAATTCCGCTTATCGTTTACCAAAACGAACCGTGCTGCAAACCCAACCCCTTTTACCCAACATCTCTGTGATTCCTCGTGGAAGTGCAGAGGACTCCTTGGCTTCCACCAAAGCAAGTGTCACGTCAACACATTCCTACCCATTCCTTTCTTGACCTGCATTCGTGCGCGACCGGCGCTGGTATTGCGCTGGTTTGAGATCACCAGTTTTTACACATTGAGGATGATTTCTAGTCCCAAACATCGTCTATTGGTTCTCTGTGTAATTACAGCTGACCTGGTAATAACAGAATAGCAACCGTGGGCGGTCAATCATGCTCATGCTCAAGTGTATTCAACTCATTATGAAATGTATGTAATGTTATGTATGTCTTGTACAAAGTATTTTCGAGGTATTTTTGAGTATTTTTATTACACACTTAGAAATACCTAATCTTACACTGACGGAATCCATCTTTGACATAAAGGATGAGACGTAAACAAACATGTCATGTAAAATTAAGTGCTCCGAGACTGAAAAGTTCGAAAATACGTTTGATTGAGCTGAATTTTGCGTCTATTATGACTAAATTTTAAGTCAAAATTGACGCTCGTACATGTCAGTCTCAGAGTACTTAAATTTACATTACTTTTTCTAAGTGTGTAGGGTATTTTAGATTCAAAATGTACACATTTACGTATTTTGTTGCGTGTTTTCGGAAGTGTGCATTAACAATTCAGCAAATTTCTCGCACCAAATACACTGCCGTAACTTTTTTTACTATCGTCATATGTTGCAAAAATCAGCCATGCTGTTACTCTATTGTATTTTTACAGCCATTACGCAACAGGTAACAGGTATCACCTCCGGGTGGATGCGGGCGTTGTAGAATTAAAAAAAAAATGCTCTTAAGTATGAACGATGTACGCTTTGGTCACCTTTTCCTGATTCATTTGTTTTTAATGGTCATGTCTGATTTTAATCCCACATCGGGGAACTGAACCTGCTGATGTCATGCATGCCGTGCGTAAGTTCTGCACTGCTGTTTGTAGTCATTAGGCTATGAGTCAAATTTGAAACTTCCACATCATCTCGAAAAAGGAAGCAAGTTATATCGTAATTGGAAAGTACAATGTTTGATAAAGCTGTTTTCTCGTAAATTACTTTTCCAAGAAACTTTTAGAACTTTTGATGGCGCACTTTTATGCTCTAGCAATCAAGCTGTTACTTCTTTTAGTTGAAAAGTTATTATAGATTGTCGTGAAAAAATTAAATTAAACTTAGAGGGACATAAAATCGAAAGGACAAACCGTCAAATGGAAAAATGAACGAAATGAACTAAAGATCGAATGGGCAAATGAACGAAATGAACTAAAGATCGAATGGACAAAAGGTCGAAAGAGGTTTTTCGTGTGCTTTTCACCAATGTGTATAAATGATGATTCACCATGATTAAATTTTTTTTCCTTAGTTTGTTTTCCGTCGATCTTGTTTTCCGTGCTGAGCACCAATGCTACCGACGCCAGGGAGGCAGCTCCAGTGGCATGCGCAAGGGGGGGGGGGCATGGGAGGGCAGAGGAGGCTATGGCCCCTCCAAATGATTTGTGTTTCTATTCTTTGAAACTTTCAATGCACCAAAAGCTAACCATTTAGCTAACACTAAGTTTAACCCGGTTCCACAAGAATAACCATCCTGGTATCCCAATTGTTCCGGTATCAACAAACAGTTACTATTTAAATATTCTAACAGTTGGCCTTTTATAACAAGTTCCAAATTTTCTCTAATGTGTGCAACATCTTGATGGGACGAAAATCTTCGGCTTTAATCGTCCCAGCCAGTTTTTATATAGGAACTAAATATTCTTTTCCAATTTGCGGCACGTGCCCAGATTGCAATGATTGATTAATGAGGTCCAGCTATTGAATAACTCTAGCATTAACATTATCTACTCCAGCCGATTTTCCTAATGAAAAGCAAATAACTCTAATTTCTTCTAAAGTAATTGGGTGAAAACCTTTAAATCTACAACTACTATTAACTGGTTGTTTTATTTCGTCATCGACCAATTCAATGGATTGATTAATCGATGAAACACTGTCTACAAAACAATCATTAAACTTAGCTGCAATTACTTGTTCTGACTGTTCTAATGTGCCAATAAAAGTTATGGACCGCGGTTTGCAATTACTAGGTTTTAATAAAGATTTCAAAATTTCCCATAACTCTTTGCTGTTGTTTTGATGCTGATCAATCTTCCTTTGTACTTATTCACAACGAGTTTTCTTTATCGATTGTGAATACTTCTACAAGCTATTGTGTACCAAGTGCAATGATTGTCATTATTTGATCTACAAAACTTTTTGTACCATTTGTCCTTTTTCCGTTTAAGACGCAAGAGATCCAAATTGTACCAGCTATTCGAGTTCTTCAAAGAAACAAACTCTCATATTCAACTAAATAGTTGATTAAATACCAGGCATTCTGAAATGGGTTGCCGGATCTGCAGTATATCTATTACATTCGAACTCCCGGACTAAAGATGTTTTCAAATGTCACCTCTAGGATATTTGCGAACAGATTTCTTCCATAATTAGTACCACTGCCGGCCCAAATTTTGAAAAGTATCCTAGTTTGTGATCTGAAAATCAGTCTTAAGGTTTTTTTTCCTTGATTTGTTTTCCGTCGATCTTGTTTTCTGAGCACCAATGATACCGACGCCAGGGAGACAGCTCCCACACCTGAACCCTACCCCTATCGACCCATCAACTCATGAACCGGGGACCAAAGGATTTACTTCCCTTCCGAAAGAAGGCGTGATCAGAGATGTTATGCCTCAGAACATCCCGGTGGCGCCGACTGGGATTGAACCCAGGCCTGCTGGGGTGAGAGGTAATCACGCTTACCACTACACCACATTTTTTTCGAATTTCTGACAGTGAGAAGTTTTGAGCTTTGTAAAAACGTCTTCTTCTTCATCTGCGCATTTCAAGCTTACTGCTTATCGCATATTAACTTATTGCGTGCTCTCAACTTAGTGTTCAAGATGCACTTCCACAGTTATTAATTGAGAGTTTTCGAGGCCTGTGCCATTTTTACATTACACAATTATATGTGGCAAGTATAATCACAATCTATGCCCAGGGAAGTCGAGAAATTTTCTGACGCGAAAAAATCCTAGACCGGACCGAGAATCGAACCCACCCCTTCAGCATGGTCTTGATTTGTAGCTGCGCCATTATCGACTGAGCTAGGGGAGGCCCACTCGGTTTTAAAAACGTTCTCAAGCCGTTTTTGGCAATTCTGTTGATTGGAATGGATAGAACAGCAAGCACCAAATAAACGTTAATAAACAAATCCATCATATGTATGCGTGACGCTTGCTAATAGAAGCGTGGACGAGAATATGAAAATTTCCCTATTCAAAATCCCTTCTCAGTCTTGAAAAATTCGCAAAGTTACATTTCAATACTAAGTTCAATTTATTTCTTTTCAAAATTCGGCCTGATGGTCATCGGCTTAATGGCGTTTGCCCTAATGGTATTCGTTGTAACACCGTTTTTAGCCACTGTAGATCCGTGTATTGGACTCTGCTTCCATTTTGCGATCTTCTCCTTCACTGTCATTAGTTGAGGCTGTTATTCTCTTGCGCACAAACTGCTCGGTAGAGTAACGCGAGATCATAAAGGCTGACTAAAAGTAAATTGGTACGCCAATCGCGCGCCGCTAGCACGCCCCTAGTTTTGGGAATTGAACATTTTTGACAGTGGTTTGTTAACACTTCTATAGAGAACAACTGGTGCAAGTTTGATCAAAGTAGTCGACCGCGTTCAGAAATAACATCAAATGAAACTCGAAAGAAGAAAAAATCTGGAGTGGTCCAGTTTAAAGCTGGCTAAAGTGCTGAACATGCTGCAAAAAAAAAAAACAGTTTGTCGAGTGCTCAAAACCTACAAGGAAACCCTGAGTGTGGAAAGGAATCAGCGGACCTACGAAAAAACTGGAACCAGGGATCGTCAGCTGCGCAGCAAGGTGTTGAGGTGCGTTAAAGCCAACCCCGGTCTTTCGATCCGAGATGTGGCCAGAAGGTACAACGCCAACTTTCAAACAGTTACGGAACATCCATGCCAGGGAAGGATACAAATCGTACAAAGCCAGTTAACATCCGAACCGGCACATGAAGCAAGGCTCTTGTACGACAGTGTTTTGACACAACACATAGGCTGCACTTTGATGTTTTACATCGCGACTGGATGTGGGGATGTGCCGGGAAGATTCAAGTTCGTGTTTACCGACAAGTTCGTGATTTCGAAAGCGATTTGCAGTTGTGGCCTGAAAACGGAACCATTGGTCACATCCTTGACGATGACATCCCAAGTTTACATCGAAGAATACCTGAAAAAGCGTGTATTGCCGTTCATCCGCAAGCATAGGGACAAAGTCATCTTTTGGCCCGATTTGGCCAGCTGTCACTACGCCAAGGTGGTTCTGGAGTGGTATGCTGTCACTTCTTCTTCTTCTCCGCATTTCAAGTTTATTACTTATTGCATATTGGCTTATTTCGTGCTCTCAACTTATTGTTCAAGATACACTTCCACAGCTATTAATTGAAAGCTTTCGATGCCTAAATGCCAATTAGTAGTCCTCTAATTGACTCTATCTTCAATTTAAATTTCTTAAAAGATTTCTTATTGAGTTGAAAAGGATGAATGTTTCTTCATTTTTTGAGTACTTAATTTGAGTGGTAAAAATGTTTGCTCAGATAAAAAAGTAGTTTTTTGTCTTGTTAAAATTGATGAACATTTATGAAAACATTGTAGATGTGTTCATTTTAAGATACTTTGTCCATGTCGACAATTTTCCATCTCCTTAAGTAGAAGGAATCTGGCAAAAAAGCGGAAGGAGTTTACATATAATATAAATCCCCCAGGAATCAATGATCCGAATTATATACTGTGACAGTAAAACGACCAAGGCATATTCCAAGAAACCAAAAGCATCATTAGAATTCGATTTAATTTCCCAAAAAAATCGGTAAAACATTTTAGCTACTCATTTCACTTCAAAATCTATATCTATATCCATTAAAAACTCTTGCTTTTTCTTTTCTGGAAAATTCCAGAGTAGTCGACATCACCACAAGAAAATGTGTAGTGCAACTATCACCAGATGTTCATTGACTGACGGGTGCTCCATTATTTCCAAAGAATTGTACGATGAGCAAAAGTCTGGAATTTCCCAATCAGCAACACTTATCCTACAGAGACGATATTGTGCACAGAATGATAAAGCTAGCATTCACTACAGCAGACGGAGCTCTGTGACGGTGCCTATGCATGATTAAACGGAAACTCAAAACTGCTATCGGAAACAGTCATTTACATTGTGATTGCTTCCGAATGTTTGCTCACACGATGCGATAATCAGACATGCTCTATGTAATCAGAGTTTGAACAGTAATGAATGATCAGTAGAATCAGGATTGATAAAAAAAGTGCGTCTAGCAGTGATGGACACCTCTATCAACTGGTCTATCGACTAAGCACATGCAAAACGAAATCTATTCCGCATCGCTTTAAACTCAATTTATTTGTTTTAGAACCCCTTGAACTCATAGATTTTTCAGCTCAAATAAATTAAGGAGAAGAGTGCTTAATGTCGGGAAATTTTCAATAAGCTTAAACTCTCTTGAATTGATAATTTTTGACTCTTTATTTCAAGAACTCTGCTGCACACTAAAATCATGAAATCTAAAACAAGGTAAACATGGATTAATGTTCACTCATATTTGTGTATAGTTTTTTTTTTATCGAAAATTTTAGCATGAGCATTAGCATTAGACTGATGCAAAATTTTAAATTTTCGCTCCAAGCTTCCCAAAATTGGAACTCATTTGGTAAGAAACTGACTTGGCACAAACCATTTTAAGTTTATATGGAAATTACTACGGGAAATCCAAACTTGTTGTTCATTGTCTTCTTCCATATTGTACTGTTAAAAGATTCTATAGCTATTCTTATGGTAAATTTTCTCAGCTACAACTTTGCGCAAGATCGTTGTTTAGCCAAACGTCAAATTAAATAGTTATTAATTATTTAATATATTGATAATCTTTTGGCATGATCAAGTAGCTGTTTAATGAGCAACACTGTATTCTGCAGTATGACAAAGTAGCCATGATTTTTGTGATCTATTCTTCGCACCAGAAACACCAAGGTTGCCTGCTGAACAGTTGATTGAGCATGATCATAAGACATATGTGCCATGTGACATTTCGATCAAATGAAAGAAACAAAAGTTATTAATGATTCAAATTAATAAAAAATTGTTTCTTTCATTTGATCGAAAAGTGATCTTCATCAAAGTTGTGCCTGAGAAAATTGCCTACACGGCCAATCATACCAACACAGCGACTGAGATTTTCTTTCCATACGAAATTTACTCAGATTTGGAATAAACTGCTGTTACTCATAGCTTGTTAGTATCTGCAGTTTGTTCCAAATCTGAGTAAATTTCGTATGGAAAGAAAATTCTCTGAGTCAATTAATCTCAGTCGCTGAGTTTGTATGATTGGCTGTGTACGAGTACAGTTATCATTTTTTAAAGCACAGCGATATGGTGAATTTTTAAATATATATGAACAACAAATTTGGTATTCCCATAGAAATTTCCATATAAACTTCAAATGGTTTGTGTCAAGTCAGTTTCGTACTAAATGAGTTCAAATTATTGGAGGCTAATTAAGACCTGAAAAGTAACCGTTTGAGCACTGTGGAGCGAAAATTAAAATTTTTGCATCAGTCTAATGAGCATTAGCATTGATGACTATACAATTTGTAGTTACTATTTACTCCGTGATTGACCAGACCCAGAGAAATTTGGCAAACGATCCATATGAATGGGGCTTGGGATGGATTAGATACCACGTTACAGGGCTGACAGTCGTGCTCCCTGAGTAAAGAAGGATGACACCTTCTTTAAATGGCGAGTGGGCTAATAGTGCGACTGCCCCCGTCCCTTTAAAACCTTGGCAGGCCTCCGAATACGTTCAAAACTCGTCACCAATTGATAGTAGTAGTAGGCTCAGATGTAACATACCTGACTTGCGCCGGTCTGGTTCTGACCACGGCCCCCATGCAGGACCGTGTCAACCCTAGCATGGCCTCCATGCTTGCATAGATAACCATGGGATCACAATAGGCGACTACATACAAAGAGTGGAGATAGTGGACCGGGGGAGGGACCCAACAGAATGGAGAAAAAAACATAAAAAGGAGAATGACAAAACCGAAAAAAATATGAAGGACGACGGCAAGACGCCAGGCAGTGAAAACGTAGGATCGAACGTGTTCACAAGGAGCGGAATATTGCAGAGATCACCAGTGTTGAATCTGATGGCTACAGCGAGTTCCAGCGGCAGCAGTAAGCCCCAGTGTGAGCAGCAAGGATTATAAAGAGAACTAGGTCTTGGGCTAAGCCAGATGTTGACACCGAAATCCTGCAGTAGCATACCCAAAGAAGAACTGCAGCTTGGGAAGACTAAAATGATGGATGCCAGGAGGAGGATCAATGAACTCCATGACTTCGTCAAGGATAAGAGCAACGTCCACAAGGCAATAAAGGAAACGGTGACGGGTATCAAATCCACCATGATTGCTGCTGAACGTAAACACTGATCGAGGAGGAGAAATCAAGGGACCCCGAAATTCACGCTCGGAGAAGAGCAAAAGGGAAACGCCAGGAGAGAAAGAGGGGTTGTAAAAAATCAAGAACGCCAAGGAATACAACAAGGAGGCAGGATGGCGTACCGTCGAGAAGCCGAAAGAGAAGTGGAAAAACCTGAAGGAAAAAGAAGTGAATAATGAAGAAAAACAGAAGAAGGATCAACCTAGGCCTCGTCGGGAGTGAAGTAAGGGCGATGCTCTGATCGTCGATGAAATGTACAAAACGACGTACGCAGCAATCCTCCGGAAGATTTTAGAGGATCTGAACTAAGAGAGAACGTGATGAAAACCAGGCGCACCCAGAAAGGCGAGATACTCTTTGAGCTGAAGAAGGATCCTTCGATCAAGAGCTCAGCCTTCAAGAAGCTCGTCGAAAAGTCTTTTGGCGAAAGGGCGAGTGCAGGGAGAGGAGCTATTGAAGGTGCACTGTCATCTGGGAGATGTCCCGATGTCAATTCGTATGAGGAAGGCGTACGGAGGCATGCAATGGTGATACGGCTTTCGACTGTTGCAGCTGTTGGAGACGGGCAAGGTCAAGTCAGTGTGCTCGCTGAAAGCCACTGCTCGGGCTACCAAACAACTGAAACGATGCTTCAAGTGCATGGATTTTGGTCACCAGGCAAGAAACTGATGGCCCTGACAGATCTGATCTGAGCAGGAAATGCTAAAACAAGGGTCACATTGCAAGAGGCTTCAAATGCCTAGCATACAAACAGACAATGGCAGGCCAACAATAATGGAGGTAACCGAAATAAACCTCAAGTATTGCGACACTGCACAGCAACTGTTGTGGCAGTCGACAACAGAAACAAAGTGCGACGTTGCAATAATTGCGGAGCCGTTTTAAGTCCCTCCCGATAACGGTAAGTGGGTGTCGGATAGTGCCGGGATGGCTGCGATACAAGTTATGGGCAAATACCCCTTACAAAAAGTGATTGCGAGCTCATACGAAGGTTTCATGATTGCCAAAATTAACGGAATCTTCATATACTGTTGCTACGCACCCCCGAGATGGACGATGGAGCAGTTTCATGAGATGCTGGCTGGACTTACCAAAGAGCTGATCGGACGACGACCGGTAGTCATCGGAGGAGACTTCAATGCTTGGGCAGTGGAGTGGGGAGGCAAATGTTCCAATGCAAGAGGGCACAATGGAAAAGCTTGAAGCTATGCTGTCCAACGAAGGCACCAGCAGTACTTTTCGCAGAGTTTGCCGGAAATCCATTATCGACGTCACTTTCTGCATTCCGTCGCTGGTGGCAAACATGGATTGGAGAGGTTGCGAAGGATATACCCATAGCGACCATCCGACGATTCGATATGGTATCGGTCAACGGAATACTGTGGCAGTATGGAGGACGAGAACTTGCGACCGGAACTGGAAGACGAAGGCTTTCGACAAGGAAGGAGATCGTCAAGTCGACGATGACAGGAGCACATACCGTGGTAGGGGTAACAATAGCTGCAATTTCCAAACCTACGACTGGATGCCTTCCTTTAAATAACAACTGAAGTGCGGTAAAAATCGGTAGGACTGTTTCAAACACACCGTTGGTACTTGAGCGGTCGACGTTCATCTCTTTTGCCAGTTGTTGGGGGGGGGGGGGGGGGGGGAACGCGCCCCTCACCATCCCTCTCCAAAGGGGGAGTTTGGTAAAGAGAGATGGTAAAACCGATTTGTACCTTCCTAAAAGTTGTGCTAGCTCGCTGTCTACTCTCTATATGCAATTTTCACACTGCCGTACTCTAAACGGAACTATTAATTCTATACTTTCATCTCCTCCTCATCTATCGGATTAAAAATACCACTTTAGTCTGTTATTTGAAATTAGCAACTTCAACTAAATAAGGATCTTTTCGTTGAAGCGCTCCGTGTGGGCAGGGACCCCGTGAATCTGAGCGCGGACGAACTGACAGAAACGTTAGTGAGAGCATGTGACACGACCATGTCGAGGAAACTAGAGCCAAATAACAGACGGCGTCCAGCTTACTGGTGGAACGTGACACTTAGCACCCTCCGGGCTAGTTGCCTCAGAGCCAGAGGACGTGTTCAGAGAACAAGAACAAAAGCAGACATAGAGGAACGAAGAGGAATGTTTCTAGCGGCCAGGACCGCACTTCAACGGTAGTTAAAGCAGAGCAATTCAAAATGTCAATGTGTCGAGACGCTGATGCAAACCCCAAGGCCACGCATACCGAGTCGTGATTGTGAAGATCGAGGTCCAACGATACCCGCTGAAATGTGCCCAGAGAAGCTGAAAGTCATCGTGGAAGGACTTTTCCCGAAGCACGACCCAACGACCTGGCCATCTACTCCGTACGGAGAGGGTGAGGGAGATATAGTCGAAGCTACGAACGAGGAACTCGTAACAGTGGCGAAAGGATTGAAGGTTCAGAAAGCTCCTGGTCCTGATGGAATACACAACGTACCGTTGAAAGCGGCGATCCAGGCTTGAAATGCCTGGACGACGGTACTTCCCTGACAGGTTGAAGATACAGAAGCTAGTGTTGCTGCCGAAACCATGACAACCGCCGGGGGATCCAGCATCATATATGCCTATATGCCTGCTGGATACACTCGGACAACTCTTGGAGAGGATCATTCTAAACAGGCTGACGAAATGCACGGAGAGTGAGCACGGATTGTCGGAGAGGCAGTTTGAATTCCGGAAAGGAAGATCAATGGTGGATGCAATTTGGACAGTGGTCGAGAGAGCCGAGAAGGCGTCCAAACAGAACTTTAGAGGAGATCGATATTGCGCCGTGATAACGATCGACGTCAAGAATGCGTTCAATGGCACCAGCTGGGAGTCCATTTCCGAAGCGCTGCATAGAATCAGTGCTGCAAAATCATCTTATCAATGTTGAATTTCACTAACCACTTCAGTATCAGTTCACACAGTTAGAATATCAATGTCATTCGTCTCAATGTCAGTGCGCAAATGACGTTATGGTAAAATGCCCACTGATATTTAAAGTTCTGCCACAAATTTTTCTTATATACACCAGCTGATCCATTACCTAATCTTTAGAATCTTCAGAAAACTCATCAGTAATATTAAAGCCCCTGGTGATATTCATATGGATAGAAATGTTAGAGCCGTACCGTCTGATATCATGCTTACCACGAATATCAGTGTTGGAAGTGAAATTCAGTGCTAGTTCAATATCGTACGTCACTTGAAATTTTTGACAGCACGCAGCACTGCATAGAATGAAGGTGCTTGACTATTTGTCCAGGATCCAAAGGAATTTATTTCCAAAACCGGGTCATGGTCTACGAGACAGATATGGGACAGAGATCGATCTGTCTGAAGTGTGGCAACGTGGACGAAACGCCGGAGCATGTGGTCTTCGACTGTCCAATAATCGAGGCAGAACGAAGAGAGATGCCCGTCCTTAACGTAGAGAAGGTCATCGATGAAATGTGTCGAGAGGAGAGTCAACAGAGCAGCCACGCAGATTAAAGGGTGATACGGTCAAAATTTGGTCAAGGGAAAACGCGTGTAAATCGGTGAAATCGTTTATTTAAAAAATCAAATTAAATTTCTTTTTCAAGTTCAATTAGTATAAAATTCAGGAAAAATATTCAGTTAGGCTTCCGCTTTTCCAAATCAGAATTGCCGGGCCTTACGCTTGACCCCTGCCATCAGATTTTGTACAGCCACCTTGTCCACCTTCTTCGCCGCAGAAAGCCAGTTTGCCTTGAACTGCTGCTCGCCCTTAGCAGTTTTTTTGGTCTTCTTTAGGTTCCGCTTGACAATAGCCCAGTATTTCTCAATTGGGCGGAGCTCTGGCGTGTTGGGAGGGTTCTTGTCCTTGGGAACCACCTGCACGTTGTTGGTGGCGTACCACTCCATGGCCTTTTTACCGTAATGGCAAGATGCCAAATCCGGCCAAAACAGTACGGAACAACCGTGTTTCTTCAGGAAAGGCAGCAGACGTTTATTCAAACACTCTTTCACGTAAATTTCTTGGTTGACAGTCCCGGAAGCTATGAAAATGCTGCTTTTCAAGCCACAGGTACAGATGGCTTACCAAACCAGATATTTCTTTGCGAAACTTTGACAGTTTCATGTGCTTGAAAACATCTGCTACCTTTCCCCTTCCTTTTGCCGTATAAAACTCCTGTCCCGGAAGCTGCTTGTAGTCGGCTTTGACGTAGGTTTCGTCGTCCATTACCACGCAGTCAAACTTCGTCAGCATCGTCGTGTACAGCCTCCGGGATCGCGCTTTGGCCATCGTATTTTGTTTATCATCGCGATTTGGAGTCACTACCTTCTTGTAAGTCGATAGTCCGGCTCGTTTTTTGGCTCGATGCACGGTTGTAGAAGATACACCCAGCTTATTTGCGGCATCTCGGAGAGAGAGGTTAGGGTTTCGCTTGAAACTACCGGCAACTCTCTTTGTCGTCTCAGCGGCTTCCGGTTTTCGATTTCCCCCCGATCCAGACTTCCTGGCTGTCGACAAACGTTCCCCAAACACTTTAATTACATTTGTAACGGTTGATTTGGCAACTTTTAGCGATTTTGCCAACTTTGCGTGCGAGTAGCTCGGATTTTCGCGATGCGCGAGCAAAATTTTGATACGCTGCTCTTCTTGCTTGGACGGCATTTTGACAACTGAAGAGTGAATTCCAAAATCAAAATAGGAGCAATATTCTACACACACACCTTCAAAATGAGGGGTGTTCAGGTTTTTTAAATGCAAAATTGAAAGAAATACGTCAAGTTGATATTGACCAAATTTTGACCGTATCACCCTTTACATCGGAGCTACAGCGTTAACTGACATAACCCCAAGGCTGCAAAATGCGTGTCGATGCATGTTGTCATGGCTGGTTCTCAGCAATGCAATGACCAATCGTTATGATTCAGCCACCAATCGAAAGATATGGCTATCTAATTTTATTTTAAATAGATAGAAACCCAATTGGACCTGTAGTTGGCCAGCCGAAACGGAAAAACCCGGAAAAGTCCCGAGCAAAATGCGTGTCGATTCATGTTGACATGACTGGTTCTCGGCGATTTGGTTAAAAATTAATCTTAAAATTGAGCCACTACTCTTAAAATTGAGCCACTACTTGAAAAGTATGACTATCTACTTTCAAATGGAACAAACAAGGAACCGATTGGAGTTGTGGGTGGCCAATCGGAACGAAAATACCCTTCAAAGATGGCTCTGTGGAAATTCGGATTCACCGGGAAAATGGACAATTCTTGAAAGAAGACCTAGAGATCCGCGATTTTTTCCTAAATTGCACACAATTATGAGCATAGAGCAAATATACCATCACCATATCTATACTGCTTCCGAGTAAACAGGAAACGGTCCTCTGGATATCCGAAATCACTGGAATCAAGGTCAATTTCTGGAGGTAGACCTAGAGATTTATGATTTTTTAGAAAATATGAAGAACCTTCAGTTGAGAAGCGATATCGCAGCTCTATATTGATCCAATCCCCCGGTGGCCATAAAACGCCCATCTGGATATCTGGATTCACTGGAAAATTGTTTATTTCCCAAACTAGTCTCAGAGATCCGCGATTTTTTTTTTCTAAATTGCATACAATCTTGAGTATAAAGAAAATATGCAAATTACAAAGAGACTTTGAATTAGTTTTCATAAAAGTTGACGATACAAATACTAATGAGGAAAGGAATTCCGCATTTCCTTTTCCCAAGTCCTTTTCCTCTCCTTCCCTTCCCTTCTTCTCTTTTCAGAAAGCGAGTAATGGCGCTATAACCATATGCCATATAGGGCTAGGACAAGAGTTAGTGCTCAGGACCCAACCGCTAGAAGAAAATGGTAGCGAGCAAGGGCGCTATAACCTAGGCGAATACAGCATTCCCTCCGTATAGGTTACGTCCGCACACCGCTCTCTGTTGTCCTTCGACTGACGTCGGCTGGATCGATTGAGGGATGGCAGTGGGTGGGCGGTGCCGTCCACGCTTGTACGGAGGGAGGACTGTACGCTCGAACACAAGGGGTAAATACCTGTGTTCCATCCCAGGAGATCGGACAACCAAGGAGTGTACATTAACTTTCTTAGCTCTGTCACTCCCAACGATTTATATAGCCTATTTTCAAATCCTGCATACGGAGCGGTTGGTACGGTATGTCCCCGCTCTTTGATTACCTGTGGATTAAATGTTAACCACTGTCTATACTTATTAAGTAGACATGGTAAACATTCACTTCCACAAAAAATAACTAAACGCTACACAGTAGGCCTGGCCGCTTTATTGTTTGTTTCACATCCTTGATGTGCAGCAGGCATTAATAATGACAAGAAAAATGATAGATGTATCATTTTCCAGGATTCTTTCAAGTACTGGCTGTGTATGTGTAGACTAGACTAAATTACAAAGAGACTTTGAATTATTCCTGAAAAAGGGCAATCAAACAAAGGAAATCAAAATCTTCCGCATACAACAAGTTGTAAGAGTTGCAGTCGGTCAAACTATTTAAGAAAGTTTTTCAGATTTTCAGCGTCACAGCTTGCAAAAACCGTATTATGTTTGCATCAATTGTGAAGGAGAAAACTTAAGACGAAGAACCGTCAAGTCAGATTGCTCATGCTATTTCTGTACGGAAAACTCATCAAAATGTTGAGTAAAATGTTACACTTGTGGAAGCACCATTTGCTCTACACATCGATCATGCTATATTGAATATAGATGAATAACTGAAAAATGGTGTTCAAATAATCAAAAGAAAATTTAATCACCTTTAGTTTGACGTTAAAATAATTAATATAACTTCATTGCAATCGGAGATATTCCCAAGCAACAATCTAAATGCTTGGAAGATTTATTCTTATTTTATCATTGTTTTATCATAGCATCCCTTCCAGCCTGTGGTTGTATTACGGTTTTGTGTGCTTGTCATAAAATCAGGCCGTCAAGTCGTCTATAAAACTGTTTTATGACTACTAAATTAAAACTCAGACTTCATAGTTTTAACGGTAGCTGTAAGGTGGTTCTGCATCACTACACACTTAGAAATAACTAATTTTACACGTGACGGAATCCGTCTTTGACATAAAAGATGAGACGTAAACAAACATGTCATGTAATATTAAGTGCTCCGAGACTGAAAAGTGGGTTGCTCGACGAAAAGTACGTTTGATTGAGTTGAATTTCGCGTCTGTTATGACTCAAATTTATGTCAAAATTGACGCTCGTATATGTCACTCTCAGAGCACCTAAATTTACATGAACTTTTCTAAGTGTGTACTTATAACTGAAGAATAAAACCAAAACAAAACATACAATTATGTTTTATTGTACACTTTTTATGACCGATATAAAACTTGAAGCAGTCTTAGACCTTCATTAAAGCTGCATTACAACTATCATCTTTATCAGAGGCCTAAGATTCACAGATAAGAAATATACTGCTACAACAAAAAATACTCTGAAATTTTTTGTCTTTATAAAAAAACAAATCTATTCAGATATATGAAATGAAAACCCCTTCAGTGCTTCTGAACACGATGAAGATGAGACGATCGACAATATGAAACTCCTGGAGGAACTACAGTTATACGATCCCTACATAAGGCACAGTGCGGTGAAGGAGCTCTTAAAAATATTGAACAAGCGGCTTTCCGATACACTTCCGAAAGATCCACGAACCCTTCTTAAAGCAACGCCGACAGTTTCACTAAATCCGTTTGGAGATGGCCAGTATTGACATCACGGCTTTAAACCTTGTATTGAAAAAGCTTTTAGTGGATTCAATAAGCATTTCTTACATCTTGATTACAAGCGAAAATAGGAGGATCACTTGGAATGTTGACTTTTTGACAGGTGGTCATGGTTTTTGTTTTGTTTTGATTCGCTGTACCGAATAAAACCAGCAAGCTAGTTATATAGCTTAAATATAACTTAACGCTCTCAATTTGGACTACGAAATGCTAAGATACAACCATTAGGTTTATGTTATGCTATAGAATTCCAATCTAGGAGAATATGTTATATTGAGGTATTTTTAAGGAGTAGCCAGTTATAATGAAAAAAAATGTCGCCGTATGAACAAATTTCACACAGTATGAATAATTACGCTTTAATTGATAGGCAATAAAACACTTTCATACATCTATGTATAATTAAATAATATGTGACTGGTTATTGCTCAACAGTAGTAACAGTTTTGTACTAAATAGATAATCTTTGAATGACTTTTTAATGCATGGTGCTAATAGCATAGCATAGCATAGCATAGCATATGCGATTGTAAAAATCGTGGGTGGCTGTTTAATGGTCAACTAATACGTTTTGCAGAAAATATCGTGTGTTGACGCAGAAAATATCACTTGGGATTTGTGATTTTCCCCACACAAACATAAAATCTACAAAACAAGCATCGCATTATACACCTGGCCACATCCTTACAATCGCAGGGGACGGGAGGGAAAGTTAATTCAACATCTACTTAAGAAGGTGCAGGGAACCCATACTACCTTCATAGGTGTTACAGGACGGAAAGAGTTGTGTTAGTGGGAGGGTGAATGATTTGGAAGCTCTATTTGTCAATATAGAGCATTTTATAAATCAGTGACACAAATGGAATCTAAATAGATAAAATGAAAAGATCTCACCCGATTGGCCTAGTGACTTTGCAGCGTCATGTTTTCGAAAATGCTTTATTTAATGCATGGTGCTAATGCAGACAAATTAAAAATATCCCTATATTTTAGTATTCATATGGCGCACTAAATTTATGCTCCTATTTGGTATAATAATCGCCATAAATATTGCACGGCATGCTGTGAAGCATATACAGATTGGTTTAAAATTATAATAAAGTCGTCTTATTTTCAATGTACAATAATATCAGCCATTATTACCAACTGACAAGGATCATGATTTCACATCAAACATCGAAAGAATAAAACCACAATAAAATATTTCTCAATATTAACTATCATCCAAAAACCCCAACTTAAAACCTTCAAAGTTGTCAAAATGTTTTGCGTATCATGTTTTATCAACTTCTTCAGGAGCGATTTATGCGGTTGTAATATAGTTTTATGGTAGTCATTAGAAGGCTGTTAAAACTTTCTGACCTGGAGGAGGTTTTATGTTTTCATTTTTAACAATCACGTCTAGAGTGTGATAAAACTGACATAAATCCTATGCTCCTAAAGTAGTTCGCATATCAAGTTTTAATGACTGCATTAAAACTGGGCCAATTGCCCATGACATGGCTGTATTCCGGTTCTCAGGAGATTGTTAAAGCAATCTGGTCGTCAGTGAAGGTTTTATAATTTGGTTATATCAACTGCTATAAAACTTAAATAAAACAAAAATTGTTGCTTGGGTTTGTATTTAAGTAAACACATTTTTTTTAAAGTTTTTTTTTAGCTATATCTTAAAAACTATCTTACTGAGATTTGTTTGGACTACATTTTTGGATTCAGCGCATGATTTTACATTGCATGCAATTTAGAAAAATCGCGAATCACTAGGATAACTTTAAGGAATTGACCATTTCGCCGGTGAAACTGGATATCCAGAAGCGCACTTTATGGCGCTGGGAGATCGAATCAATATGGTGCTGAGATATATTTGTTCAACTAAGGGCTTTATGCAGAAAATAACTACTTTTCCGGTAATTTCAGATATCTTGAGAATCGTGGGTCGCCAGTGCATAATCTCTATGGTGGTGATATATGTCCTCTATACTCAAGAGTGTATGCATTTTAGAAAAAAAATCTCGAATATCTAGGAATATTTTTGAGAATAGGTAACTTTCCCGATGAATCCGGATATGCAGAAAGGTGTTCAATAACCACCGGGGGACCAAATCAATATGCTACTGAGATATATCTTCTCAACTAAGGGTTCTTCACATTTCCTAAAAAAACGGATCTCTAGGTCTACTTTCAGGAATATACCATTTTCCCGGTAAATCCGGATATCCGTAGGACCACCTTCTAGTTATCCATTAGCAGAATCGATATAGTTATGGTATATTTTCTCTTTGCTCATGATTGTATGCAATTTAGAAAAAAAAATTTCGGATCTCTAGGTCTACTTTCAGGAATTGACAGTTTTCTCAGATATTCTGGATATCCAAAGACCCCTCGGTGATAGAATCGATATGGTGAAAGCATATTTCATCTATGCTCATGATTGTATGCAATTTAGAAAAACTCGCGAATCTACTTTTAAGAATTGACCTTTTTCCTGGTGAATCTGGATACCCAGAAGGGCGTTTAATAGCCACCGGGGACCAAATCAATATGGCACTGAGATATATCTTCTCATCTATGGGTTCTTCACATTTTCTAAGAAATCACGGATCTCTAGGTCTACTTTTAAGAATTGATCATTTTCAAGGTGATTTCGGATATCCAGAGGACCGTATTCTGGCCACTCGGTAGCAGAATCGATATGTTGATGTCGTATTTTCTCTATGCTAATGATTATACGCAAGTTAGAAAAAATCACGGATCTCTAGGTCTACTTTCTGGAATTAACTAATTTCCCGGTGATTTCGGATATCCAGAGAACCATTTTCTGGCCACTTGGATGCAAAATAGATATGGTGATGGTGTATTTCCTCTATACTCATAATTGTATGTAATTTAGGAAAAAAATCACGGATGTCTAGGTCTCCTTTCAAGAATTGTCCATTTTCCCGGTGAATCCGAATTTCCACAGAGTCACCATTCACGGGTTTTAACGTTCCGATTGGCCACCCACAACTCCAATCGGTTCCTTGTTTGTTCCGTTTGAAAGTAGATAGTCATACCTTTCATGTAGTGGCTCAAACTCTTTGCTCAAACTTAAGATGTGGTAACCAAATCGCCGAGAACCAGTCATGTCAACATGAATCGACACGCATTTTGCTCGGGACTTTTCCGCGTGTTTCCGTTCCGGCTGGTCAACTACAGGTCCAATTGGGTTTCTATCTATTCAAGATACAATTAGATAGCCATATCTTTCGATTGGTGGCTGAACCATAACCATGGATCATTGCATTGCTGAGAACCAGCCATGTCAACTATGAATCGACACGCATTTTGCAGCCTTGGTACTTAGAGGAAGTTTCGATGGCTTGGGATTATGTCAGTTAATGAAGAGAGCAGAGTAGTTGTTCGTTTCAGATTCGTGGGGAATGATTTAAAATTTCACGAAGTCAAAACATAGTTATTCGGTATTTGCATAAAATGTTCGAACTATGCGCTTAACTCCATCCAATAGGGTTTGTACAGACTCCTCAGATACCGTGGTGGGCATCTTTGTCCAAATTTGTTGGAAGTGTTTGATATCTTTGATTCATTGTTTTATAGGAAATATCCACGAATCCCTCATTTTATCTGTCAAACTTTCATAGCGAATCAAAACAAACATAGGTTAGTACTAGAATTTCGACTAGAATGGGGTTCGTTAATCGTTTTCTTGGGACCAATAGGCTAGTCAAGTAGTAGGCCAATTTATAATCGTTAGTTTCCACCGGTTGGTATCACTCCATCACAGTTTTAGCAAATCGGGCCAGAACAAAGGGTTTTCTTTGTGGCTTTTGGTGAAGGGTAGCTTCTCCAGGCACTCTTTCTGGTAAACATCCTTGTTAATTGTGCCTGTAATGACGAAAGATTTACTCTTTCGGCCACACGTGCAAATAGCTTGCCGAATAAAGTATTTTTTGGGAAATTTCGATGCCTTCTACGTTCTGAAATACTCAGCTGTAGCATTTTTTGCCATAGCAGAATAGAAAGCCAGCCCTGGAAGCTACTTGAAATCCTCCAGGACATAAGTTTCATCGTCCTTAAAAACTCAAATATTTGTAGTACAAAGGTCGAGCCCGTGATTTTGCTGTCAAATTATGTTTGTCGTTGCAATTTGGAACTGGTTTTTTTATTTTTACGACTTCAGCACCAAACGCTGTTTTTATTTTTGGACAAAACCAGGTGATTTTTGCCAGTTTTGTGATGTTCAATAATCAAATTTCGGATACTGATCGAAATTTGGTTTTTTTGGGCATTTTGAAACAAATAACTTCCAATTTTGAACACGAAACTGAAATTTTGAGCACGAAAACTTCAACAGCACTAAATGACAGATAGACACAATGTTTACATTCGATAAAGTTGCAGAATACACACTAAAGGTCTGTAAAACACACTTAAATCATAGTATACTTTTGGGGGTGGATAAACTTTTTTTGCGTAATTTTTTAAAAAATTTCATAATTTATCACATGAAATCTCAAGAAAAGATATGAACACCGTATTTTCAATGGCAATGTGATAAATAAACATGAATTGATAAATCATGGAGGAACACTCATAAAATTAAACTGATGTTCACCAGAAAAACAAAAAAAAAAAAAAATGCGAATTAATAGTGAATAAACTTTTTTTGCATACTGTACATTTTCTAGATGTTTGGACAAACACTAAACCACCAGGCTACATTTTTTGACGTAGGACTACGTCTGTGATTGCTATATGGAGGTACACTTTGTGAAAACCAAAAATGTAACATGTAACGAAATTATGACAGATTTTGAACGTTAATAACTCAGCTGCCCTTGGACAAATTTCAATAATTTTACTAGCAATCGATCAGAAATACTTCTACGCATTATTAAATTATTACTTAATCATTTTTAAAAATGTGACTATTGAAAATTGTACGAAAGTGCAACTTTTGCTATGATAATTAAAATTATAACCGATTGCCTGCGAAAAGCGATCTCCGTAACACAGATTTCAGATTTGGATTCCTTCCCGACTCACCAAACGGTGTTTATTCAATCACCGCGTGGTGAACTGGGGAGTGGTGGTGTTCTCCAGTACACAACGAAAGGCTTCCCACAAGCAGCTAGCTATCAAGACTGCCCTCAACCGCTGATCGGATTCCGTTCCAATCACCGCGCCGAAAGCAGCAGTAGCAGCAGACCAGCAGTTCACAACGAAAGGCTTCCTGCAAGCGAGCTGCAGCCCACATGAGCATCCACAGAAGGAGGAAGACGCCACATCGCTATTGATCGGAATCAGTAGCTCTTAGTGAGTCGCTGTGGGTCATCTATGCCAAGCGCGTCATACTAAAGAGTATAAACAGAGATAACCCCACTCAAATTCCTATCCCTACACAAAAAACAAGCTCCTGCTGCAGTTAACAAATAACATTTATTATATGAGACCACGTAGTCCTACGTCACTATTGCGTACAGCCTCATAGGGCTGTCTCTTGTAGTTTTTTTTTTTAATTTCTGATCTTTGAAAAAAATGCTTGACAATTTTTCGACATCTCAGACAAGAACGTTTTTCAAGATCACAAATTAAAAAAAAAAGAATTTAAGTATTAGTGAATCCTTCAACAACACTTCGGCAGTTAACGTTCCCGTCCATCCGTCACTCTGTACACGCTGATTTTTTATAAATCTTTCTAACGCAGATATGTCCCCTAATCAAGTTGTGATTTCATGTGTTTTTTTAAAAGACAAATTATTTACTCTCCACATTGGCCATAAAAAGTGATTTTAGTGATTTTTTGTGAAAAATGAAATTTTTAGTGTTTGAAAAAAGTTACCTGCTATCAGCCCTGTAATTCGCGACCCCGGTGGTGTAGTGGTTAGCATAATTGCTTATCACCCCAAAAGGCCTAGGTTCAATCCCAGTCGGTGCCACCGGGATTTTCTGAGGCATAAAATTTCTGATCACACCTTCTTTTGGAAGGGAAGTAAATCCATTGGTTCCCGGTTCATGAGCTGATGGGTCGATAGGTAGGGTCCAGGTGTGGGAGCTGCCTCCCTGGAGTCGGTAGCATTGGTGATCAGCACGGAAAACAAGAACAACGCAAAACAATCCAAAGGTAGCATTGGTACGAAAAATAAGATCAACGTAAAACAAATCAAGGAAAAAAATCAGCCTGTAAGTTAAAGTTGTAATTTATGGAATCACTTTAATTACAGCTGTTGTCTGCGTCGGGGTTAAAGGTTATTGCGAGCCCCTTGTAAAAAAAAATTATTTATGCCCAGTTAAAAAAAAGTTTTACGTCAAAAATTGACGTCACATTAATAGCAAATTTGTTTTTGAATCAGTTTCAACCTGGAAAAGGGATTAAGATTGGGTCGGCTAGTTGTCTGTCAAACGTCAGTGTAAACGTCGGTTTTTGTAATCTGGCTCGGGTTGAGTTTCGCACTGACAATAAGCTCGGGTTCGCACGGGTTTTAACCTGGATAATAAACAAATGCGCTATAAGTTTGACATTTCGTTGTCATAACTGATGAAGGGCATTACAATGGAATATATATATAGTCGATAGAAATAAACAATATCAGACTTGCTGTTTCAATTCAAAGCACGTGATTTTTTTTTAAAGTCGATCAAACAATCCAATGATGTTGCCCTCATTGCTTTCAGTGGAAATCGCTATCTGGGCTGAACCTTTAGCCCACACATCACAAATCCGATTCCATTTTCATGAATAAAAAATCATGAAATCAAAAAACTTACCATCCCGTGAAATCATAACAATGATTCATGATTTCGTTATGGAAATTCATGATTTCATAATACAACGGAATCATGACCGCTTCAAGCGTCACCTGGAAAACCGTGTTCACCGCACTACATTGGTATCTCTTATATGCCTTTTGCCTTCCATCTAATTCAAGTACTGATAGTCTAGTGGTCAACATTTGAGTTTAATGATCGTAAGGTTCTTGGTTCGAATCCAGTCTGATACTGTTTTTTTACATGTTTTACAAATACTAAAAGTTAAACTCATGAATTTAATTCATGATTTTAACTCGGATGATTCATGATTTCGAGAATCTTGGGTGCGTTAAGCAACCATAACTCATGATATCATGAACATTATTCATGGTGTATTATGTTCATGAAATCATGAGTCATTTTTCTCATTTCGGATTTTTGATTTGTTCCCGTGCAGTTAACGAACAATAAGATAATACTTTTTTATGGATGTAGGATGCATTCTCACGCCTTTCAACACCAACAATCTTGCACTTTAAGAAACGTAGTGAAAAATATCAGTGATCAAATACATCCCGCTGGTCAAATTGACTCCGTTTTACGGAAATCATTCAAAACTTCTCCGAACCATTTCTTATAATCACATTTAATATTTTGTGCCTGCCCTTTAAAACTCGGGTTAAAACTCCCCTCGCTGATTGATTTGCATAATCATGCGTCTTCTACTGCTCGAATTCCGGTTTTTGTTCTTATGATGCTGAGACAGGCCTCCATATAGCAACGTGTAAGAAATTTATGAAAATTATTTTGATTTGTTTTCTCTTCCGCGTTTTCTCAAAACCCCTAAACGTCATACTTAAATAAGCGACCAAAACTGCCTATTCACGCTTCTAACGTAAAACTGCTATTGTTGTGAATTCAGTCATTTACCGGATGAAGCGCCATTCGAGTGATGAATGGATACAAGGTGCATTCCAAGATGATAAGAACCGACTGTTCGTTACTCAGAACCGTCCGGATGGCGACCGTGGGATGACGGTTCCATCATTAAGTAAATACTGTGAAGGTACCTACATACTGGCAATAACACTTCCATCAACAACCGATAAGCACAACCATCCATGCTTTTGAGCACGTGCTGTACGTCACAGCAGGTCGTCGGTGGTTGTTTTCGTTCCAGACATTGCACTGCCGCGCGCGTCTCAAGCCGTTGCCTTCTTTTTTCCCATATGATTCCTTATGACGTATTGCGATCCACATTAATGGAGCTTTCAAAGCTTAAAGTCTACAAACGATTAAATTACCTCCTTGTTTGTAGACTGTCAGCTTCAAACTTAAATGAATTCAAGCTAGTTGAAGCTTTACTGAGGTGTCGTGCATATTGGATGATTTTAGGGGTAGTAAATACAGACTGCGGCTTATATCATGTAATTTAGGCTGTCTTGCAATGAGCACTCATACATCTAGTTTTCACTGGAAATCCTATGTATGAGTGCTCATTGCAAGACAGCCTATATTACTTGATATAAGCCATAGTCTGTACGAGGTATTAAACGCTGTCCAGACTGAGCAGTTATAACATGTTATAACGGTTGTCAATTAATTGCAACACAGAAACCACCATCAAGATAGCGCTATAACATGTTATAACTCTGTAGTCTGAACGTACTATTAGGCTTATAATGTATATAAGTTATACACTGTTCCAGAAAGTAAGGGTACAACTTTGGTGTACTAAAAAAATGCTAAATGGTCTAGTATTTAGTGGTAAAATTTGAGTGTTCTGGTGATGAACATATATAGTAAAAAATTATGATAAAAGTTTCTTCACTGCAATATACGACAAGAATTGCATTGGTGATGAGTACTTGGCAATGATGAAGACTGCAAGTACATAATAGACAAAATACGCGTGTCTGTCAAAAGATAAGCAATTTTAACGGAAATAAAAGGAAATAAACCAACACACTCAAAGCTCTTCATTAAGAATGGCATATAAAGTTTACTTTTTTCAAAGTAACATTATAAGCACAACACCTTTATTTATCAAGGGGCCTCATGGCCTAGTCAGTAAAGGCACGGTATTACCAAGCCGGAGGCGGCGGGTTCGATCGAGGAAATCTTTCGGGTTGGAAATTTTCTCGACTTCCCTGGGCATAGAGTATCATTGTGCTTGCCACACAATATACAAATTCATGCATTGGTATTGGCATCGAAAGCTCTCAATTAATAACTGTGGAAGTGCATTTAGAACACTACACGGAGAACAAATTATAGCAGACGCAATTATTTTTCCGGTCAAAATAACTATATTGTTCAATTGTTTTAGAGATAACCCGAAACTATAGTTGATTTGACTATATATAGAGGGCAACAACTATAGTCCATAGTTGGCTCCTCGGTTGGCTCAACTATATTTTTCAGTAGATGAACAAACGTCAATCTTCAAAATACAACTATGCTTTAGTTGATTCAAGAAAACTATTGTTAGAAAAGCAAAATTTTACAATGTTTATTAAACTAACTGCTCTTCATTATCGACATATTAAGGAAGTTTGTTTTGCTTCTTTATCGATCTCAAAAACACAACTGCAAAATCATAAAAAAAGTGAACAAGAACATTCAACTTAGATTTGAACCGTGTTCATCTGCGTGAGAACCAGCTATCTTATCGCCTGCTCTACGCATCACAAGTTAAAAGTATGTGGATTTATGATGATCATTTGAAACCAAATTATATAAATAAATCACATTTGACGGTTGTTATAATTGATCAAAGTTATAGTTGAATTGAGTATAAGATGAACAATTGAATCTACTAGGTAGATATGATTTAGTTGACGGTCAAAATAATGTTGAAATAACTATAGGTTTCTTTCAAACAACAATATTTTTCCATGTGAAAGTAACTATTAGGATTGTTATCTTAACTTAACGAATTTGTTCTCCGTGTAAGTTGAGAGCACGCAATACGCTAATATGCACTAAGCTATAAGCTTGAAATGCTAATAAGAAGAAGAAGACCTTTATTTATTATCACGAAATTCATCAAAAGAAAAAAATAAAAAAATAGCAAATAATACGCTTGCAGGAAATGTGGTGTGATGTTAACTCAGGACAAAACGACCAGTATAATACTACAAAAATGCTAATTATGATAAGATAATATTAAAAATTAATTCAATGGACTAAATTGGAAAACCAATTTGAAGGATCAGGTAAATGTTGAATGTGCAGTGGAGGTTTTTTTTTTAATAAAATTTTGTTTGACGTAATTCACGAGGAAATTCCATTAAAAAGGAGACGACTCAATTATTCCTCCAATTCTCCGATTTGGTTCAATAATCATATCATTAACTTGAAAAATCGAAAACAAAAAGCCCACAAAATATACAGAAAACATAAAAATTGTGATAATATCGAAAAGTATTTAAGTATTTGTTATCAACTCAATTATGCGATTTCTTTGGCACTGTCTGAATACAACATAAAAACTGAGAATGAAATTAAATCGTGTCCAAGAAACTTCTTAAATTACGCCAAAACTAAAATGAAATCGTGCAGCTTTCCATAAAAAATGACGTTAGATGAAAAGGAAGGTAATAATTCTGAAGATATATGTAATCTTTTCGCCACTTTTTTTTTTCAAGAAACATACACGAAATTTAATGAACGTGATTATGTATAGTTTTTTTTTTAATTTTCCTGACTTTTCAACTACTGTTGGCGTTAAAAACATTTCGGTTCATGATATTTGGAATGGCCTACGAGATTTGAACGCCACTAAAGGTTCAGGACCAGATGGAATCTCTCTTATTTTTTATGAAAAACTTAGCAACTGAACTCACACCCCCTTTATTCTGGGTGTTTAATATGTCACTTGAATCCAGTATATTCCCGAAGGAATGGAAAAAATCCTACTTAATACCCATCTGGTAAAACATTCTAAATTATCGTGGGATTCCTATCATTTCGTGCATTCCAAATTTCTTCGAAACAATTATAAATAAAAACGTTTTTGGCCAAGTAAAACAAAGAATAACTACACAGATAAAAACTCTGAATTTTAATTGTGATGTAAGCATTCATTCACGTAAACTTAAATTTCATTTCACGCAACCGAGCTACTTGTAAACAATGTTGTTTACAAAGATGGGCTTTTGTATACAATATTTGCTACATTGCATGAAATGTGTCAGAACTTTACATGATACATAATGTAAACTTGATATGTGACGCTCCATTTATGTGCATGATATTGAACAGAAATTTACACTACTTTTTCGAACTGTGTAGTGCAAAACACGGCTTTTTTAAAGGCCGTTCAACCACCACAAACCTTTTGGAATTTGTGGATTTCGTATTAAATGCAATGGACAGAGGTAACCAAGTAGAAGCACTATATACGGACTTCAGCAAAGCGTTTGACAGAATTGATATCCCAATGTTGATTTTTAAATTAGAAAAAAATGGGATTTGAGATGAAACTCCTCACCTGGATTAAGTCGTATTTAGTTGATCGCCAGCAAACTGTAAGATTCAACGAGAAAACATCTAAGCCAATTCATATCACGTCAGGGGTCCCCCCAGGGGTTACCCAGGTTCCTTTTTTTTATATTTTGTACATTAATGACCACTCTCTTATTTAAAAAAATATCAGGGACTTATATACGCTGATGACATGAAGCTATTTTTAGAAATAGGAAGTGATAACGATATGAATGTGTTTCAGAATGAAATACATTTTTTTTACAGACGTGTAAATGACGATTTTTTTTTTAATTTTTTGATCGACCTTCTACGATTATGTTTAAACTTTGCACAGTTGTTTGTTATTGTCCAACATGCCATTTTACATATTTGGTTCCCTAGTTTTGTACACGACTAACACTTGAAAAGGGCTTATGCAAAAATGATACGCATCAATGAAAAAAAAAATATCTCGCGAACGATTTGTTTGGTCGAGATGGTGTCTTGCGTGAAGTTGCGAACAAGTATTGTGCCTTTCAATTAAAAATGTACACTGTAAAAAATTATTTTGTTATTAACAAAAAAAAAATCAAAATTATAAAAAATTAAATTACTCAAAACGCATATCTTTTTTATTTTTTTTTATATTTATATTGTAATTTAGATAAAGTGCTACTTATTGACAATGAGCGTTTGCTGGGCAACTCATAAACAAAAAAGTTATGAAGTATTGAAATAAGTACTATTTTCCAAAATAATACTTACAGTTCTTGAATATCTTTGAAATGGTGTTATTATTATAACACATTAAATTTACAACAAAAAAGCTCTTAATGCTTAAATTGCCCAAAGATGTTATTTTCAAGATATTCGTAGGTTAAAATTCACTTATCGCATAATTTGAACAATTATCACCCTTTTGAGATGTTGTTCGTAAATGTTAAATCTTGAAAATATTTTTAACGAAAAGCCCAATCAATTTCCTTAAACTTTGCAGTTCACAGTTTTTCAATCAGACGCATGAGTTAAGATATAATTAATTATGAGTATGATACCGCATGGGAAAAGTGTATTTTCCTATTTGGCCCCTTATACGGCTAGCTAGTTTCGAACCGCGGTGGAATAGAAAACAACCATAAGAAGTGTTTGACAGCCTTTTCGGGTCATTGTTAGTGCCGTAGCTACACAATAGGAACGGGCAAAGCGGACAGGCCCCCTCCAGAATTGTCAAAGACCACCCACCTCAGATTTTTTTTAGTTTTTTTTCTCATATTGCGGTTCGCAGCATAACTAGTTTTGACAATTAACCTTATTTTTCAATATGTCGCAACAACCCCACCTGGGTTACTTTTTCAAAAGACTTATCTACTTTTGTAAACAATGCGTTCGATTTTCGATTTGACGTAACTGGGAGCTCGTCCACGCATACTAACACCTTCCCCAACTTAATAGCAGTGTTAGTGTGCATGGGTGAGTTCCCAGTTGCGTCAAATCGAGTATCCGAGATTTGTAATACCATTCGCAAATTATGGCATTCATTTCATAAATAAAAATGTATTAAATAAAATAGTGTTCTTAGGTATTTATTTAGTTCACATTATCCAGCATTTTACGAGCGCTTATGGCCGCCACAATCTGACTGAGTTTTTGGTAGGGAACAGTGATGGCATAATCCTCACTCAAATGATTTTGTTTCGCTCTCAAGGGCTCTCAATATCACGCATGATATTGGAATAAAATATCAAGCATGATATTGTTTTTACAAGCTCCTTTGATATTGCGAGACTATTCAGAACATGTTAAATTGCAGCCACGAGTTGACTTACCACAAAAATGATTCCTTTGCACATCGTTTTCTTAGAAAGAGAAAGCATAGTTTGCTATCTTTCTTTACGCTTCACAGATGGCAGACACGAAGTTACTGCTGCCAGCAGCGATGGAAGTTTCGTTTCATGTTCGGATGTACAGCAAAAATCTTGAAGCTCAAACTCAACACAGTTTGGTGAGAATTGTAGCCGGGGAGTTTTGTTAGCATGATATCATAGCAACCGTATCATGAGTTCAGCTTCGAACCTGTTCGGATACGGTTGTGTATAAGTTTATTTCTGTTTTGTGCGTGCGTTCGCTGATTTTGCCAGATTAGCGCTGGCACTCTGCCTCCCGGACGGTTATACGTGTGTGATTGGTGGTTTTCTCGCTTTCCGAGAAGTTTTGGAATCGAAAAAGAAAACGTGATGCATCATGTTTGCAGGCATCAGAAGAAGTGTCGCTATCTGCGTTGTTTGTTTTTTTTCTTCGCTTGTGCTCCCGGTACAGAAATTTGTGGCGTCGCGTGTGCTAGTTTTTGATTTCAGTTTGTTTACGCGTTGTATGATTTTGTGAGCGGTCGCTTCGTGTTCGCGTCATGGAGCAATCGACTACATTCGACCAGAGGATTGATCCCCGTAGGGCGGGTCTATGATCGGAGCTACTACACCAAGCGTGACATAGCTGCTTGCAAGGGATTCAGTTGGACTGATTTGGTGAGATTGTTCCATTTTTCTACTTGTGTCTATTTAAACTTAATTTCTATGAATGCGTATCGTTTGGAATCATTTGATTCGGATGAGACTCTTAACTTTTATTTGTTTACATTGTGTTTCAATTGGTATTCTTAAGAACTTCATAAAATAAGGTTTCAATATTTAAATTGAGCAGATCGACTAGCCTGGTGGCTGCCGCTTTTGCTTACTGAGTAGAAGACCGTCGGGGATCCACATTGTAAAGATTCCCTATTTTCAGCTTTTTTACAGGCTGGAGTTGTTGTTTGAACCATTTAGTTTATCAATTTAATATATCTGTATAACAATTATTCACAAGCATTCTTCCAGGTCAATTCAAGAATAGTTTGATGATGATAAATCTTCCTAATATTCACATTATATGACCCGATCCTGTCAATCTCTCCGCGCATCAGACTGTTATTTTTCAATAATTCCACATAATTGTAATTTCATACCTTCCTCCTTCAAGATGAATGTTTAAGATACACATACTTTGCTAGCTGACAAAATGGGGTCATTGCTGTATAATTATTCTCTTTTTGCAGCCTTCATTCAGACTGGATCTATTGATTTAAATTATTTGAGTTTTCTTCCAGCTCTTTGATGACGGAACATCACTAGATTTATACTGTAATGATTCACTCTTACAGTTTTCACCCTGGTTTTGTCTGTTGATTTGATTTGTTTGAATTGGTTTTCAGCTCTTTTGTGTTGGCAGTCGCGGGCGATCAATTTTGCTCATGCTCATGCTCTAAGTTCATTTTCAGCATTTCGATGATGGAACGTCTTCAGATTTATATTATAAGGGGGCTTATTACGGATGTCACATCACGGTGAAAAGTTGTCACTTGTCGTCACGGTGAAGTGATTCCCATTTGATTTGTACGGTAATCAAAGGCTCTTATTCTGAGTATCACTTTCTTATCACCGTGTAGTGACACCCGTAATAAGGCCCAATGATACACCATTTGGTTTTGGCTTCGGGCAAATCCAAGTATAATGCATGATAACACTGATTAATTTAACACCATGGTCGCATCACTTATCAAGGTGAATCCTGATCCAACGAACCCAACTTACTAACAAAATCTCCTTTTCTGTGTCTTTTGTTGGAAATTTCAGGGTTACATCTTCCTTATTGGGAGCTGAGGAGACATAGAGCTGCATCATATTGTATGTAAAATAATTATTATTTTCATTGCGGAATACCAGTTTTTTTATCCATATAAATGTATTTTCATTATTACGTATTTTAATGTTCTGATATATTTCATTTCTCCATTACATATGTTTACTATATATATAAATAAATACTGGGTTGGGAGGGAGCATCAGGGTATCATTTGACCTGAAACTGGACGATTGGAGTGGTATGACAACCGGAGTCTAGGAGGGAATAAACACTATCATTTTCTTTATCCTACCGATTCGATTGTGATGGTGTGAATTCTACTCCAACAGTTTCAGTGAGATTGACGCGCCCTTCTTAACAAACCATCCTGTAGGAAGCTTAATAAGTATTGCGAATTGCGTTATTCGATTTGTTGGATCGTATCGTTGGAAGGAGATTCTTAAATTCCCGTGGATTTCGCGTAAGTGTCTCTGCTTACGGGTCCACCCCACCGTTTTTGGCCCTTCATACAGCGATATTGTGAATTCAGATCGGTAGCTCAAATTGATCTTGCTATTAAGTGGAGCTGCATACAAGACAAGATCTTCGAAGGGATGGTGGCTACCTTACATACATACATACATGATATCATAGCAACCGTATCACAGCTTGTAATATCATCGGCTGTTGTTTGCGTGTTGAGTTTTTGGTCTACGATACTCAAATGAGATTATGCACATTGCTGAGATTAGATCTTTTGATATTTTCACAACACTGGTAGGGAACATATGATTTGACGTTTGGGTTGTGTCGTTTGACGTGTAAACGTTCAAATTTGAATGTTTACACATCAAACGACACAAGCCAAACTTCAAATCTTATGTTCCCTACCAAAAACTCAGCCAGATTGTGGCGGCCATAAGCGATCGTAGAATACTGGATATAATTACATTAATACTTAATGCGTCTATTGAAACAAATTAAAAACAATTTTTCTTTAATTTTATTTTCAGATATAGGAATAAATGAGTGAAATTTTTGCGTTCCTTGAATTGTTCTTGCTTTACAATATTGTTCATCAAGCTCTGCCGCCATAGTTTTATATTCTTCTGATGTTACAAAACCAAATGATAAACTCGTCAACTCTTCCTCCTTTCGATTATTTGCCCAGTTATATAATTCTTTGGCATTTTTAATTGGATGTTCACGTTCTCTGGCTAAACTGGCTCCTATAGCCATGCGCTTTATCGTACCTCCAATACCATCACACGGTCCTTTGCCATGGGATGTCACAAAGAAATGGCATTCAGCTTAATTTCATACATAGACTTGAACTTACAGAGACTAGAAAAATTCTTACGGTTTTTGTACTGTGAAGCAGCTCCGTCGGACATAAAATAAATCTTCTTCACGATTTTTCTCTGATCTGTACGTAAAAAAGTTAATATTTTGGAAATAAACAGAAAAACAGCTACTGCATCATGTGTCAACTCTTCTGAGATAATTATGAAACTAAAATGAAGCACTTGCGAGTTTTCTTTATAGTATATAGCGAATGGATGGATAGTAGCTTGTTGTACATTCCAATGATGAGATTGTACTTCATCCTGCAGTACAAAGGAGTAATTTTCAGAAAAATCACAAACGACTAAAAATTCCCCTACTTGCAAATTGTTTTTCGTAGTTTTTAAGAATTTAGTTTGTTCTGTTTTAATGAAATCGTGTTGTATCAATTTGAGTAATTTTTCACAAAAATATGAAACAAAATCTTCAGGCTCTTTAACAATAGTTTGTGTATCAGATCTATCAGTAGTTACCCACTGTTCGAATGACAGTTGATCAATCATTTTTTCTTCTAATTGCTGTGTTAAAAAATCCTCAATTGACGAAATGTCTGGACAATCCTCACAACATCTAATATCCTTTTTTTCTTTCACAAATTAAACTCAAGGACAACAAATCAGTCAAGGACTTTAAGTCATACAAAATATTGTACTTTTTTAAACTATGTTTATAAAATAAAAAATTTGATGATTTGTACAAACGCAAACATTGTGCAATCCTGAACTGGTTAAAAGTTTGCAGTATTTAGGACGAAGTTTCGCACATGAAGAAATTCCTATTTTTACCTCACTATTAATTTCCTTAACTTTTTTGTATGCTTCTTTAAGTGTCGTCATCAATAACCTTTTCTGTATTGCTTTCCGTTTTCCATCGTTTTTCACTGACACGTAGTCTCTCTGGCCAGGCATACCTCGACTTGTTTCATAGTACTCAAAAAATTGAACAACAAGTTCCTTCGTTGCATCATTTAAGTCATGGCCCGATCTTCTGTGAACTGCTGAATGTGCTCCATCAATTTCAAATAATTCTTTAGCTGCTGTTGCGAAGTATCTTGTGGTGTTAAATTCATCCCTTTTTTTATTGTCCATGACTTGGGAAACACAGTTAAAATCTGTAGTTTTTCACTCCTTGTGGTATCTTGTCTGCCAAATTTTTCTTTCAATTGAAGAATTATTTCTTCAAAATCCTGTGTTGCACTTGTTTGGTCCTCCTGCAGTCCTAGTTGGAAAAGATGCTTCCTCACTCCTTGGTTGATTTCCTTTTATGTTCAGGATAGTAAACGTTGTTTGACTTCTTTGCATCAATCGGTGAAACTTGAATCCCAGCAATTCCTCGGTAGAATATTTCGATGTTAACAGATCGCGAAAATTCATCATCAGTTGTTGCAGTTGTGGCCACTGATATTGTTGATGGTATCGTTGACAGGCTGGGTACTTCAGGCAAAACCCTTCCAACAACAGTTTCCGAGTTTTCAGCGATGATTTGTTTTTCACCTCTTCTAGCCCGTCTTTCAACTTCTCGACGGCAAGATCCGCAGATGCGTAAATTGGAATTCATTGTATCTCTGGAATATCCAATCGTGTTCAAGTTCTATGTGGTATTTTCGGAAAAAATTCGCAGACCCTTTTTTATACACCTTAAATCATCATTTTTTATCGGTTGAATACATTGGGTCATAACAAATCGGTTATCCATATCTTTGTACTGGTGAACGCTAAAAAAAATGTAAAAATATAAACATGCTTATTTTTTTAATAAACATTTAACTTATGTTCGTAAAACATTTATATTGAATACCAAGCTTACCTTAACAGAAACGAAACTTCGTATAACAGCACTGAATCACCGTCCTTCAAACTATTTCTATTTTCCACAGATAACGACTTACCGTATGCGTGATAATTTTTGCACCATTGAGCAATGTCTATATTAAAAAAAATTCTCGAAAATTTCGTTTTCGAGTTTTTTTTATTTATTCAAAAGGGGGATGTTTCTCAGAGTCTTAAACTATGTTAATGATCGATCGAGTTTCCACTTGCTGCAATTACGGCCTCCACATGCTTCCGGAATGCACGACAGGTTCTAATAATGTAGTCTGGATCCATTTCTCTCCAGGTACGGGTCAATGTTTGTCTGAGGCTTGCTGTACTCGGGTGGCGTTAAGAACAGGCCTTGGCCTTCATGACGCGCCATATTGAGTAATCCAGCGGATTAAGATCGGGGCTGGATGGCGGCCACATATCCTTCGCCCAGAACGGAAGATGTTCCTGCAACCACTTCTGAGTGCGGTTCGAGGTGTGGCACGAAGCCCCATCTTATTGAAATACAACATTTGGCTTCGGACCGTTCTGTTCTTTGATCCACGGAAGAACATACTTACTTAAAATCCCGATGAAGACCTCCGTGTTGACCTTGTCGCCTTCTGGAATGAACACCGGGTCGATTTTTTTTGCCATCGGAAGCCACCAATCCAAACACCATAACGCTAGCAGGATGCTTGTTCAAATACACGTACTTCCCAACTAGCAATTTTCGCAATGTAAACGCTTTACTCATGTCATTAATACAGGCTCAAGTTGTATTCAAATGTTATACGATATGAGGAAACCTTTACTCAACCTATTAACAAGCAAATCTGGCGAACTTAGTCAGCTACTTATGGCTGTTGGGACAGTTGGATCAAGCTCTTATTGCATTTCCATTTACGCTTCTAAACCGCTGTTATCCTGCTGTTTAGTTGTGTGCAAACTTGAAAGGCGCTTATTTAACCTTTTTCCAGTTATCCAATAATCACTACACAAGCTTTCTGTTGAAGCCGGGTTAAATACTGTTTACGCTTTTTTTGTCGTTTTTTATTATTTTGAACAATTTTATCTGGTGTCTCACTTTCCGGCAGGTGCTTCATAAAATTTAATATTTTGTAATCGTAAAATTGAACATATTTCTTAGGTTGAACGTTTCAGCTCAATTGATCGATCATAAGTTAACAAAGTTACATCATGTCAAAGTTGACTATTTTGTATGAAAATCGGCATGCGCTGCTATTTTATCGAACACTTCTGTAAGTCCTAATGCTAATATGTTGTCTACGATTTGATATTGTTTATTCTTAGGTCATTTTTGAAATATCCAATCAATCCCATAAGTAACTTTCCAGTGCCTTAATTATAAATGTTTCTAAAAATCTAGGGTTCTACGAATCTGAATTTGATGCTACAATCCATGTGATACGCGTATTTTCAGAAGAAATGCCAAATCAGATCTTAAGATGAACAGATGCGCCTAAATGTAGACATTTATTGCTGAATTACAGAAAACTTTGGCAGAGTCAGTACAACAGCTGTCAAGCTGTAATAAAATCGAACACAAACTTTATATAATGTTAAATCTAGATTGGTTAATATTGAATTTAAATTATAAATTTTAAATGTTAAGATTCAAAATTATTAATTCTAAATTTTAAATGTTGAATTTTATATTTGTAATGTTGAAGTTTAAATTTTAAACGTGGAATTTTAAATCTCATATTTTAAAATGTTAAGCCTTAAAATGTGAAAAATAATTTAAAATATTTAATCTAAACTTTAAATTTTAAATTTTATTTGTTCCACTTGAAGATCGTTCTTGTTATCATTGTTCTTTTTTTTATTTTGAGAGACTTTGAGATTGTTCTTTGGCTGATCAAACTGTGTGATTGGGATTGGTGACTGACCGAGAGAAGTTGTTATACATATCAAATCATCGTGCAGCTCTAGAATTAACTAGACGTTACAAAACTGCCATTAGATCTATTGATTAAAATTATTTAAGTTTATCAGATAATAAAAAACATCGATGATGAAATAAAGATGTTTCATCATCGATGTTTTTTATTATCTGATTAACGTTTTAAACCTTTGTTCAGGCTGAATTTATTGATCTAAATTATTTAGGTTTATTTTCAGCTTTGCGATGATAGAACATCTTTAGATTTATATTATAATCATTCACCTTTTCAGGCTTCGTTCAGGCAACTTCAAGAATATTGTAATGCATGATTACACTAATTTATTTAAAATTAATTTTATATTTCAGAAACATAACAATACGTTGTATCCTGACCATACAAACCTACCCATCTAAAAAATGTGCCCCCGTGATTTTTGTCGTGATGTAGCGGTATACTCGGTCTCCATTACAGCAAAGATCACGCACTAACATTACCTTCGCATTCCCACCTGATTGCAAGGACGTGGCCAGTAAACAACAGCAGTGACATCGGAAGGAAAATGAATGCAGAAGCTTGACATAATGGTTAATTTCTGGCATAAACTTGATCGGATTAAACCCATTTTGGTTAATCAGCATTATAAACCAGCATATATGTTCAACAGGCCAAAATGGATATTTTTGTTTGCTAGTGAAAAATGGGCAAAAACTACTTTTCTTCAAAATGTGTGACGTATTTTAGCGACACTTAAGCTGATATTAGGGAGATAACCCATATTTATGTAAAAAGAACATACTACAGATTCACAACCGAAAAAATTAACGTCATGCTCATTGATAAGCACAGCCTACTCTGAAGTTGCGAGGTGATTATCCTCATCACGAAAAAAATGGTTAAAGTGTTCGTAATTCAAAAGTCAACCAACGTTAACCGTCCGTTTGTTAATTGCAGTCGCTCCAATTGTATTTTAAATTGCAACACATTCATCGTAACATTATGAATTGAATTGTACTATACGGGGGCTGAACTAAAACATACGTAGGGGGAAAAGGGCATACTGAACAGGTGGGGCATAGTGAGCACCCCGCAGTTTGGCCCTGGATCTCTAGCTGCATGAAACAAATCAACTGGTGGTACGTTCAATATTATTATGATAATGATCCTACCACCAATAAATTTGTTCCGAAAAGCCGGAAGTCAAAGCTGGTGCACGGGATGCTCAGTATGCCCCTCTTACCCCTAACTATATATTAAAACATACGTACTGCGAGCATAAGCTCCGCCTACTTAAGCTTACATGTTTCTCTCATTATTTTCCATTCACTGTGCAAACATTGCATCTTATTGGTCGAAGGGGAATAACAACATGCAATAGTGTGGCAATATTTTTCTTATTCATTTGGATCGAACAAAACTAGAATTAAGCCCTACAGTAAAAGTGTGGACGTCTGTCAAAAGTTGTTCCAATCGAACCGTCAAAATGCACCGCTTTGTTCGATTGGAACAGCTTTTTTCAGTTTTGTGGTGACAGTCGTCCATACTTTAACTAGAGGACTTTAGAAAGGAATGGTAAAGCGAAAGTGAGATCATTAGTGTGTGAGCGTGGATGATTGAATGAGCAAGGGAGACGTGAACACTCAAAAATAATAGTTTATACAATTAGATTAAAACTTAATACTTTTTCGAATAACAGTGAATAAGCGCTAAACGGTCAATGCTTAACTTTGTCTTCCCCGTATTAGTTCAAGAAAAAAAATGGAAAGAAATAGGATGGTGAAAACCAGAAATGGTCTAGCCACAAAGATTTAATTGTAAGTATTTAGCACATTCAAAAAACCATAACAGGTTAATCTGCTTGTCGGCTGTGCATGGATTTACTTATTTATTTATTTATTTATTTATTTATTTATTTATTTATTTATTTATTTAACGATTAATTATTTAATTTATTTACATATATAATTATTGATTTATTAATTTATTAATTTATTATTGAATAAGTTATATAGTTAATTAATTAACAAATTAATTAATTAATTAACTAATTAATTAATTAATTGATTAATTTAATTATTTATTCATTTGGTTTTTTATTTATTTGTTTATTTATTTATTTATGTATTTATTTATTTATTTATTTATTCATTATTTATTTATTTATTTATTTATTTATTTGTTTATTTATTTAGTTATTTATTTATTTATTTATTTATTTATTTATTTATTTATTTATTTATTAAGGGGAATTTACGTATTCTCGGCAACCTAAGCAGCGACCTTCTTTCTATAGCCTTTTTCTCTGAGGAACGCACACATACTGCATGGTTTGCTTACAATCTTTTGCTTCCAGCTGCTCTAACAATTTCAGTCGAAATAATTGTCAAAAACTGTTTTGAAACGCTTTTACAAAACTCCAATCTTCTCTAGTGAGAGCGAGTATTGTCGGCAACCAGTTTTTCTTCGGCAACCGTTCCATTTGAACTGCATGTAAATCTGCTGTTCTATTATCGGCAACTCTAAATCAGCTACAATTTGTAGTGCGTGTGTTTCATTTCAAGAAAACCTTGCTAGATTGCTTTTTCTCAGTGGTAAAAAATATAGTCAAATTGAAGCTGAAAGCATAAAGAATCGTTTGCATGCATTCAGCGAAGTGTTTTCGTAAGAAAATCCAGTGAAAAAAGTGTTTCAATTTGGGTTGCCGAAAATAGTCTGGCATGCCGAAGCCGTCATTTCCCCTATTTATTTATTTACGTATTTATTGATTTATTTATGTTCTTATTCATTTATTTATTTATTTATTTATTAAATTCACTCATAAGCCACAAATCCATAACAACAGGAGAAAATAACTAATGAATACCTATTTCTGACCTGATTACAAAATTTGGTGTTGATCAGCATAACACGAGCAGGAACGAATATCTCGATACCTTAAATTGGTATGGTATGTCAGCCTGTCCAAAAAATAATACCAAAAAAATGTTCCCACAATACCATTCCAATACTAAATTATGATAATGCAATACCAAAACAATACCACCCAGGTATTCTTCTGGTATCCAAATATCAATTTTTGGTATTTACAAAGTATTTTCCATGTGATTTTTTGATATTATTCTTTGGTAATTTACCTCTTATGTCATGCTGGTCAATACCAAATTTTGGTATCAGATCAGAATGAGGTATTCATTAGTTATTTTCTTCTGCTCGGGAAAAGGTAAAATAACAAAAAATTGCATGCAAAATACTTTGTTAATAACAAGAATGTATATTTGGATACCAAAACAATACTTTATGGTATTGTTTTGGTATTGCATTTGCATAATTTGGTATTGGGAATTTTTGTTTTTTTTTTGGTATTTTAACTCTTATGTCAAGCTCATCCATACCAATTAAAGGTATCGAAATATTCGTTCCAGCTATGTAGAGTGAATCTAAAAGGCTTTAGCGTACGGTCGAACGGTGTTCGTGTATCGTTCCTACTACCTAGAGGCAGAACAGATGATCAGTAGTCAGTTGTAAATAAACCGTATTAATAAAAATTAATCGACTGACAGCAAATACACGTTGTAGGGAAAATGTATGTAATGTCGGCCTAAGTGTCCCTAATTTGGGCCCATACATAAATTCGCAATCGACTAAATTTTCAATAACAACCAAAAATATCCATTAGTACCGTCCCAATGATGCGTTCATCTAGATACAATTGATAAATAGCAGATTTTTAGCGATGGGCTCAATCTTAGATCCATAGGCCAACATTTGAGCCATTTCTCCTATCATTTTAAAATAACGCGTAGTCTCTAACCGCGATTAAAAGTGTTTTTCATAGTGGTGTGGCGGGACCAAGTTTGTGAACAAATGACTTTCAATGGTTCACGCCTGATGGTTATGCTTTCCACAATACAAGCACGGAAAACAAGATCGACGGAAAACAAATCAAGGAAAAAATCTACAAGGGACAGCCCAATGGGGTTGTACGCAATGATGACGTAGGACTACGTGCTATGATATAATAAATATTTTTGTTAACTGCTTGTGTTTTGTGTAGGAATAGGAACTTAAGCGAGGTTCTCTCTGTTTATACTCTTTAATATGACTATGAACCTTTTGATATGAATTTTAGTTGAGACATGTTCAGGAAATTAACTCTTTTGGAAAATGTTGGAGGCCCTGAAAAGGGCCGATGGTAGTACAGGCTTTGGAAGATGGTGATGACGTGTAGGCATTCAGTGACGGCATCACGGATAACATTTTCTTGGCACACCTCGGGTTTCCTCGTACATCAGACCGGAGATGAGCTTGACACCACCACGTCGAGACCAGACGACGAAGGCCCTGGATGTTATCACACGATGACACTTGGCAACTCCTTAACCAAATCCTTTGCCAACCTTTCCACGACCAGTCATGCCTCCTGGTTGTTTACCGTTGAACGGGTGAATCGCAACTAATGCGAACGCGTAGTAGTATATTTAAGTAGTAAAATTCTTCTTTATTCTGATTTGTTATGTGGTTTACAATTGCTAATACAGGTCAAGAGGTTAGCCAGAAGGGCTTGATCTTTGGTGGACTTTTTGATTTTGTGTTATAGGGGAAATGTCTCTAATGTTGGCCTATGGATCTAAGATTGGGCCCATCGCTAAAAATCTGCTATTTATCAATTTTATCTAGATGAACGCGTTATTGGGACGTTACTAATGGATATTTTTGGTTGCTATTGAAAATTTAGTCGATTGCTGAATTTATGTATGGGCCCAAATTAGGGACACTTAGGCCGACATTACCTGCATTTCCCCTACATGTTGTTTTTTATTTTTTTTTTTCTTTGATTTTGTTTTCCGTCGATCTTGTTTTCCGTGCTGAGCACCAATGCTACCGACGCGCCAGGAAGGCAACTCCCACACCTGGACCCTACCTATCGACCCATCAACTCATGAACCGGGGACCGAAGGAAGGCGTGATCAGAGATGTTATGCCTCAGAACATCCCGGCGGCGCCGACTGGGATTGAACCCAGGCCTGCTGGGGTGAGAGGTAATCACGCTTACCACTACACCACCGGCGCCGTTTATGTTGTTTTTTACTGTGTAATGTTTTTCACTGGGTTATGTTTTTACTGTGTAATGTTTTTTAATTTTCTTATTGTGAAGTATGTTGTTTGAATGTATTAATTTGTTATTCTACCTACTTAACCTAGCATGCCAGATCCCTGAAGATTTGTTGATCGGATCGCCTACAGCAATCTCTGAACCTTGCGATGGAGTCAGCTCTCCGTAACTCCAGTGTCTGAAGACCAGCCAGTCGGTGGACCTCAGAATTTCTAGTCTGTTTTGGATCCTTTGGCGTTTGAGGTGATGGCATTTGGCGCAGATTGGTGTGAGGTACATGAATACGGGAATTAATATTCACAGATTCTTTTCCCCCACTAATGAAAGTGTTTGTGATACTTTCATACAATGTTGGTACGACTGATGTGGAACATTGGCAACACGGCACAAATGATGTGGCTACGAAAGCTCGTGCTTGTTCCATTGCATTCAGCAGCAGACTCTAGGAAAGGTAAGTCCTATTTTGTGAGCCAACCGAATTCCTGTGTCGAGTGATTTCACAGTAATAAGGTATAATGGCGATTGCATCAATTTACGGAATTCTTTGGGTATTTACATTGGCGATCCTGCCAGGAGTAATCGCATAATTAATTGTTTTTGTGGAATCACTCGGCACGGGAAAATATAATGGAAATTCAGTGTTATTGACTAGTGACGTGTAATGAAAACCATCGTGAAAAAATAATGGAAGCGCGTAAGGAAAACCGCTGGCCAAATGACGTGTTAAGATAACCGTCGAGAGTGAAAAAGGTGTGTAAAGAAAACCACCTAGAAAGAAAGGCGTGTTGGGACAACCGCTCAGGTGAGTAACGAAAACCACCAGCATAAAATGGCGAGTTGAGACAACCGCCAGCTTAAAAATAAGAGGTGCGTTAGGAAAATCCCTGGTACAATAAGATGGCGCACCGGGACGACCGCCAATGATTGAGTGCGTAATGAAAACCACAAATCAAAAGAAAAATATGGCGTGTTGGAAACCGTCATAAAGAGAAAGAGAAAAAGAAACGATGCGAGGTGTGTATTGGAAACAACCTGTGAGAAATAGTCGATTGTGACAATTGTATGCGAGAGATGTATACCGAAAACCCCGATCCAACTATCAGATTATGTACAGCAAACCGAAGATATTCGGTAAATCACTACGATCGAAGTCTGCAATATGAAATAGGCACACGTAGAGATAAATAGAGAATTTGACTAGTTTGCTTGGGACCAATACTGCCGTTATACGCATAAGAGTCTCATGGTGCATGAGGATTGCATAGAACATGGGACAGTTATGCGTATAACGCCAGAATAGGCTAGTCAAGTAGTATGCCAGTTTAAAATCGTTAGTTTCGTATAGATTGTTGGTAGAATCAGTTGAAATAATGTGCAAAACAGTTGCCGAGCAACTGAATGCGGTAGCTGTCAGAATAACATCAAGCGTTACGCCAACAGGTCTGTGCCATAAAAAAGGGGAGGTGACGAGCATGTGACGAATCCGTCATGCGTTCCTAGAGCGAACACTGAAAATAATCTAATTATTGTTTCCATGTGTTCCACACATTGGTTTTTGCACTTTTTAGTATGAAATTTATTTTTCGGACACATACATCTCACGCGCACATATCAACTCTATATGTGACAACACATATTGTTCATACGACACAATATCTATGTTTTTGTTATTGCGTGGTGTCTACTGATATGTGGCCAATGAATGGTATGCTTTATTTTATATAGAACATTATTATTAGATACGTGTAAATACACAGCATACACAGAAAGTTTTTTTTAGAGGAGAGGGTATTCTATTACAGGAAGGATGATTTGTTTGTAGACAGCAAGCTTATTTTTCAGGGACAGGGTAGACCTCCTGTTGATGAGTGGATACAACGATCTTATCAAGATGTTGCACTTGGTTTTGGTTTTGTCAACGTGCTCCCTGAAAAGAAGCTTGCTGTCTAGTGTTAGCCCGAGGTACACGACCTCTTTGGACCATTCCACCACTGAGCCGTTTAAGCAGATCTTATTATTGTCAGACGGAACAAGTCTGGGAGATTTGGAGTGTGGAAAGATGATGACCTGGGTCTTTGCCGCGTTGATACGGATCTTCCCAGCTGTTGAAATATTCAGACCGGACGTTCAGGCCTCTCTGAAGTTTGGCAGTCAGAGCTCCGATGACCCTACCCTTGTAAACGATGGATATGTCATATGCAAACAGAGACAACGATCCACCATCAGGGAGAGCCGGCATATCGGAGGTGAACAGGTTGAATAGAATGGGGCAAGGATGCTTGCTTGTGGAACCCCTGCACCGATGTTGAAAGCATCCGATGTGATGCCATTCAGAGAGACTCGGAACGTCCTATCCGATAGATAGTTTTTTTTTTTTTTTTTTATAATGCGTTTATTTTTCCAGGCTCATTTGCCGTAGCTTTGCGGAGCCGATATTCATCGTTTGGGTACAAAATTACTTAAAACTAACGTTAGTAAAGCGGGGGCCGATTACTCGCGGCTTTCTCGAGGTTAGGGGTAACAAATTGTAACAAACGGGTGGCAGGGTAGGGATTGAGAACACAAGGTTTTTTAGAGCAATGTGCTCTTGATCTAGAACTAAGCGACATACTGGAGAAAAAGACAAACATGGGGGTACACCGATGGAGACCTAGCAACTTGAGAGAACACAAGATGACACTAACTACTAAATCCTCAGATCGATCCGTTTTAAAAACACATAAATTAAATTAAAATAATCGAGATCTCGGCTCGCCAAGATGTCTCTAACGGGCCGCATAGGTTGTTTTCCTCGGGCCCTGAGGGATGCGGATAACTCGGATCTAGCAACACAATGTAGGGTGCATGACCAAAGTACGTGGTCGATATCGTGATGGCCACTACCACAAGCGCACAAATTGCTGCCTGCGAGCCCGATTCGGAAGAAATGCGAGTCTAACGAGTAGTGATTGGACATGAGCCTTAACATGACACGTATAAAGTCCGGCTCATGTCCAATCCTTTGAACCATGGCTTGTTCGACACCTGTGGGAGAATAGAATGTAACCATCTTCCCAGATCACTCTCATTCCATTTTTGTTGCCAGTTGGTGAGGACGTGCTGACGGGTAATTGAAAAAAATTCCGCAAAGGCGATTTGTCGATCAAAAATATCGCCTTCCATAGCGCCCACCTTAGCTAGCGAGTCCGCTTTCTCATTACCCGGAATTGAGCAATGAGATGGGACCCAAACTAAGGTGATAGTATAGGAGCAGTTAGATAAAGTACTCAATTTAGCTCGGATTTCGGTCAGGAAATACGAGGAGTGCTTCATCGGCCTCATTGATCGAATAGCCTCCAACGAGCTAAGGCTATCAGTAAAAATAAAATAGTGATCAGATGGTAGTGAGGCAATTTGCTCTACTGCGTAAAATATGGCTGCTAGTTCCGCAACGTATATGGAACAGGGTTTTTGCAGTTGATATGAGGCGCTATGAAATTCGTTGAATACTCCAAATCCAGTGGAAGCGTTTATAGTTGACCCATCTGTGAAAAAACTCTTATTGTTACTAACATGGTGGTACTTGTTTGCAAAAATTAAGGGAACAACCATCGACCGATGGTGATCTGGTATTCCACGGATTTCTTGCAACATGGTCAGATCAAAATTTACAGAGGAACTATAAAAGTCTTGGAGGCAAACACGAGAGGAATTGAATGAAGAAGGGCCAATCTCCAGCGTCATGTACTCGTAATAGAGACTCATGAATCTTGTTTGAGGATTTCTGTCGAGCAGCTTCTCAAAATTTTCTATTACCAATGGGTTCATTACTTCACAACGGATAAGAAACCGGAAGGACAGTTCCGCGAAACGATCTGTCAGTGGGAGAACACCCGCGAGTACTTCGAGGCTCATCGTATGCGTCGAGTGCATACAGCCAAGCGCGATTCGGAGGCAACGGTATTGAACCCGTTGCAGCTTCAGGATATGTGTTTTCGCCGCGGATTGAAAACAGAAGCTACCGTACTCTAGAACCGACAAGATGGTTGTTCGATACAACCTGATCAGATCTTCCGGGTGTGCTCCCCACCAAGTTCCGGTAATTGTACGAAGAAAATTGATTCTTTGTTGGCATTTTTGTTTCACATACGCAATATGTTTTCCCCACGTGCTTTTGGAATCGAACCAGACACCTAAATACTTGAAAGATATACTTTGAGTGATTGTTCTACCCTTTAGTTGAAGCTGTAACTGTGCAGGATGATGCTTCCTAGAAAAAACAACCAACTCAGTTTTCTCCGGAGAGAATTCGATACCCAGCTTCATTGCCCAAGTAGACAAATTGTCTAAGGTATCTTGCAATGGTCCTTGCAGGTCCGGTGCACTTGGCCCTATAACGGACACAACCCCGTCATCTGCAAGCTGCCTAAGCGAGCAATTTTCATCAAGACAACCATCAATGTCTTTTACATAAAAATTATAAAGAAGGGGGCTTAAACATGAGCCCTGGGGGAGACCCATGTAACTAATTCGTGAAGTTGTCGAGTTTCCATGAGAAAAGCTCATATATTTCTCAGACAACAAGTTGCTCAAATAGTTGTTCATAATTGGTGAAAGCCCACTATCGTGGAGTTTATCCGAAAGGACATCGATACAAACAGAATCAAAAGCCCCCTTAATGTCCAAGAAAACTGAACCCATTTGCTGTTTTTGCGCATAGGCCAGTTGAATTTCAGTTAAAAGCAACGCAAGACAGTCGCTCGTTCCCTTGCCTCTCTGAAATCCAAATTGCGTATCTGAAAGTAAACCATTCGACTCGACCCATTTGTCTAGACGAAAAAGAATCATTTTCTCCAACAATTTCCGTATACAGGACAGCATCGCGATGGGACGGTACGAGTTATAATCCGACGCGGGTTTACCGGGTTTTCGAATGGCGATAACTCTTACTTCCCTCCAATCATCCGGAACAATGTTGTGCTCCAAAAATTGATTGAATAAGTTCAACAAGCGTCTCTTCGTGACGTCTGGGAGATTTTTGAGCAAGTTGAACTTGATTCTATCCATTCCTGGGGCTGAATTGTTACATGAAAGGAGAGCAAGTGAGAATTCCACCATCGAAAACGGGGAATCTACTTCGTTATTACCCGACGGACGATCACGAACGTTGGTTTGAACCGGTACCGAATCCGGGCAAACTTTCCGCGCGAAGCTGAAAATCCATCTGTCCGAGTACTCCTTGTCTTCATTAATCGGTGATGACGCGTTTCGCATTCTCCTGCCGACATTCCAGAGTGTTCTCATGGAAGTCTCTCGCGACAAACCATCGACGAACCGACGCCAGTATCCGCGTTTTTTTGCTTTAATTAAGTCCTTAAAGGTTTTCTCGAGGTCGGTGTACCGCTCGAAATCCCCGACCTTACCGTGTTTGCGGAAGCGTTTAAACGCGGCGGACTTCTCGCTGTTCGCGTCGGTGCAATCCTTATCCCACCACGGGGTGGGAGGTCGCTTGCGGACGGAAATACCCGGAACACGTTTCGTCTGTGCTCGCAGCGCAGAATCGATGATAAGACGCGCGAGAAAGGAGTACTCGTCCAGCGGAGGAAGTACGTCAACCGATTGACTGGCATCAAGAACCGCGGTCGCGAATTTTCGCCAGTCAATGTTTTTCGTAAGATCGTATGCGATGTCGACCGAGCGAGTAGAAGATGAACCATTGGTAATAGAAATTTTGATTGGCAAATGGTCACTACCGTAGGGATCTTGAATTACTTTCCACGAGCAATCCAACGATAGTGAACTCGAACAAAGTGAGAGGTCTAATCTGCTTATTTTTGCTGGAGGTTTGGCTACTCGTGTTGCTTCCCCGGTGTTCAGAATTGTCATTTTGAAGAAGTCGCACATGTCGTATATCAAGGTTGAGCGGTTGTCGTCGTACAGTTCCCCCCAGCCTGTACCGTGAGAGTTAAAATCTCCCAAGATCAACCGTGGCTCCGGCATAGCCGTGCAGATATCCGCGAAACTTTGACGAGAGATCGCGGTTTTCGGTGGAAGATATACTGAGGCAATACTGAGGCATTTACCTCGAATATTAACCTGACATGCAACTACTTCAATGCCTGTCACCGAAGGCAGATCGATTCTGTAGAAGGAATGGAGCTTGTTGATCCCCAGAAGCACCCCTCCATACGAATCTGCGCGGTCAAGGCGTATAATGTTGAAATCGTGGAAAGCAAGATCGTTGTCTGAAGAGAGCCATGTTTCACAAAGGGCAAATGCATCAGAAAGTGAGTTGTTAACTAAAAATTTAAATGTGTCAAGTTTTGGCATAAGACTTCTACAGTTCCACTGAAGAACAGAGATCATATCCCCGACCTCATTCGGAGAATTATCCATCAAAGGATATGATCGATGCAAGGAAGGACCACCTAGAAGCTAGTTGCTTCAAAAGATTTTTCACCATTGGCAGCACTAAATTAATAATGCTCCTCGTTGAGTCAGAGATATTGAATATACTGAAGAAGCTATCCACAATACCAGAAAACGTGAACATGGGGGCATGTTCTTGCTGATTATTCAGCTGCTTTTCTGGCCGAAAAACTGGGACATCTGGGGTTTTAGATGATCCTGGAAGTGACGGAAAGTTCTTGTCATAATTACAAGGTTGAAAACCCGGTGGAATGGGTTTCGGTGCATTTCCGTTACCTCTTGATTTTTCCAAGGTGGGAGGGTGGTCCGTACGAGTGGCCTTACGAGGCTTTTCGGTGGTGTGTTTTTTTGCTCGTTTTCTCGTATTGCCTTTAAAGACAAACGGACTACCCTCACCGCCCTCTGAGTCAGAGTCTAGATCATCAACTGGCAAAATGGAAAACGTGTTACTGTTTTTTGGTGTGGTCTGGGAAGATGAAGCGGTATTCTTCAAGAGTTCTGCTAGTGTTCTCTTGGAGCGAGCTTGCAGAGACCGCTTAAGTTTTTCTCCCTGCTGTTTGTACCTCGGGCAGTCAGTCAGGGTATGCAGGCTTTCCTTGCAGTACACGCATTTTGGAGGAGCACCGCAAGGGCCCTCTTGATGTTGCTCGCCACACTGATCGCAGCGTGGTTTGTTCGAGCAGTAGTCCGATGTATGACCAAGTTGTTTACATTTCGAGCAGTTCATTACCCGAGGTACAAACAGACGTACAGGCAGCCGAACCTTGCCAATAGCGACGTAGTGAGGTAACGCTGAACCCGAAAAGGTCACACGAAACGAGTTTGACAAGGAATACGTTTTTTTGGAGCCTACTACGGATACTGACTGCATTTGAAGGCAGTCCAATATCTTCACCTTCGGCAGGGCACGGTTTTTAAAGATTCCAAAGGAATCGGGATCCAAGAAATCATCACTAGTCAAACTCGCTTCGGTGACCACTCCTTCAATTTCTACCTCACTACTGGGTATGTAGACTCGGTATTCCAATGAAAAAAGCTCGCACGCAACAATTTGGTTAGCCTGCTTCCGGTCATCAACGGTAACGCGCAGTTTTATTGGTGTTACCTTGAAAATATCGGTAACGGCCGAAAAATGTGTTGTTAGATCCTTAGAGATCCTCGGAATGTTCAAAGGTTTTTGTTTGGGCCGGAAAAAAACAACCCATGGGCCTTTCGAGGCTTCTGGGTAAGCCTTTAGGCGGGGGAGCGCAGAGGTTTTCGGGGGCAATGGTGTGGGGGGTGCAGGTGGACGAGGAGGAGATGGTGGAGGAGAGGGTTGTGGGCGATATCTTTTCTTGGGATATGCTCCAGTATTTTTGCTGGAGAGCGAGTCAACTGGAACGTCAAGGGTTTCCATTTCCACAACTTCCTCGAGACTTTCGTGTGAGGTGGAATCAAGAGTTTCGTCGTCTGAGATGGAAAGCGACCATCCCCCGCCTTTATCATTTTCATCCATTGCGGTTAAATATCGCCGCAATGGTGTTTTTGGTAAATATTTTACAAATAATTACAGTAATTTCAAATAATATCAAAAATAGAAAAACAAAAATGCAAAAATAAACAAAAAAAAATTGATATAGTTTTACTCTACTAAAGAGTAATATGAAAGAAACAAAAAAAAAACCAAGAAAAAAAAAATAGAAAAAAAATATATATATATACTGAAAAAAAAAAATTGGATCACCCTAACTATACTCTACTTAAAAATAGTACGAGAAAAAAAAATCAAGAAAAAAAATAATTATAGATATATACTATTTACAAGATTTTGGATCACCCTAATTATGACCCAGCCTAATCTAATACTGGACCATGCGGGGAGATGCGATACTGGTGAAAACAAAGCGACACGGTATACCTATTGCACTGAGGCGGCAGATGACTGGTGCGATGCTATTGTATTCCCCAACGGCTGTTGGGTCGATAGCCTTGCAGCTGGTATGCCTCTTTCGCCTCGGTAGGCAATTTAACGTGCTTTCGTTGTTGCTATCAATGGGCCGATAGTGGTGATGATTTTACAGATGTTGATGTTAAAGCTGGACCGTAATCAAAGCGCTCGGCGTATGATTAACGGCTTCCTCACTCGCGCACTAGTTGTCTTAACACTATGCCAACTAACTTTGGCGAGAAAAAACCCTCGCGTGGGGAAAAACTCAAAAACTCAAAAACTAGTGTCGTACAACGAGACCGATGCGACTTGATCGGCTCAGCGTGCGAGACGGAATCCGATAGATAGTTGTTTATTATCTTTATTTATTATATTTTTCGTCGCTATTGAAAATTTAGTCGATTGCTGAATTTATGTATGGGCCCAAATTAGGAGCATTTAGGCCGACATTACATCCATTTTCCCTATGTGATATATTTTTTGAGTGTATCCACTGTTTCCAAGTTTGGTTACAAGATTACAACTCTGGAGAGCATTTTGTGTGGTCGTTGGGAGCGTGTGGTTCTGAATATGGCGATGAGTGTGCAAAATATTACGCAATTCCATCCTCCCTATTCGCACGCGCCCGAGGAATGCCATTTCGACTTGTTTAGTCTACTTACTACTCTCTGACGACTGTGCTGGGGAAGCAGCAAATGCAAGTACGTAATTGGTGGATTTGTTAATTATTTCGACGCTTTTGGACAATGCTTGACGTTTACTACTTTTTCAATAGTTTCTTGTTGAACATAAACAGTCAAAAGCGATGCGTAAGCGTAGCCCTTATCGATTGGTGATAAAATTATTGAAATTGGTTCAGGGACAGCTGAGTTATTAACGTTCAAAAATTTTCATAATTTGGTTACATGTTCCATTTTCAGCTTTAACAAAGTGTACCCCAATATAGAAATCAAAGACGTAGTCCTACGCCAAAACCCATCAACGATATACCGGACGAAATCGAAGTGAAAACCGGTCAGGAAGACGAAGAACAAATCAAGCTGACAGATTCTCTTTGTCGACTTTCCCTTCGAATTCTAACAGCCATGTTAAGACCAAATACAGGATCGTCATGAGCCGTGATCAAGTTCACAAGATCGCTACCAATCACTCGATATCGTCAGAGCTGACCATAAAACAGATGGAAACGAACAACACATTCTACACTTGGTCCACTATGGACTTAGTCAACGAGAAACCGAAGAACGTACGTAGTGATGTTCTGCTTCAAAGAAGATTTCCGTCGATGGCCACAGCACTTGGTGGTGTATCGCAGAAACGGGACCTTATCACGATGATCCGGAAGGCACAGCAGAAACATCTAAAGCGGAAGGATGGATGTCCACCGTCAGCAGAACGGCACCGTGTTAATTCGGAGCTCGGTTCGCAGTTTCATCCAGCGGCAGTTTGTCAAGCGATGGGAACGGGATTACTTCGACGGGCATCGTAGTACGTGCGGGGTACGTAATTTTCCGGATTTTTGGTCTGGCAGATCGAGTTTTTCCACTATATCAAGACGGAAAAGCATTCGCCCTTGATAAGCGTAAGGCTGCAACAGGTTCCGTTCACGTTCATAGTTGGTAAGGGTTGAACGATGGTAATTAAACTGATATGATGCAGGATAATCAAATCAATCAATTTAAGAGTCTCCGAGTTTTGCTGAGTTATTGTTGTTTTGTTTAACAACAGCTATTTGGCTTCGCTTGAAGGTGGACTTTCAAATGTTGCTGTGATGCGAAAAGTGAGTAAGCAAATGGCAGTGATCTTGCTCACAGAGCATTGTGAGTTACTCGAGGTGCCTCAAAAGAAACTCTTAAATTGCTCATGATTAGGAGCTGTCTTGCTTCTTGATTGCACTACTGCTTGATTGAAAGTTTCAGTACATTATCAATGGCTTATTTTTGCATCGATAATGTATTGGAGCGGGGCTTATCATGTGTGAAAATAACTTCGGAATGCTTGCGTTCTTGAAATGGGCTATTGTAGCCGCGGTAGAGCTGTCACCTTCTAACTCCCGGGTTCAAGCTTCTTTGCATTCATAAGAACTGATTGCAGGCAGATTTTATCCATAATGCCATGATGAGTGGGAGTTAGGTCAAGGGTGAATCTTCTTTCTAATCTACGATTCCACATACTATTAATAACCTTTTACACATCATAATGAATTGCGCATATGTTAAGGATCAACAAACATTTTCAGGCGCAAAGGAGCAACAGGATCGAGCTGATAACGTTTCTCAATTCCAAAATCTAAAGACTGTTTTGAATAATATGTTTAGGTAATGGGCAGCAACAACGGACAGATAAACTACATACAGCTTCTATTTATTAAATTATTGATATAAGGATTGCCAGCAAACGCCGGCTGGGCGTATCCTATGGCTTACTCTCCCTTAAAAAATCTACCCTTCCCGTGACACTTATGAGGGGTCGTAGAGTTCTCTGCATCCCTCTTAAGTAAGTGTCGGACTAACATTCCTCCCCTTTCCCCACCAGATGCAAGGACGTGGCCAGGACAGCTCTGGTCTGTTGGAGGTCTGGTCTAACAGCAACGGATGAAGGTGGGTCTCCTTCTTAACAACAGTTTGGAGCTCGTACCACCTACGGCATTGTGCAACCTGGTTTATGCTATGCTGCTTTAGGATTTACCGTCGACGTTGGAAACCACCTTCTATCTTTTTCAAGGAAACCAGTTCGATTTGAAGAAAACTACAAGGGACAGCCCTATGGGGTTGTACGCAATGGTGGCGTTGGACTACGTGGTCTTATATAATAAATCTTTTTTTTTTTTAACTGCAGCAGGAGCTTGTGTTTTGTGTACGTACAGGAATTTGAGCGAGGTTCTCTCTGTTTATACTTTTTTGTACTACGCGCTTGACAAATATGATCCACAGCGACTCACAAAGAGCTACAGATTCCGATCAATGCGGCTTCTTCTTCCTTGTATGGATGTTCAAGTGGGTTGCAGCTCACTGCTTGCAGGCAGCCTTTCGTTGTGTACAGGAGAACAATGTCAACGCCATGTACCGAAAGCACTGCTGCTGCTACTGCTGATGCCGACGACCGGAAAACACCTCTCACGGCTATTGGAACTGAATTCGATCAGCGGTTGTGGGCAGCCTTGATAACCAGCTGCTTACATGGACACTTTCGTTGCGTACTGAAGAACACCACCACTCACCACGCGGTGATTGAATAAACACCGTATGGGGAGACCGGATGGAATTCAACTTTGAAATCTGTATTAGGGAAATTGCTTTTCGCAGGCAATCGGTGATAATTTCAACTTTCATAGAAACAGTTGCACATTTGTGCATTTTTCAATAGTGATGTTTTGAAAAATGATAAATTATTAAATTTAACAGATGCGTAGAAATATTTCTGGTCGATTGGTGTTAAAACTATTGAAATTGGTCCAGGGGCAGCAGAGTTATTAATGTTCAAAATCTTTCATAATTTTGTTGCATGTTCCATTTTCGGTTTTCACAAAGTGTACCCCCATATAGAAATCACAGACGTAGTCCTATGTCAAAATAAAAGTTTTCAGTGCTTCGGAATTATGAAGAAGAGGAAGTAAAGGCGGGTAAAGTTTGTGTATGACACATGAACCTACATAGTTGGAGATTGGACTGACCCACATTTATATGGGAGATTTTTAATACATATTTTTTCAACGGGCCAACCTCCAGATTTGTGTCATTAGGTGAGAAAACCACGCTCTGAAAATTTCAGCTCATTCGGATGTAACACGAGCTGGCGCTTTTGAATTAAACTTTATATGGGGATATTGGTTTAAATTAATGGGGAAATAACATTCCCTCCCCTTGGGTAGTTTTTGCACCTTGCTGTTGGTGGGCGGGCTTAATTTCATTCTTTATAGTGGAATGTTGGAGACGGTAGGTTTATGGCCGGCGTTGCAGGCTCATGCCGCGATAGAATGGCGCCATGGGCATGCTATGAGGATTACTGAGCTTTCCCTCTCTGATGAACCACTGCATGAGAAAACCAAAGATCTAGTCCAGCAGTGATAGTATCACACTTGTTACTCCTTTGTTTGAGAGCCGCGTCGTAGTACGCTTACGTATAGGCACTGACGTTGGGTGCAATACTGGCGGATTTTGCGCGCAAATCACTCTTATTTTTTATTTTTATTTTTTACGCTGATAGATTTATTTGGATTTGCAAGGGAATAATACTATTGAAATATTTTAAAAAGTGCCCAACAGTGCTTCTACTTTTGCGTGACAAGCTTTCATTGTGGTTTTCATTGAGGTATTACTCAGAGAACAATGTTAAACACGATTGTTGTACATGGTAATGTAATATGTGCTTCATTTAGATTTGGGTTAAATGTTTGAACTATAGCTCGGGATTTCAACTGTGGCGTGCTTCTATTGTGACATACCCATACGTTATTTGGGGTGCGACATAGTGGAAACGTGTGAGCTTAGTTGGAGCATATACCCTATATAATTAAAAAATCAGCTAGGAAACTAACTTCAAAGTGAAGAATTTTAGTCACTTGAAGGTGTCACCTGGGTCGAACTAAGAAACACGTTTAATTTTAAATTACAAGCACAAGTGCAGGTACTTAATAAAGCATGGGTTACGATTGATTAGGTGAATTAGAGATTTCAATTATTCATTAAATTAGACTTATGAGATATCATAATCATCAAATGAACTTAAATAAGAAACTTCAGAAAGTCTAATAACATTAAGTAGTCCGCTTAGGGAGGCAACTAACCTTTAAAGTTGTAGAATAAATCTTCCTATTTAGTCTTGAACTTCAATAAGAAAACGCAAGCAAAGCAATAGCATTTAGCAAATTAACAAGGAGAGGAATAGTTTAGGAAATAAGTAAAAGTAGAGGTATGTGATAATTGATAACTTTTAATCTTTTGGAGGTATTGTTTCCCCCTGAGTTTATTGTACTCGATAACTATATTATTCTCTCAATACGCGAAATCTCTTATACATATATGCGGTTAAAGCATTTGAGTTAACTTATTTCTTAGTGTTCAAGTACTTACATTTTTAAACAGCAGTCAATGTTAATCTATGAACTAAACCCTACGTAAAATCGATCTTTTCTTAAGTGGTATTGATATTGATGCATGTTTAACTTTTCGCGGCTGTCGGAACCAACGCGCCTACGTCTGCGGAGCTTACGCAGAAGTTATTCGCAATGCGGTAGAGCTTACCAAAAGTTTTTTTTTTGCTAAGCTTTTGTAGTTTAGAATTTGTTCGGTACGGTCGCGAAATTTTGAAATGATTGATACATACGGTAAAATAACTAAATTAAAAAAAGCTCTTACTATTGAGCAGTAATTAAGTTGAATATCCAGGGAGGAAACCAAATTTAATCAACTTGTCAACATAGGCTATCACATTTATTTTGGTGGCACTCTTTAAATGATAATAAGCATTTTTTTCTCGTTTCGGTTGTCTCGCACGACTTTCGGAATTTGCGAGGTTTTCGTAACATACATAATTTAGATATTTCGTTCGAAACGGATTTATTTATTCAATCGGTTTACTACCCGTATGTATCTACGCGCACACGTCCCAGCATTTTTTCCATAACTATCTTGAAACAATACACACATAATCCAGTGTTCAAGCTGCTAACATAGGCTAGTCCTTCTGCTGTATTGTCAAAGATAGAAGCAAAATTTATTAAAATGGGTCAAGTCTTGGAAACTAAACTGTCACGCAGCTCCAGCTTGATACCCAATTTATAAAAAAAAATTCCAAAAAAGATTTTTTTTGTTTTTATTTTTTTATTTGTTGATTTGTTTTAGGGGACAAAAAATGCCATCTATTGCACAATAGGTCGAGAAATTTGAGAATTGAGAAAAATTCCGCAAAGGCGATTTGTCGATCAAAAATATCGCCTTCCATAGCAATTGAGGAATGAGAGGGGACCCAAACTAAGGTGATTGTATAGGAGCAGTTAGATACACACGTCGTCGTGAGCGGTTCGTTTATGTGAAGTGAGTCAAAAATCAGAAGAAAAATGGTGTTAAAGTGAAAAATATGTGATGTGGCTATCAAAAATATTGATTTTTATATTAAGCATGCTCGGTTGCATAAAAATAATAAACATTTTGAGTGTCCCATTGAACAATGCACGGTGGTTTTTAAGTAATTTGCGGCATACAAGATGCACCTCCGTCAGCGCCATGTTGGTAAAAAAAAAGACGGATTTGTCATGCAGTTTTGAATGTTCGGAATTCAAATTAATGACAAAACACGTCATGCGGCATATTTCAGAGGGACATCCGGAATTTTGTCCGCTGAAATGTCGAACCGGCAAACCATTCGTCACAACCAATAGTTTAAAAATACATAATATGTATTATCACCGGAGGATTGCAATGCAGAAAGATCTCCCAAAAGTTCAACTCCCTCTGGTGGAGGAAGCATACCCTGAAATCAGTGCTGACGATCAGGTTCCGGAATCGTCATCAAGTGCAGCAATTGAAGAAGAAGATAACCCGGTGGAAAAATTAATTGAAGTGCAAAAAAGCATGCAAATGGTGTTCGGTACATTGTTTCTTAAACTAATTTCGAAAAACCACGTCACGGATGTCGTGATCCAAGAAATAGTGGAAACTATGGAAGAAGCAACCACGGTTTCAAAGAAACACTTGCGGTTGAAGTGCGACAAAGCTGCTGAAGAAATCAACCTCTTGCATGATGCCAAAGAAAAACTTGTGCAGTGGATATGTTTCGATAATTTATTTGATAATATTTTCGGGACCGGTGGAAAGTTCCGTTCTACCCACACCCGGAAAAAGTTCTTTCAACAAAACTTTTCATACATTTCTCCTTCTAAAGTGGAACTTCAGAGAGACCGTGATCATAATAACTGCTTTTATTATTATGTTCCGATTCTTGAGTCCCTATCCTCATTGCTAAATGAAAGCAAAATATATAATGCCATATTTCGTGATAAATTCTCTGTACCCGGGTACATTACTGATTATACTGATGGTCTGAAGTATAAAAACAGTTAATTTATTCATTTACCAGGATGCTGCAGAAGCAGTGGTAAACGCTATTGGGAACGCGACTGCCCAACAAACAATTTGTGCTGATTAAAGGCTGAATAAGCAATTTTTAGAGCTGAAGAAGCATATTTTTAACTGACTAAGCTCTTATTCTGCTTGCAATGTTTGTTGGGTGGCCGTCACAAATTAGAATGTGTGTACATGGCTATTGGTAATCTTGATCCGCACCTGCGTAATCTAACGGAGAATATACAACTGGTTTTGTTGTGCAAAACGAAATATTTCGCTTATTTTGGAGCAGACAAAGTTCTCAGCAGACTTACTGAAGATTTGAAAACACTTGAAGAGTCTGGAATAATAGTGCATGGTGGGGGTTATGAAGAAAGGGTATACTGCTCTGTGTTCATAACTATGAATGACAACCTAGGGGCACATCAGCTAGCAGGGCTAACTGAGAACTTCTCGAGAAGTTCTTTTTTTTTTGTCGATAATATCGACTCGATATTGTTATATTGAGCACCAAGCATTCCGAGTAAACTGCTTCTAAATTGCTAATCCAAGAACCCCGCAATCGAATAATCAAGATATTGCCATGACCTAAGAAGAAACCCATCGGAGATACCATATCGTGGCGTTAAAGCAACCTGTATCTACAACGAACTTAACTATTTTCAAATGTTTCACTATGGTGCAGCTCCTTGTGTTGCTCATGACCTATTCGAAGGATGGGCTAATGGTGACTTGTTTTTGATATTTCGTAAGCTGGTAAAGGAAAAAATCATATCCGTTAACTATTTACAAGCGAGAACTAACAGTATTTGCAAGCAGTTGAAGTTAAAAACTAAGATTTCTTTTGATTTCTCTAGAAAAAGTAAAAATATAAAAGCCAAAGCATGTGATAGGGGAAATGTTGGCTTCGGCAATACCTTAACCTATTATCGTCAGGGGGGTAAACAAAGTCCTAGAGCACTCAAATTTGGCCAATAGTTGCTCTGAAACACAATGTATCCACATGCCAAAATTGAGCTCTCAAGGACGTTGTTTACCCCCCTGACGATAATAGGTTAAGGTATAGCCGAAGCAAACTTTTCTCCTATATGACGCATTTCGCGCCAAATCGTATTCGGAGCTGGCAGCACCCTCTCAGATTTCAATGAAACTTTCTGGATGTGTGTACCTTGACTAAATATGCCACTTTGCATACTTAGTTTTTCCAAAATTTATCTAGACTAACATTTGAGAAGGGCCAAACTTTTTCTGCCGATTTTTTTTCAAAAACATATTATGGAAAAATGACAACTCCTACAAAAATGTGTTGTATGGATTACTTTTAGGAAATTGTTCAAGTTATCGAAAAAAATACTGGAAAAATTTGAGACCTACTCTGAAAAAAATCAATTTTTAAAATTTAAAGTCGATTTAATAAAAATGGCCATGTTTGATTTGGATGAAACTTTGCCTCAAGATAGGTATTTATGTTTACTACCAACCGTCCATACATTGCGAGATGGGCACTTTTAAGGAAAAAAAGTTTTTCTTACAAAAACTTTTTCATGTATGAACTGATTTTTTTAACGTACCATATTTACACAAAACTAAACCAGTGAAGCTCAAAGTTATCTCAGAACCCAATGATGCTCCATTTGTGATTCAATTTTGTCTAATCAGCACTTAAGTTCACTTTGATTAATCGAGAATTTCATATGAAAAGGGCTCATGATGCATTTCTCGCCAAATCGTATTTGGAATTGGCAGCACCCTCTCAAAGTTCAATAAAACTATTTGGACATGTAGACCTTGTCAACAAAAAATAGCATTCCCTTATTCTGTTGTCTACTACTGATGCAAAATTGATAATATGTGATAGAAAAAAGACAAGATTTTTCATATATCATTTATTTATATATTATCAATGTTTTTTTTTTTTCCTTTTTCCAATCAAGTTAAATATTTTTGGTTCATCTTCTGAATTAGAATACCTATTTGCCGATACTTTGTCACCAGTTATAGGCACAAAACTGTGGAATTTCTGTGTGCCAGACATTGTCTTTGTGCTGTTATATAGTTCTTCGAGTTCTTCTGACATTTCGATGTACTGTTCAGTGGTTATGTACTCGAAACGTAGTTTTGTGATATTTTTATCTGTTTGTTCAACTGCCCAGTTATATAATTCTCGTGGAAATGTTATGGCGTTTCCATAATCTCGAGCAAGACTAGCTCTCTTTGCCATTCGCTTGAGAGTGCCACCATTGGCATCACAGGTACCTTTTGAGACGTTGCAAAAAAAAGGCCATTCTGCTTCTAATCCATGCTTCCATGACAAAGTTTTTTTTATTTTTGTATTGTGATGCTACCCCATCTGACATAAAAGTAATTTTAGAAAAATCTATCGATTGTTTAATAAAATCTATCATTTTTTAGATGAACAACTGAGCTGCAACTGTATCGTGAGTCATTACTTCTGATATGATAATGAAGCTAACATTTTCAAGTTTATTATCTTTCTTATAATAAACTTCAAATGGATGTATTGTTGCTTGAGAATTATTCCAGTGATATCCTTGAGCAGCGTTTTGGATAATGAATGAATAATTTTCAGAAAAATCACAAATTGTTACAATTTTTTTTGAATGATTCTTATTTATTTCTTAGAAAAGATGACTGTTGTTTGTTAATAAAGTCATGAGTTATAAGTTTGTTAATTTAATCAATGAGATACGGAACAAATTCATCAACAGGCTTGATAATCGTTTTCAAGTTACAACGATCAGTATTCAGCCACTGTTGAAACACAACATCTTTTTTGTCATTTGATTCTAATAGCAAAGTAAGTTCCTCTTCAATATGTTCATTGGAAGCACACTTTTCGCAAGCACGGAAAAAGCAATCAGTTGTTCTAGTAGAAATATTACAAAGCATTTTTTCTATTATTGCATCTTGTGACATAATTCTTAAACCGTTGATCATTAATTTTACATTTTCATGAATTGTACAAATACATACATTATGTATACCAGTAGAATCAAGCAAAATGCAATGTTTTGGTCGCAATTGTGTAAATACAGTGAAACCAATATTAATATGTTTATATTTATCAACAAAAATCATGTACGCTTCTTTGAGGGACATCATTAACAGGCGTTTTTGAACGTGTTCTTTTCGTCCATTTCTAAACTCGGAAGCAAAATCATTTGTTCCGGGCATAGGTCTACTAATATCATTGTCATCAAAAAAATCCCTAACCTAGTTTTTTTGTATCATCGTTGATCCCATTCCCACTTCTTTTGTTGGGTGTGCTTAGAATACCCTGCTCATAAACAAGGCTCTTCACCTGCCTCACCATGTACGTTGGTGCGTAGAATTCTGCTACAACTTTATTCACGGACCAAGACTTTGGCACTACTGATAATACTGTTATCTGATCTTTTCTGTCAGCTGTAGGGGAATTGAACTTCTCCTTTAGCTGCACAATCATTTCTTCGTATGCCTCTACTTTGCTAATGTCTGCTGTATCTAGGCCAAATATATCTTTTCGCACTGTTTGTGTAATTTCTAGAGATTTTATTGAACGATAATCCATGCTCCTCATGTTCCTCGATGAAATTGGAGATAACTTCAACGTTTCCACAAAGCCATTAAACTTCTCAACATTGTATAAGCGTTGCAGATCATCTGCTGATGGAACTGACTCCAATGATGGAACCGATGGTACCGTATCTGAAGGAAAGAAGAAGAAAAAATAATTAATAAGTGCAATTAGGAGGTTGCAGTTAAAAGTTGATAGAATCATCAGGATGACTGTTCTTACCTAGCTCATCTACGGATTGATGGCCACTCATTGATGGACCTGGATCATCACTATGCTGCTGCCCACTAGTTGACGGTTGGATATTTACTTCATTTCCAACCGATCGGCGTTTTTTCATAACTGGACTTCTATTATGAGATATCACGCTACGGCATGACTCACAAATGCTCATCGTTTCATCAATTTCGTGGTTATATCCCATAGAATGTATTTTTTCTACCATCGTTGACGATATGGCCCGTAAGTTATTTCGGTTGCATCTCGGATTATTTATATTTGCACAACATTTCAATCCTTTGAGCCTTAATTTACTACTTTGGTCCATGATAATAACTTTACTACAACTTGTCTTCACAACTTTCGTTATCAGATTGACTGCTGCTTGTATGAAATCAACCTTAGTTTTATAGTGCTCATAGGTAGAATGAAGTGGTAGGTATATAATGTTAATGGTTTGAGTATAAATAACAGAAGGGCATATAGAATTATGATGCGATACGTTGACTTCCCAAATCGTTGTTGATTCGAAAGAAGTACTCAATTTAAATTTGATTCATACCTAATTCTTTATGGATAATTTGAGCTAAGAATTCTAAGTTGCTATAGGAGTATCGGATTTTGCCTCAGTAGTAGACAATATAATCAATTATATTATTTTCTAATGATATAAGCCCTTTTCATATGGGATTCTTAATCCAAGTGATTAGTTGCTGATTAGACAAAATTGAATCACAAATGGAGCTTCATTGGGTTCTGAGATAATTTTGAGCTCCACTGGTTTAGTTTTGTGTAAATATGGTACGTTAAAAAAATCAGTTCAGACATGAAAACAGTTTTTGTAAGAAAATTTTGTTTTTCCTTAAAAGTGCCCATCTTGCGATGTATGGACGGATGGTAGTAAACATAATTACCTATATTGAGGCAAAGTTTCATCCAAATCAAACATGGCCATTTTTTTTAAATCGACTTTAAATTTTAAAAATCGATTTTTTTTTTCAGTGTAGGTCTAAAATAATTTGGTCAATTTCCTAAAAGTCTTCCATACAATATATTTTTGTTGGAGTTGTCATTTTTCCATAATATTTTTTTGAAAAAAATTGGCAGAAAAAGTTTGGCCCTTCTCAAATGTTAGTCTAGATAAATTTTGGGAAAACTGAGTATGCAAAAGTGCTTATTTAGTCAAAGTCTACACATCCAGAAAATTTTATTGAAATCTGAGAGGGTGCTGCCAGCTTCGATTCGATTTGGCGTGAAATGCGTCATGTGGCATATATGCTTAGAAGAAGAATTCTTTTGAAGTATCATTTCGAGTGTGCCACGGGTGTATCAGCGGATTCGTTGGAGCAATACTTCACTGCTAAGCGTTCCAAAATTATTGATTTTTCGAAGACTAGCCGCAAGATCAGTCCTTTGGATTCCACAGCTCCGGACTACAAAATTTTTAAATTCTTGTGCAGCTTGTTGGGAGATAAAATTGATGTAATCGTTTTGAAAGAGGTGAAAAAAAAACACGAAAATGCAATAACGACAAAATAATTAAATATTTTAAATGTATATATTGTAGATTGGTACGAAGATTGACGGTATCACCATAGATTGTTCTGGGCCTGTTCTCGTCGCCATAGGTAAGTAAAAGCTACTTAGTTTTGAAACAAAATCGAAAAAGCGTGTTAAAATGGTAAAAATGATTATGTTTTAGAGGTCATGCTAAAAGTTTAAAGTTTGAATGATGATCGATTACAATGGATTTTTTTTTATTTCAATAATGTCGTTCTACCTTAAGTTTAGTTATCTTAGTGCTATCAAATTTTAAAATGTGATGCTTATATATACAACACCCATTGGAATACATCAAATGCCAATGACATAGTAAAGAGCGTTACGTCGGGTGAAGCGTGAAATCGAATGTAAAGAATAATATCAATAAAAAAGTGCTTCTGTATTTCACGCTTCACGCAACGCAATGCACTCTACTATGTCGTGGTTATTATTAATCATCATGCATTCAGGATTTAGCTTGCTAATCTCGCTTCATTCTGTACTGCCCATAAAGGCATGAAGATAGAAAAGTTATACTTTTATGGACCTTAATACAAACAAAAATAACAATAGGAAAACATGGGTTAGGACCGGTCATACAAATTTGATCATGGCCATTCTAATATATTATACAATAAGTTTCTAATATAAAACAATACAATTCCATTTTCAGACTGTGGAAACAGCAAACGAATGTACTACGTTTTTGCAGAGCAAGTACGCTTGAGCGAAGGAACAACAAATGTGGTTGCCGCTGTTGCGGATTTGATATGCATTCATTATGTTCATAACTTTATGTATATGAAGCAAATGTCTAAGTTCTTGGAATTTGTGCAGGAATACTTTTTTTAAATCTTGCCTGCCACTGGATCAAAATCCAACGCTACTCGTAAAGGACAACAACAAAGAGTTGTAAAACGAGTAATCGAAGCCATTGCTAACCATTCTCCTATGCAATAGTAATCTATGCTTACCAAAATTTCTATATGATTGGAGCAAGAAACATATGATATGAAGAGCAAAAAGTTATGTTAATTTTATGATTAAGAGATATTTTAGAGATATTTTAGTGCTAAGGTATAAAAACCATAAATGCTGTCGTAGACAAATCAGTTGCGCAAATAAAAATACGTCTTAAAACTAAACAAGACCTCCTTCTCTATAAAAGATCATTGGTTACAGAACTTAATAACAAATTCCATATTTTTTATATACCGGTGTTTTCCATTTTGGAACATTTTTCATAAAATTAGTTTACATGAGTTGATTTATAATGTAAATGTAATGTTAGCAAAAAATCGACTAATACAAACTTCAACTTTCTAAAGCTAAAGTATGTTTATTCAAAAAAAAAATTGACACCTTAATTCTGTGCTTATTTTGTATATGTATTTGAATATCTGAAGTCCCTTTTACTGTTCGTCTTAATTTTTATTTTAGGACTACTGAATTCAAGCGCAACATTTAAAAAAAATCAATCAACCATACGTAAAAAATGACAATGAATGTCGATTTTTCACGGATTACAACTCATTCAGGCAAGCCAACATCAGCATCTGATAAACGAAATTTACTTTACCAGATCCTGCTGTCGATTTTTCTGAATGAGTTATAATCTACGAATCATGGACGTTTAAAGTCATTGTTCACATTTAATTCATTGCATCTTTTCACATGTTGTGCAGGAATTCGAAATTGCGGATTTGGTTAAATCTGTAATGTAAATCCCTTTTCCTATAGCCATTAGACGGAACATTCCGTCTCATTATAATTTTACATGTCAACAAACTGGAACGCGTAAAATTACAATTTTGCTTCATTTCACGACATGTAAAAATACTAACGGACGTAATTTTATGTCATTTGAGTCGCTTACATGTGTCGGTCCTAGGAGACTTAAAATTACATGCAGTTTTCGAAGTGTGTAATGCATCATCGGCCTCATTGAACGAATAGCCTCCAATGAACTAAAAATGTTGGTAGTTTTTGGCCATTTTTGCGGTTCTCCAGTTCCGAAAATATTTTCTGATCTTTCCGAAAAAAAAATATTGTAGGAACAGGAAAACTGCGAAATAAAATTAAACATGGCCATAAACTACCAACATTTTAAAAATATCTACTTTCAAACCGCTACATCTCGAAAACGGCGCGACTTAGCAAAATTCTACTCAGTGGTTTTTTATTGTAAATTTGGTGTACTTTCATTATATAAAGTTGAAACAGTAATTGGACCAAATTTTGGATATTTTTTCCAAAAACTTGAGTTTAAAAAAAATCAAAACTTGCATCATTTCCATTGTCCATCATTTCTCCATCTTGACCTATTGTGCAATAGATGGCATTTTTTGTCCCCTAAAACATATCAGCAAATAAAAAAAAATACAAAAAATCCTTTTTTGAGAAAAATTGTTTTTAAGATTTTATTAGAAATAAAAAAAAAAAGTTGGGTAATTTTTTTAGGTGCATTTTTTTTTCAAATGGTCTCATCCATTATCTGCAATATTGCCCAGTACACCAAATCGATCGGGCAAACAGTTTTCGAGTAAAAGTGTTCTGAAGATTAGCTTGATATTTTTCTGTATGCCCTTTTCAAAAATAAGGCTAGATTCAAATTGCCGATATGAAGGTGCAAAATGGCAAAGTCGATCATAAGGAACGTTTCTGCAAATTATCAACCGAATAAAAAAATACAAAAATAAACCGATTTGCGAATTCGCAAATTTGACAAATGAAACTAGGCCAAATATTTTATTATGTGTACTGACCTCATTCAAATGATTAGACAATCAACAAAATTAGGTCATACATGGAGCATCAAATATTTGTCATTTGTGCAAACAGTGTCAGTTCGCTTGAGAAAGCAAAATGGACAGGTTTTGTGTCTCAAACAGGCCTGAACATACTCATTACAGCTAAAATACTACTTTTCGATACTATGAATCTATGAGATATTACAATAATAATTTGTATATTTTAAATGCAGGTAGAGAAGGTAAAATTCGTGTATGATGCATAAAATCTGTCAATTTCGCTACCAGAGTGTCACAATTAGCGATAAGCTATAACGAATAGTACTCATTCATGACGATTACTCATTATAGCTAAAATATCTAATTGTGACCCTATACAAAAACTGAACCTGCTCTTCTTGCATCTTACATATAAAAATTATTATTATAATATCTCATAGTTTCCTAATTTCGAAAAGTAGTATTTAAGCTGTAATGAGTATGCTCAGGCCTAGTCTCAAACACATATGTTGCCATCTCTTATTGTAACATACAAGCAAAATAATCATATTAACATCTTTGGTTTAATTATTTTGAAAAACAAATTTTGATGCTAAATGAGCATCTGCCACCTTGGTTTCATGATCTGTTATTTTCAAATCTGCATCCGTAATGACTCGTTAAAGAAAAGCTGATAGCTAAATCACGAGCTCCCATTAGTCAATCACATTATATTAAATGAATATTAAAAGAAGCAGTTTCCATCGGATTGTCGATGGTAGGAAACCCTGTACTGAGAAACTTTTGATCAAATGAACGATCTTGCCTCGACTGTTACACAGTTCTTGTTTCAGCAGGATAGAAAATTTCCAATCTATGCCAACAACGCACCTCTGCGTTGTAAATTATGAAACGGAATGAAAGATTTTGACCAGAGTATTTTCATCGTGTATTTCTATCTATTCAAGTATGCTTTTATAAGAGCTGAAATCACATTTTCACACATTCACACATTCACCCATTCACACTGACAAGATGTTAACATTCAACCACTCGGATCGTAGATAGTGCCATAGAACAGCGGCAGCCGAGTAGCATCGTGGCCTAGCATCATAAGGAACGGTGCGTCGATTCGGATCTGCACCGAAGGCAGTGACCGAAAGATGGTGGACGCCGTGATGGCACCACCCTCCGTGCCCTTCTCGTTGATCTCCAGCTCCACCTTATGAATGATTTCGCTAGCGAAAAGCCGTTGCCGGGCATACGGATTGACACTGTTGTCCAACATCGCCGACAGATCACTGGTGGATGGGCTAAAGATGGACTGCAGCTGCAGCTTCTTCAGTATATCCCTCAGGTTGATAGTGTTGGAAATTTTCATTTTTGGAATCTGAACTAGCGCCTTTCGGACAGTCATTTGCACGACCATTTCGCCGATGTCCTTGGCTGTTAGATGTCGTTGAAATTCCTGCATCCGTTGGCGGGTGGAATTGTTCGGTATGATAATGTATAGAGCTGTTTTCTCGCCTTGATATGGAAGACCCACGATCCGGGCGTTGTGCTGTGCGGATTCGAAGTAAGGGAAGCATCCTATCACTGCCATGGTGAGGACATCTTTGGCCGTTGAGGGGTTACCGTGACCATCAGGATAGAATTTCTTGTAGCTAGTAGCTTGCTTCTCAAACATCTCCTTCCAGAGACCTTTGAAGTACAATGCATTCGCCACGATCATCTGCGTATCGGGGTTGATCGAATCGGAAATGATCTGGTTAATTTTACCATAAGTGTTTTCACTGGCCCATCGGTTTATGTTAAATGCAGATTTTTGTGGATTGTTGGCGAAATCTAATGATAAAATTGAGCTATTGTAAAACAACCTAGACAACTCGTCAAACTTTGCGTTTATTGGCAGGCCTTGTTGCACAAAAATTGCATTGGCTAGATGAGTGACTTCATTTTCTTGTCTGTAGTCATCGTCATCTTCGTCGCTGCACCGATCGGTTTGGCGCCATGGAATTGGTTGTGCGTCGGGTGTTGTAGAGGCTACTTGTCGTAGCATTCTTCCATACTGGCGATGAATTGCATTTCTATCCTGTTCGTTGGGATTAAAGTTCAATACCTGCATTAGCTCACGGCGCGTTTCATTTCTCGCACCGAGCAGCAGAAGCGACAGAGCACAGGCTATGCTCACAGGTGAAAATACCCCAGCATTACTCTGTTGTCCCAAAACCGCTCCAACCCGTCTGGCGAGTTCAGTGATTGCGAAAGATGCTGCGTCATACTGGAACTGTGCTTGACCTTGGTTAGAGACGGGTGCTGCTGGTGCCTGTGTAGTTTCTCGATATGCAGGGAACTGAATCGGTCTGGCCAGTGACTGCGGCTCAGGCTGCTGCTGCAAGTAGACCATATTCTGGTTGGGGTTTTGTTTCGATGACCAGGTTTGCTGGCCGTTGACCGCTAACGACACACCTAGTACCACTACTACCGCCAAGTACTCTCTCCATGCAATCATAATTTATCACTCTACTCTAGCAAATCAATCAGTCTTCTCTCGCGCCGCAGAACACGTCGCTGCTTATGTTCTACACTATCTAGCAAGTAACCGAAACCGCCCGAATAATTCACGTAATCAGCATTCACAGAGAAGATCGCACCAGAGGGCTCCGACGACACTTCCTATTCGCTTCGTATTTTAGCTTCAACTGTGAGTCTAACTGGTAGGAGCTGCGAAGACCGAGAGAGTGGCAGTTTAAAAACCGGTAAACGGATCGACTCTCGGCTTTCACGAGCGCCAATAAAGATGACAAACCACACCACCCAAACCACGGAGTTCTCTCTTTCTCTCCGTCGACCGTCTAGCTCCAGAGTGGGGCAATGTTGCCGGATTGTTTGCAATGTTGGCTTAGGGAATCCCGTTCACTACGGGGGGCCACAATAAATTGGTCGATTTGGGAAATCCAATCGAATGCAAGATGCAAGTCATAATAAAATTCAATTGGCAATTTATGGGGAATTTGGCTTCGTACGGAGAGCAGCATAATTGCTTTGTTTTGTTTTGATGTGTCATGCCAACGACCAGTGGGAATTTTCGTAGCACAAAATGATTAAAATTATCTTTACACTATTCCGGTCAGTAAGGTTTTACTGGGTTTTTGAATTGCGGAACTATTCGGTAAAAGTTTAAAAATTTGTGGAACATTCATTAATCAGAATTTTTCCGAAAATGTACAGACCTAGTTCTATTAACCCCATTTAATGATTTCATTGATTCTTGCTTGCGGATAACGGTAATTTGAATTTTTACCGACTTTTTCAGACTCCTGTAAAATAATCTAAGTGTGTTTTGAAGTTTCTTTGAAGTAATTTTAAATGCCCTGATGTTTTCTGATCTTCCCTGATGTTTTTGAAGCTAACCTGAGGTTCATGTAATTCTCCTGACGTATTGGGAGCTGTCTCTTCATCTAACTACTCTTAAATTGTCTGGGCTTCTCGAAAATACATCTGAAGATTTCTTGACTCATCATGAATTCTCAGGACCTCCCTGAACTTCTCGACACTTCTAAAAGTTTCTCAATATTTTCCTGAAGCTCATAGTATTGTCTTGAGTTTATAGAAATTAACCTTTACATATCTTAAAATTTCCCCCAAATTTTAGACTATCCTGATGTTACTTGGACTGCCATGAAGATCTCTGAGCTGAATCGCTAGAGCTAGCTTCAATGAGGTTGTTGAAATCTCTTTAAAATTTCCGAAGTTTACCACGGGTTCTTTGAACTTCTCTGAAGTGTTCTTGACATCTCTAAAGTTTCCTGGATATCCCTAAAGTTTGTAGATCATCTTAAAAGTTCCTGTAGTTCTCCTGAAGCTAATGGGACTAGCTTGGAGATCTAAAAGTTTCTCTGAAATGCCTGACATTTTACAAAAGTCCCCCAACAATCACGCAGTGTGTTCATTAAACTTCCTCGAAATCCTCGGAATTATCCTCATTCCTTAGAATTTCTTCCGGCCAGAAGTTCTTTAATATTTCCTAATGTTCATACTAATCTTCTGTTCATTTACCCTGAATTTATTGAAACAGCCGTCAAGATCTCATATCTTCCTACCGTTTCCTGCATTTCCTTGAATCTCTCGCAACTTCTGATAAGTTTTTTTATACTGTTTCTTAAGTTTTCTTAACTTCCCTGATGTTCTCTGGAATAATTTGTGAAGCTTCTCGAAGGTTTTCACTATTTTTAAAAATTTAATGGAACTGCCCTAAAGTTCTTCTGGGTTACAAAATGGTGAGTGACAATCTGGAAGGAGCGATATATCTAGCTCCGGTCCGCACAAGTTCCTACCTCAAGCCTCCACGAGTCATATGATCAAAAAAGACTGCCAGCTGAAACATGGACACAGCTGGTTGGCGTAGCCTGGGCAATGTTGTCAATCCGACAATAGCAGAGTGAGGAGGTGCGACGCGAACACTGGCGCGGTAACCATAGCACGGTGATAGAGGAAATGCTTCGCCAACCCGAGCGTCTGTTCACCATGGAGGTGCGGCTCAAACAGCGTCTGACTGGCATGCAGCGGCTGAATAAGAAATGCTCTTCCCCGGAAGCTACACCTAAGATGGCAGCCCCATCACGGCGGATAGGAGACCTTAGGCCAACCACCTACTGTCTCTGAAACCTTTACAATTGTTACAGAAACCAACAGAGAAAGACATCGAACTGATTTAACAGCAACGACTTTTAGCGCAAAACAACGGACACGAATTGGATCATGGAATGTATTGATGTTAGCTCAGCAGGGTAAACTGGCACAACTCGCCAACGAGGCGCGACGCATGAAGCTAGAAATCCTGGAACTGACTGAAGTTCGTTGGCCAAACTTTGGAAAACACAAACTGCCGTCGGGACAGGTACTACTATACTCTGGTATTCGAGGTGAAAACGCTCCCCGCCATCGTGGATTTGGTCTCCTACTAAGCGTCCAGGCAAGTGCTGCGCTCATCAAGTGGGAGCCTGTTAATGAGAGGATAATCGTTGCCAGATTTAGAACACGGGTTCGTAACCTTACCATAATCCAATGTTATGAGCCAACCGATGCTGCCGAGCTACAGGACAAGGAGAATTTTCACAGTCAACTGAATGCCGTCGTGAATAAGGTTCCAAAGGGTGACATCAAGATTTACACTGGCGACTTCAATGCGAAGATCGGCTCCGACAACACGGACTATGAGCGTGTCATGGGACGCCATGGTCTCGGCGAAATGAGCGAGAACGGTGAGCTGTTTGCAGAATTTTGTGGCAATAACGACATGGTGATCGGGGGCTCGGTCTTCCCCCATCGGCCAGTGCACGAAGTCACGTGGGTTTCCCGTGATGGACATACCGAAAATCAGATCGACCACATCTGCATCAGCCGAAAATGGAGACGGAGCCTTCTTGATATCCGGAATAAACGCAGCGCCGACATCGCGTCTGACCATCACCTTCTAATCCGTGAAATCCACCTATGCATGGCGCGGATCCAGCGACGGGAGGAGAGACTCGGGCGGTGGTTCAACACACGCCGACTTGAAGATCCAGCGGTAAAAAGGTCTTTTGTTGAAGAACTTGAGACTCGAGCTGCGGACGTTCCAGAGGTGGCAGCGTAGAAGAACAATGGACGGCCATCAAGAATGCCTTTATAGAAACCTGGCGGAAAATTGTGAAGCGTAGAGAAGCAAAAGTCGCGATAGAGCGGACTAGAACCAGAGAAGCCAAGAACGAAGCCCGTCAACGGTACTCGGCTCTAGAGAAGGAAGTCAAGCGCTCTTGCAGACGGGACAAGCGAGCGTGGGTGAACTCCCTGGCCGACGAAGTGGAGAAAGCCGGAAACACTGGCAATATACGCCTCATCTACGATATCTCACGACGCCTGAGTGGAGCAAGGATGAACCCGAGGATGACAGTGAAGGATACGACTGGACAGTTGCTTACCGACCCCACTGACCAGCTGAAACGCTGGTTTGAGCACTTCGAACAACTTCTTCAAGTTTCGCCTCGGCATGATCCGCCTAGGATGCGGCGCATCACTCGCGTCAATTCCTAGGCCCCATCACTGCAGGAGATTGAAGCAGCTATCCGAAGCATGAAATCCAACAAGGCTCCAGGGGTCGATCGCATATCAGCAGAGATGCTCAAAGCTGACCCCATACTATCCGCACAAATGTTGCATCAACTTTTCTGTAATATCTGGGACACCGCGGCTTGTCCAGACGACTGGATGCAGAGCATCTTAGTGAAGGTCCCAAAGAAGGGGGATCTGACTGTGTGCGACAATTGGCGAGGCATCATGTTACTGTGTATTGTTCTCAATGTTCTGTGCAAAGTTATCCTGAATCGGATACAGGAGAAGATCGACGCGACTCTCCGACGGCAGCAGGCAGGATTCCGTGCCGGAAGATCTTGTGTAGACCATATTGTCACGCTCCGCATCATCTTGGAGCAGGTCAATGAATTCCAAGAGTCCCTTTATTTGGTATTCATTGACTACACGCAAACCAAAAATCTATTACAATGAATGTTAGTTCCATTTCCTATCATCCTCTGTTCATGAACATCGCAGCGAATGGTAGAAGTTGACCTTACAGGCGATGGAATGGTTTTTTGCCTTTTTTATTTCGTGTTCTGTCTGTGCTTTCACTTACACAAGCAAGCATTTGCCTTGATTTTTATGTATAACATGGTAGAACGACGCACACCCTTGCCGCGAATCTCTCCAGCAGAAAAAGCATACGAAGTCGAGTGTGAGAGGAAAGGAACGCATCTTGTTTGCTTTTAGGCTATCCTTATTCAGAATCATGGAGAGAGCAGTGGAGAAAGCACAGGTCTGATAATCGCAACGTTCGTGGTTCGAGTCCAGTCGGCAACCTTTTCCCTATTTTTTTTTCGACATAATAAATTTACCTCACTAATACACTCTACATTTTCGGTCTCCAATTTTCTTGCATTGGACCGCAGCTAGGTATATAGCATCATCGGTTCATGCGGTCTCCACTTACATCCTCTGATGATGAATCCCACATAATTGTAAGCGAATCTTACATCCACCGGTTGGGTGTACGAAAAAGCTTTCGACCGTCTCAATCACGAGAATCTGTGGGGCGCCCTGAGACGCAAGGGAGTCCCGGATAAAATCGTCAACCTCATCGAAGCGCAGTATGAGGCTTTCACGTGAAGAGTTCTGCATAACGGAGCCTTGTCCGACCCTATCCGGGTAGTCGCTGGTGTGAGGCAAGGATGTATATTATCACCGCTACTGTTTCTCATCGTAATCGACGAGATCATGGTAGGTGCAATTGACCGTGTACCGAACCGTGGGCTGCTTTGGCAGCCTATGACCATGGAGCATCTCAACGACTTAGATTTTGGCTGATGATGTTGCTCTACTAGCACAACGGCGCTCTGATATGCAGAGTAAGCTCAATGACCTAGCCGAACGCTCCTCTGCGGCGGGTCTCACTATCAACGTCAACAAGACCAAATTGTTGGATATCAACACGGGCAACCCTTCCAACCTTACGGTAGCGGGGCAAGCAGTGGAGAAGGTTGGAAGTTTCCAATATCTTGGCAGCCAAATAGCGTCGGACGGCGGGACCAGGAGCGACATAGGTGCGCGAATCAAGAAGGCTAGGGCTGCCTTTGCGAGTTTACGAAACGTATGGAGATCCAACCAGATAAGTCAACGCACCAAAATCCGAATTTTCAACTCGAACGTGAAATATGTGCTGTTATACGCCAGCGAGACGTAGTGTGTATCAGCGGAGAACACTCAAAAGCTGCAGGTCTTCATCAACCAATGCCTTCGGCATATAATTCGTGCCTGGTGGCCTCACAACTGGATCTCGAATTTAGCTCTATCGTCGATGTCATCAGATGCCGATAGCAACAGGAATTCGAGAACAAAAGTGGAGGTGGGTCTTCCATACTTCGACGGGGCGGGAACGAAATCTGCAAGCAAGCGCTGGATTGGAATCCGGCAGGACATCGCAGCAGAAGCAGACCCAGGGGCTCATGGCGGCGGAGCCTCAATAAGGAAATTAAGCAAGTCGATAGGAATCTGACCTGGGCCCAGGTCAAGGCAAAAGCGAGCAGCCGGCCAGGATGGAAGTCTTTCACGTTGGCCCTTTGCACCGCTAGTGGTACACAGGACCCTTAAGTAAGTAAGTAAGCCCTAAAGTTAAGCATAAGTTTTAGAAACTTCTGTAGAATTGCTGAAATTTTTCCTGGAGTTATTGAAACTGCCTTTTTTTGCCGATTTTCACTAAATTTCAAGTAACTTTGCTGAAATCTATGGATCTGCTCTGAAGCAATCGGAACATACCCCAAAGATCTTAAAACTCCTACAAAATTCTGGACGATCTTGAAGTTTACATATCTACCCTGTAGTTTGAGAAACTTCCTTAAATTTTTTGAGTTTCCATGAAATCCTCAGAGCGTCATGAAGGTTCCGCCGTTTTTTTCTGATTTAATAGTTTAACATAAAGATTTAATTTATGTTCGTTAAAGTTCCCGAAGTTTTCTTGACGTTATGGTACTCAAATCTTGTTTGATGTTTCCTGGATTTTATGCTTCAAACATCTGTAAAGCTCATGTATTTTTTTTTTAAAGTTTATCGAATGCCCTTGAGTTCTCAAAATTATCTGGAAGATTTCGGAACTTCCCTTAAGACAATTTCCCGCTGAAACCCCATTGGGAAATATATGCTTTCTTGAGATAAATAGTCCAAGGAATCAATTCCCCGTTGCTCCATTCTGAGCAGACCACGATTAACACGTATTTGAAGGCTATTATATTTACCCTAAAATCTCATTCCCATATTTTCATCTTGAAATCTTACTGATTTCTACTTACTGAATATTTTGTCAATATAATATATTATTTTTTAGCGTGTCTGACATATCTGATTCCATATTGCCTGTTCAGCTGAAAACCGATGCGCCGTTTTGGCTGGCAGCACTTTTCTCTTGCTTCGCATCGCAGCTGTTTACTGGTGCAAGGCCAATACTCTCCTAAAAAAGTGCAATGTTTCTAAAGGTCACTTACCAACTACCGTGAACGTGGGCTTCTCCGTGCGGTTTGTAATGCCTGTCACTCAGCGTTGATTCGAACAAAGGAGAAAAACACTGAATTTTGATTGCGGATTCCGATTTAATGCTTCCAAACTAGAAATCAATGACAACTAGTTAGTACATACATATTAGCATAGTTTTAGATAAGTTTATAGTGCGCATACTTTTCAGTTATTTGGACGATCACACGAAATATTTACCGTTTCACTACGAAATCTAATATAAATAGTAGATCAAGCTGTAAAAAGTTGGTTACAATCCGTGGATTTTAGTCTGTATGAGTTGTTGTTGTTGGGTAAATTCACATATTTTAAAGCTACAGTCAGAAAACATACACAAGAGTGAGAGGGTTTGTACCACTGCAAAATAATAAAAAATCTTGAAGGGAGGAAAATTAGAGCTGTCTTAAGAAACTCGTATAAAAATGGTTGGGCGAATGGCAATGGCATTCAGATTGGCAAAACAAACGGGACCAGTATTCAGGCGTCCGTGTGATTAAGACCGAGTTTGTGTCTGCAACATTGTATAGTACTAAAAGTGACAACGATCTCCCCCCTCCATTTTTGGGACCAGAGAAGACACTCCGTTCAGGCAATTGCACTTATCAAACGGTAGAGGACATCAAACTAATTAAAATCCAATTGAGAAATTCTCTGAAACCAGGCCGCCAACGACACATCTAGATAGAGCTGGAATTAGGGCGTAACAGCTTTTGTAAATAATGACTTCTCTCGATGATTTCTCGAAAGACATGACTCTCCCTGGCAAATCAATATGACCATCGAATAGGGGAAGACTTCCCCTACACGATAAATGCCTTGAGTTGCTAGAAATCAACGAGATAATTCATTGTTTACAAAAGCTGCTACGCCCTGATTTCAGCTCTATCTAGACATGGTCTTTCAATATTTCAATAAATTCGCCTGATTGGTTGAATCAGATGAAAAAATGAGATTTCCACTTTCCTTAGCTCAAAATAATGGACCCTTCGTTCACCAAGGGGCCTTACAGTTTTCATAAAAGTTGAATTTCTAACAATTCTTGACATATTTATCATGTTAAATATTTGAAATTTCATCTGGAACCTGTGGTGAACGACGCTGCCAAAAGGTCCCACGATGAAATCCAGCGTCTATCCGTCAGGAAAATCGTTAACAGAATGAAGACAAGACAACACGTACAAATCCGCAAACCAAAACTTTTCATATCGAAGAGACAATCTCTTTCTCTTTTACTCTGCCGAAATATGTTCTAGGTGAATCCTGCATCCCGTTCACGTATCTAACCAACGATTCATCCAAACCCGATCACTAGACAACAATTTTATCGTTTTTTGCTGTTTCTTCGTTGCCATTTAATTAAATCAAGCTCAAACGGTATAAAGTCTCGTTAATATCGTTTTTGTCGATAGAGTTGGGAGTTATCTCGTGCGTTACTTTTTCAGCCTAAACTGAACAACATTACTGTAAATTTATATGGGATTAATTTCTTAAATTTATGCTTGTTAATTTGCTTATAATCACTGCTCAATCTTTTCATTCGCATTTACCTAATAATCTCTTCTCTTCATTATATACACTACAGAACCCTCCAGCAAACAACACGTTATTATAAATAGGAAGGATAGGGCTATCATTCTAAATGGAAATCTTGTTGGCGGCTATCTTGGATTTGGTTGCCATCTTGGATTTGGAAGCCATATTGGATTTTATCAGAAAAACGTTCGCTATGTTTGCAACCACCGATTTTGGTTCTGATGTCACCATCTGAAAGCTGAGATACATCTACTTCTACCTGTTATCAGGTAATGATATATTATATCAATATATTCAAATATTTAAAAACCATGTGTCAACGGTATCACAAGGCTCGGCTTGGAACTCAAGATGGCTGTAAATGATCCCTTGTCGTCCCAGATGGACGATTCCCTCAGGTCACTGGTCTTAATCGCCAAGCAGGCCCTTTCTCGGCTCGGCCAAGGTGGCAATGCCACGGTCAGATGATCTTCGCCATAGGCCGTGGCCAGGGTAGACGCGACACGCAATAAATAATATGGTTCTTTTGAATTGGTCGCGTCGCGTCGTGAATCGCAAACCAGCTGGTGAAGTCTTTTGCGCGCGAAAATGTCAAGGAAAAGCTGAAATGGTAAGAGTTCCAAAAACCACAAAATATATTGGCACCTTCCACATTTCGTCGAGAAGATTTAAATATTCATAGAAAATGCAATAATTCTTGAACATTTATGAAAATAATGACCATAGGTATAATAAATAACATATTATTTTCAGTAAACCGTGACGAAATTTATCGCACGCAGTCCTCGGTTCACTATCCAAATCTGAGGTTAGAGTATGTAACAAAAATTCATTGTTCACTATAGAGAATCTTATCGAAGTCTGAGGTAATTCAAAAATCCTGGGAAAATTCAAGAAAGGTTTTTATTTCTTAACTTTTAGAACACTGAACACATTTGCTTGAACCTCAATGGTCTTCTTAGCTCAGTGAGGAAAGCCGCAGCTTTTTTTTTCCTCTGTTCAGGACCTAACACTACTGCGACCAGTAAATTGATCTATTGTAGTATATCCCGTGTCCTTAGTTTAGTGCATGTCGTATTACTCCATCACTATTGAGAAATGATGAAGTATTCGATTTTTTTTACAGTTGCCACTCTTGTTTTTATCGCAAGGATCCGAGTATTGAAACACCCTCCAAAGGCGCTCGCTTTTGTCAGTCAAAATTAGATTCCTTAACAACAAAATTAAGGTATGACACCGATAATGACCATGCATCAGAACCCTAGTCTTAACCGCTTCAAACTAGGGAACAACGGATAGAAGATTAGGAATTACATAGATGAAGACTAACTAACTCATTTTTTTCTTGTTTCAAGATCATCCTCGGGAGACAAAGCCGAGTCTTGTCACTATCAACAAGGCATAAAAAGTAACAAGGACTAAGATGTGTTCCTTGGATAACTGAAAAATCCTGTTCCCCTAGTTTGAAGTAGTCAGGACTAGTAATCGGTGGTAGATCTTACATCCCGTAACGTACCACGAAAAGGTGATCTACCCACGTTACGGGGTAAGCCGCAACTTTAAAGCAACATCATGCTGGAGGCGGCTGGCTGAAATATTTCTTGACTTCCCAGGAAATTGATTATGATTGTACTTGCCATCCAATTATACTAATACAAAAATGGTACAAGCTTAGAAAGCTCACGTTTAACTGCTCTAAGACCGCTAAGTAGAGGGCTGAGGTAAAGTCCCAGTAGGGACGTTATAAAGACATAGATAAGAGAGAAAAGATCAGTGTGATGCTTAAGAGGAGGTTTTCATTTAAATGACCAAAAAGTAAGCAAAGATTGGCATTTTTGTGGGCCAAAGAAAAAAACATAGAATGATTAACACTTCGTTGTTATTTCCAAATTTTTACAAAGCGCAAAAAAAAACAAAATGGCGCTCGTGGTCACGTTTTGAGTAAGATAGTGTACGCCTATAATAGTCAAACTGCGTACAGCCTGATACCTTAGGATCGATTGAAACCCAACACGATTAATGAGGCTTTAAAGTGAACTGAATTTATTAGAGGAATGACTTAAGAACGGGTAAAAAACTTCAAAGGAGATTGGGCAAAAATGTATGGAGACTGGTCCAAGAATTTACCTCAATGACTGATATCTCATTCGAAAGGTATCATTGAGATAAGAAAAAGTTGGTATGAGGTCAAAAAATTTTATCGTTTATCGTGGGAGAAAAAAGTGACTCAAGGCGTAATGTTGGCAATTGGCCATTTTTGCTAATTTTGCTATTTAATCATGTTTTCTTTTTTGCATGTGGTGTGTGCGTGCGTGTGTGTGTCTGCGTGTGTGTTTGTCTGCTGTAGCCTTTACACTCCCTTAGAGCGGTGGTTTTCAAATGCTCCGTGGCTCCGAGTTACAAGCTCGCTGATCTCACATACTCTTGTAGGTAAACACGAGCAGCCTTACACCACTAATCTTTTTAATTGGGTCTCTCGGAGTATTCAATAAAGAAATCCGGCTTTAGCGCCTACTAAGTCAAGTCAAGTAACGCTACGTATCAACGGAATGTAACAAGTACATAAGTATGAGTAGCCAAATAATGAGTAGTGAATAAAAGGATCGAAATTGATGATTGTTAGAGAATTCTACAAACAATTTAATATCAAAAATCCAATAGCACCGGAAAAGAATAACAGTGATCAAGTGACCTCAGATTCCCGTATATGCTTACTATTATCATACACCATTGTTCGATGCTTTGAATAAGGGAACAACGACCTATGTGAAAATAAATTCACTCCATGGCCTCTATCATATAATTATTCTCTAATTTGGTAACGTTTCGATGGAGCTCGAGTAGAGTATCCTATGTAAAACAGATTCACTCAGATTTATTGCCAACTCCATTTTGATTGCCGGAATTTGTTAACATCTCGGTATTTTGTGTTACATTTTTCACTTTGTTGAGCATTCGCTTATGTGGCCGTTTTCAATATCATTCAATCTCACACAAACCAGATTTGTGCATATATATTGTCGCTAGAGTTGGAAACCGAAAGACCCACTTGCGACAATCGATTTTACTCTCACGGTGTACGTTAAAGATAATATCGCATCTAGTGCGTTAAATTATGCGCTATAGAATTCAACGAATACAGCGCATTACCCAACAAACAATTTGAGCTGATTAAAGGTTGCATAAGCCATTTTTTAATCGAATATTTTTACCTGAATAAGCTCTTATTCCGCTTCCAATGTTTGTTGGGTAGACGCGACGTTATGTTTAACGTACTTAAGAGAGTAAAATCGACTGTCGCGAGTGGGTCATTTCGGTTTCCAAGTCTAGCGACAATAAATATAATGCAAGACTTAGATATAATATCTGTTGAATTGTTAACCTTTTCATTCATAGATTGTTTTTAATAACGAGGAATATCTCTGTCTTGCTTACTGGGTCAGAGCTAACCGAAATGCTCGTGCTGGAAATGTACAGCTTAATACCGTGGGATTCCTCAAGATTGACGAGTATTCATGGCAGCAAATACTTCAAATCACTGTATTTTTACTAACTAACAACGAAATAAGATGCCGTATTCCGTCTGGAATCAAGAAGTTTTTGCTAATCCTCCATTAATACTATGTTCCACAAAATTCCAGAGTGTGCCAGGAACATTTTCGAGGAAACGAATGGGAAGAATTATTGGATTCTCCCAACTTAATCCACGATTTCAACGACACCCATACAAAAGAAATATTTGATATTTTAGGAGCTCCTTTGCAGCAAAATGGATTAGATTTCGAAAACTTGTCGGAAATGGACGATAATGAACTTTATCATTCAGTAGGATTTGAAAGACAACAGTTCGAACAAATTCTTGAGCAAATTCCGTCCCTTACAAACAGATTTGACACTACAGGTACGGTTTTGGGAATCTGTCTTGTAAAGTTGCGTAGTGGTGCATCAAACGAAAATCTAAGTGCATTGTTTAAAATGAGCCAACGGACACATGAACGACTTCTCAACAAAGCCAGAGAATGTTTATGACTGGAATTTGTACCCATGCATCAAGGATTTGATCATATTGACCGAGAGGGCGTGGTGAGAAGAAATCTCATCATCCCAGACGCAATACACGGAAACATGGATGTTCCACTGGAAATGCGATAAGCAATCGTCATCTGCGATGGCACGTACGTATATATTAAAAAAAAACAGCAACTTCTCTTTCCAGCGAAAGTCGTACAGTCTCGATAAACACGATAATCTTTTGAAACCCTTTCTAATCGTTTGCTGTGATGGATTCATAATTGAAGCAAATTATCCTTATGCAGCTACAACGGTGGATGCAACAATTTTGAAAAATATGTTGTACAGTGATGAAGGAGTTCTGAATTGGGTAGGTGATGTTTTTATTTTGTACAGAGAATTTCGGGACGCTATGAAAGAACTGAGCTTAATCGGCTATGAATGCCACATTCCAAAAAGCCGGAATCAAGACCAACTGACAACGGAGCAGGCGATTCACGCGATATTTGAAGATGTTCCGTCAAAGTTATTTCAATGTGGTTATGTGGCATAAGTTTGAATATTTCAGAGTGGCAGCAACCCTCATAAATGCGTTCCACCCACTTGTTGCGAACAACGCACGGGCCCCCGACTTTCTTGATATCATTAATGAAAGAATCAACCTGCCCAATCGATTGTCTGAATACGTCATAAACAACAATTTGAACAGGCAGCGAGCAACTGCGAATGTCTGGGGATCTACCAGAATTCCAAGATTCAGCAGGAATATTTGGTTGTTAAGATCCAGGATTCATTCTCGATATGCTGGATCACAAAAATACTTTAGTTACATTCTTGTTGGTCGAGACTAGGTGGGTAGAGAGGCAATATGTAATTATTATTGCTCATGCATTTCTGGAAAACGAACCCTAGGATGTTGCTCACATATTATGACTGTAGTATGGTTTTTAAGATACGCAAGATTTCAGCCTAACATTAATCATCCTGCTCAATTTTGCATTGAAAATGTATTTCGTAAGAAATTGCGGATTTCCTGATATTCTCCATACTGCAAAAATGATTTTACCAGCACTGGCGGGGCGACATCTCTCGACTTTTCGGTGTAACTACCACACAAATGATGTAATTAATTGTATTCATCTATATTAAAAATATCAAATAGTAATGAACTCGTGCACTTTTTTTGCATTTAAAACTACTTATCAGGAAGATAATGAATAGAAACTAAAATCTCCATACATTTTCAAACGGCTTCATATCACTCTTATAAATAAGTACGGACGATATCACAAATGGCGCAATTATATCCCGTATGGTTAGTACGATAGCCCGAATAGGTGGTTAAGCACTTTTTATGGTGATTTTGTATGCACTGTATTTGTAAAACAACAAAACATGATTAATTAAGAAAAAAAAATCGTCAATACAGAAAATACAGATTTTTTAATAGAGTGGATACAGATTTTTTATAAAACCGCCTGACACAGCAAGCAGTGCTGGATAAATGAGGAAAAAAACGGATGGTATAAATATGAGCTACCTAAACTTATTGAAGACATCATTCGCTGCCAGACTGTTGAGCAGTTCAGTCGATTTGAATTCTCTCTAGTTTCGTTCGTTCGTTCGCAAGTCGAATTAGCTCCGCGTTGTGTAGTGACGCTCTCGCTGACCCAGCCATGGGTAAGAAATCGCGCGGTAACGCGAGTGCCGGTTTACCGGGAAAACAGACTCTCCCAGGAGACGGCGCGACCACCGAGCCAGCCCAGAAGAAGCAGAAGAAAACCCCATTGCCCATCCCGACAGGCGTTGCGGACCCGCAGCCGGGGCCTCCCGGAACTAAACGACCCAGACCTGAAGACAGCAGCGCCACCGTATCAGCAGCAAAAAAGCTGCTGAGCAACAATCCGTTCTCCGCCCTGCAGAACGGAGCGCAGCCGCAGTCGGACCCTGAGACGGTGCCGAAAAAAGTTAAGTTGCCACCCTTCTATGTGAAGGGCTTCCCTCCCGGGCTATGGGAGCAGCTCGATTTCTACATTAAGCAGGGCCTTCGCTGCACCATTCAACGGTGCACGGGAGGCTACAAACTGATGGTCCCGGCCGAAAAACACTTCAACGCAGTTCAGGCCCTCTTGGACAGAATGAAGCTGGAGTACTTCTCCCACGACATCGAGGCCACCAAGCCGCTGAAAGTGGTGCTGCGCGGGCTCCACGACATGGACACCACCACCTTAATGGACGAGATTAAGCCGAACGGCCTCAAGCCGGTCGAAGTCCACAAGATGACCCGCAGCAAGGCCATCAAGTATCGTGACCAGCTCTACCTGGTCCATCTGGAGAAGAACTCCACAACCGTGAAGGATCTCCAGACGACACGCACACTGTTCCACATCGTAGTGAAGTGGGAGCGGTATAAACCCACCCACCGTGGCGTCACTCAGTGCTCGAACTGCCTATTGTTCGGGCACGGCACCAGGAATTGCCGCATGGCCAGCCGCTGCATCAAATGCGGCAAAAACCACAAGATCGACAACTGCGACAGCATCGAGGAAGCCGCTCCCACATGCGCCAACTGCGGTGCCGCCCACAAGGCCACGAGTAAGGCCTGTTCGAAGCGGGCCGAAACGCCGAGATCCGGAAGAAGGCCTCGTCCAACAGCCAGCCCGGTCGCAAGAAGGTTCCAGAAAACAACGCGCAGAACTTTCCTCCGTTATCACCGGTCCAATTACGGCCAATTCCAGTGTTGCCGCCGCTCCCGCTCAACCAACAGTTGGCTGCTGCCCAGTTGGCTGCCGCTGCAGTACCCGGTCAAGCCTCCGGGCCATCGACGGATCCCCCTGCTCCGGGATTGGCCGGTACAACCGGTGAAGCTACAGACGATTCTCCGCTGTCAACGGATGAGATCGTCACACTGTTGGCCCAGGCCATCATCATCAAGCGCACCTGCGCAACAAGAACACAACAGCTCCAAGCTATCATCTCCTTCGTCGCTAATTATGGACCGTGAACCCATAAAGATCGCCAACTGGAACGCTCGCTCCGTAGGGGCGAAAAACATTGAGCTTGCAGACTTCCTCCGCAAGCACGACATCGACGTGGGCCTTCTCACCGAGACCCACCTCAAGACCGGTGACAGCTTCTGGCTGCCCGACCACAGCATTGTCCGGCTTGATCGCACCAGCTCCAGGGGGGGCGGTGTCGCGGTCATCATCAAGAAAGGCATCAAGTACTGCACCCTACCCCACTACCGCACTTCCATCATCGAGGCCGTCGGCGTTGAGGTGGAAACATCGACCAGAAACGTCCGGTTCATCGTTGTCTACTGCCCCCGGCAATGTACCGTTAGCAATGGTACAGCACAGCAGTTCAAGAACGACCTTGCCATCATAACCCACACCAATGCCCGCTTTGTAATCGGAGGGGACCTGAACGCCCGGCACGAGGCCTGGCGAAACTACCAGCAGAACCAGAACGGCCGCCTGCTATTCGACCATTCCCAGCATGGTCTCTATTCCGTCTGGTTTCCGGACGAACCAACCTTCACATCACCGACGGGCAACCCATCGACGCTGGACCTGTTCTTGGCAAACACCAGATTAGCCAAGCCGGTTGCCGTCAACGACCTGAGTTCGGACCACCAACCGGTGCTGACCGAGCTGGGCTACAACGTGGCCCCTGCACCGTGCCAGCGGAAGGACTACCATCGAGTCAACTGGGTCCAGTTTCGACGCGTGGTCGACCGCCACATCGACGACAACCCACCGCTCGACACAGTGGATGACATCGACCGGGCCCTGGAGGGTCTCCATCAAGCCATATCCGTGGCTGACGAAGAGTGCGTTCGACGAGTTCCTGTGAGGGGTAAGTTTCAAGCAATTGATTCCCACACCAAACTCTTGATTCGGCTCAGAAATGTTCGTAGACGCCAGTTTCAGCGGACTGGGGATCTGCAGCGTAAATACGAAATGGTCGATCTGAATCGGCAGATCGCTTCCAGAATGGTCTCAATCCGGAACGAGAGTTTCGGGCGGCTCGTTCAGAACCTGGACGACCGTTCCAGACCATTCTGGAAGGTTGCCAAGGTGCTGAAGTCTCACCCCAAGCCCATTCCACCACTTAGAGTCAATGACGAACGGCTTATCACCAACGAAGAGAAGGCCAATGCAATTGGGGAGCACATTGCCCAGTCGCATTTGCTTGGCTCTACAATCCCAAGTCCACTCGAGAACCAGGTTGTGCAGTGCGTCCAGACGTTAGATGCCTCCCCTTGTGCCGTCCCTCCAGAAGAACGGATTACAGAGGAACAAATTTGCTCAGCGCTGAAACACAGTACGAACATGAAGGCTCCCGGGTTTGACGGAATATTCAACCTAGAGTTGAAAAATCTCAGCGCGAGGGTGCACTCGCTGCTGGCTGCCATCCTCAACAGATGCTTGGAGCTGCACTACTTTCCAAGCATCTGGAAGGTGGCAAAAATCATCCCGATCCGCAAACCTGGGAAAGACCCTTCACTACCGTCAAGCTACAGACCGATTAGCCTGCTCTCAGCGCTGAGCAAGCTGTTCGAAAAATTGATCCTCAGCCGACTAAACAAGTTTGTGGAGGAACATGACATTCTTCTTCCGGAACAGTTCGGGTTCCGTAAGGGGCATTCCACCAATCATCAGCTAGTGCGGGTGATGAATAACATCCGGAGTAACAAAGCTGTATCCAAGTCCACAGCCATGGCCTTGTTAGACGTCGAAAAGGCGTTTGACAATGTCTGGCACGACGGACTTATATACAAGCTTTGTAACTCCAACTTTCCACCATACCTTGTGAAAATCACCCGTAACTATCTCCAGCAAAGGTCGTTCAGGGTGTCGTTGAATAGTTCCCTTTCGGGACAATTTCCGATCCCAGCAGGTGTTCCGCAAGGGAGTCTGCTGGGACCACTGCTTTACAGCATCTACACGTCGGACATCCCTCCTCTAGGAGACGGTTGCGTGTTCTTTCTGTTTGCAGATGACACCGCGATAGCCGTCAAGGGTAGGATGCCTCGTGAAATTACGAACAAGCTCCAACGATGCCTTGACACCTTTACTGATTATGCCACCACGTGGAAAATCAAAATCAACGCCTCGAAAACCCAAGCGATCATGTTCCTTCACAGACAATCACCAAAACTTAAACCGTCTCCCTCCTGTACCGTAATAATGGATGGTACAAGGGTCGAGTGGTCCACTGATGTTACTTATCTCGGGATGTTGTTCGATGAGAAGCTCCTGTTCCGCTCGCACATAGAGAAAACCCTAGTTAAGTGCTCCGCCTTGGTTAGGTGTTTGTATCCGCTCATTTGCCGCAGATCCCGCCTCTCAAGGCAAAACAAACTGGCTGTCTACAAACAGATCATAGCCCCCGCGATCTTCTATGCCGCCCCGGTGTGGGAATCGTGCGCTCAGACCCACAGGAACAAAATCCAGGTTGCACAGAATAGAGTGTTGAGGATGATCCTAGATCGTCCATTCGACACAAGAATAGCAGACCTCCATCAAGAGGCAGAAATTCCCAAAGTAGATTCCAAAATTGATGATATGACAACTAAATTTATTCAAAAATGCAATCTTTCTGAACATGCTTTAATAAGCAATTTGTACATAGTAGGTTAAGTGTATATAGTAGAGTAGGTTAGTTTTAAGCTGTAAATAGTAGTATTAAGTAGTTTCTCTTCAAATTCTAAAAACAAAACAAACCAATCCCACCAAGGTGGTCGACCGTGTACTAAGTCTAGGACTAATTCTGTAAAACAAATTTTGAATTTTGCCCATACCTAAAGATGAAGAAAGCAATTAAATCACTTAGTAAAAAATTTATATGGTAATCGTCCAAGTTAAACTAAAATAAAGATCATTTAAACTAACTAACTAAACTTATTGAAGACATTCTTGTAACGAACTTTGGAAGCGACGGATAGCAGCAGCAGCAGCAGTGGTAAAAACAACAGCAGCAGCAGCAGTAACAACAGCAGCAGCAGTAACAGCAATAGTAGCAGCAGCAGTAATGAAAACGGAGCGGCCGTAGCAGCCGAGATTCGTGTAGCCGTGACCGAGGCTGGAAACCTCGGTCCGGTCACGACAGCTGGCATTGTCTATAGTGGGGCATAACTTCAAATCGTGTCCCAAACACTCCGGTGGCAGAAACGTCATCCACGAACATTTTGCTTGAAGCCAAAGTGTTTTGTTCTTTGGCTCAATTATCTGCCAATCTACACTCATAATAATTTTCACGTCAATGCTACGTGAAAACATACATAGATTTTTCCAGCGCACTTTTCACGTAAGTGTTACGTGATTATCATATGAAAGCACTCATTTCAGTGAGCGAGATGGTCAGGGGATTATCACGTAGAAGTTATGTGATTCTTTCGATGGAATTCATGGTGGTTTTCAATAATTTTTATTCCGGTTTAAATGAAATGTATTCTTGATTTCAAATGAAAAAAGATCCTACAGTATTTCCATAGAGGTAACTCTAAGACCAGAAGGTCGAAAAAACGAGCTCAACTTTTTGGCTCAGCTCTAGTACTATCTTCGGTCCCGTTGAAACATAGGAAAATCCACGAACCCCTCATTTTATCTGTCAAACTTTCACAGCGAATCAAAACAAACATAGTGTAGTACTAGAACTTCGACTAGAATGGTGTACGTTAATCGTCAAGTAGTGAGCCAATTTAAAATCGTTAGTTTCCATCGGTTGGTATTTCTTGACCTTTGTATCTTTATTGTGGAAAATATACCTACACACAGAAGAAGAAATTAATTCGAGTGAAACTGGACTCGGGAAGGATATGCGACACATATGATAAAAGGGCATTTAACTCGCATTTCAATCCATGGTACTCCTTGTCGTCAGACTAAAATAAAGAAACATGTTACAAATTATTCTCACCATAAAATTTGACTGTGATAAAATATTCAGCCATTATACTTACAACACGAAATTTTCTCGCGAAAATAAGCCCCAAGATTTTAACTGGCATGTAAACATGTACATTGTACATTGTAATTCCACCATTTTGTGTGAGGTATTCATTTATTTTTTCATGTGTGAAAATCTCTTAAGGTTTACGTGAAATGCACATATAATTTGTGTATGTACAAATCACGTGCGTTTCATTAAAAAAAAACCCAATGACTTTAAAAGGACTCCCAACAAACAATTTGAGTTGATCAACAGCTGAATAAGCTATTTTTAAGCTGAAGAAGCTTGTTTTTGCCTGAATAAGCTCTTATTCAACATGCAATGTTTGTTGGGCCCGTTGATACGTATGTGGTATCACGTAGACTCTACTTGTGTCTCGTTAATTTGACATAGTAGTGAAAAGAGAGACTCCACGTGACTCTTCACGTAGCAATAGTGTGTCGATTGTAAACTGATGCTGATGCAAACGTTGAGAAATTATGCTCCGTCCACATATATTTTAGATTTGTTGCGCGGCTAAATAATCGTGATAAATGTTCAACAAGCGCGTTAATGTAGGAATTAAACATTTATTATTTTAATTTTTAAATTAGGCAAGCTAATCACGAAAAATTCAAGTTTCATTAATGATTATTCACATAAGATTTTTTAACGCATACGTGTCGTCAATGCACATATAAACATAGCATAAAAACTGTAGGCTACAGTGTTGACACCACCAATGATGGTGGCTGCAGCAACCCTCCTTCTTGGCAGAGGATTGTTCTCAAACCCATATAATCATTGACAGTTGCCCAAAACGCGTTTATTTGCCATAAACAATCATAAATGGAGCAGAATGTGACAAAAACCTCGAAAAAATTGCGAACTTATTGCATTTACCGTAAAAAAAAAACACTATTTTTTAAGTTTGCGAACTTTTGCCCCATTGCTGAAACGACCGTAAGACTAAATTGTATTCCTTGAATGAGAGATCCTGTGTATGAAATATCAAATATGTCGAACGTTTGCATTGTTATCAAAATTGGTGCACTCTATGTATAAAAGTACGGTATTAATTAGCTCAAATTAAAATCGAGAAACATTAGTTTTGCCATGGTTAAGACACCTATTGATAACAAATCTCCTGCCATATTGTTTAATTCCCATTTACAATCGATGCAATTGTGCAAAACAAATAGCTCTATTGTAATTCTGTAGTTCTGGAAAATCAAAGATATGGTGGCCAAATCAGATTTTATTGCATGGTCCTATTGTTTTACAATGCAAACTCTTTCGATAGACAGTCATTCTAATTGATAAAATATTTCATATCTATCGAGGAATAAGTTAAATTAATTGTTGAGTCGTTGAAAACCAATCAATCTTCCAACACTGCCATCAATCTACGGTTATTCTCCCATCTTGACACGATCGCGGTCGCTGTGCTGTTGCGAAGTTGCGATCGATACCCCGTAGAGGTTTGTTTCAAAACAAACCGAACATCATTGACATCGGCGCTGCGGATTGTAGATTGAATGGTGTGCTCCCGGTCATGTGTGTGAGCACTTGGGCAGGCCGGGAGCAATGCATTAAAAAAAAATCCAGTTGTTATCTCCGACACCCACCCGCACTTGGGGATTTCCTCTTCGTACGAGCGCCTACATACTTCCATTCCACAATGGGAAACCGGACAAAACTGGACAAGAAAGAGACCCTACCGTCGTCGTCATTGTCACCGTAGAGCGACAATTGGTTCTACGAGCTGGACGGGTTTTTCGAATCTGACTGGGGAATTCCCGGGATGATTGTGGCTGTGAGCATGATGTCCATGAGCAGAATGCGAAATATCGCGCAAAACAAGATTTACCCAGCTGTGTTGGTTGAATAGACCGGAAGCGAGCGGGGCGATAAAAATCAAAGAGTTGAGGAAGATGCGAAACAAACTGGATGCATTTTCAAAGGGGCATTCAAAATGTGATCAAATCATCAAACTTGTTAGTGCACTTGAATAAGTATCCGGTGTGATTTGATAATTGCAATGACATAATTGAGAACTTCTTACCCCAACCAGGAGAAAATAACTTATAAATACCGAGAGCGTATCTTAAAATTGATCCCCTAGGAGATTTTTTTTTAAATCGTGGCTGGTGATTAAATAGATGTTTATTGATTTAATGCTATAATTTTGGTCTTAATTGGAGGAGCCTATTCAACTTTTTACCTAGTGAACGAATTTTACTAAAATTAGTGGCGACTTAAATTGAGCAAAATTTCAAGAAGTTATGCCCAAATATGCCCAATACTGAGCCAATAATTGATAAATGTAAGCTGAGGCAGCTGTCAAAAATTCAGAGACGTATCTTATGCTTTTAGAGCCGTTTTTCTAAAATTTAAGTACTGCTGTGCGATCCATTTTGAGATACACTGTATTTATATTCCTGATACCAACATTTGGTGTTGATCAGACCGTCATCAAAATTGAATGAAACATACATTCTAAATAACAAAAAAAAAAAAATATTTGGATACCAGAAGAATATATGTGTGATCGAACTTTGGTATTGAAGTTACTTAAATTTTTGTATTGAAATCAGGGTCATCCTAACCACATTTGGGGCCCCTGATCTTTTTTTTTTATTATTTATTATAAATTTTCGAATTCTAGCACACACGACCAGCATTGACGTAGCTAGAAAATTTATCTGGAGGGGCCCAAGGGGCCTGCTGCACTTATTTAATTTTGCAAAACTACGGTTAAATAAAAACTCACTCAAATTGCGCCAAGGCCACTTATTTTTAGGTACATTTTTTCTGAGACCAATAATATTACATTGAGGCTTACTATTATTTTAATGATGAAACAATAAATTTGATTATATCTAATTCATACCAACGATTGGGAGAGCCTAAAACGCTTACTGATTTTGAACAACCAATGATCCTTTTTTTTTTCATACTTTTTGTAATTGAATCACATAGCGTCCGGATGTCATATATTTAAGCATCTCAAACTTAAAAAAATTCTAGGTGATGAAGTTAGGTAATTTCATAAATTTTGAAACTAGCTTTTTTTTAGATCTTGCATATTTCACCATCAGTCAAATCTCAGGGATAGGAACCGAAATTAAATTCAAGGAGTTTGAATTTTATAATTTATAAAATTCTGGCTGTTTCAAGGTAAAATGCACACAGAATAAATTTAATACACTCAGGACGTAAGAAAATGTTCAGGATGCACAATTTTTTGACGTAGGACTACGTCTGTGATTTCTATATGGGGGTACACTTTGTGAAAATCGAAATGGAACATGTAACGAAATTATGAAAGATTTTGATCGTTGATAACTCAGCAGCCCCTGGACCAATTTCAATAATTTTATCACCAATCGATCAGAAATATTTCTACGCGTCGATAACGTTGACTATTGATTTTAAGCACAAAACTTTTGAAAAAAATGAGAAATGTTAAGCAATGTCCAAAACCGTAAAAAAAATTAACAAATCCACCAATTACGTACATGTATATGTTGCAGATGTACAATTCTTAATATTGTGCATGTTACAATAAAAACAGTTTTGGGATCCCAGACCAATATCTGTTCAAAATTTTGTAACTATTAAAAAAGGATATCTCTGATGCAGATTGCAAGCATAAATCCTTCGAATACAAATATAGATAAAAGTCAACAAATTTAGATCAATTGTCCTAATTATAAGATTAAAATAAATTTGCAAGATCCTTGAAAAATCGTAATTCAAGATCTTAGGAAACTAACCTAGATTCTAAGACTCACATCATTTTACGAGAGAAAAATTCTTCGCAATATGTAAGTAAGAAAAAAATATGATTTAAAATTTTCGAAAAATCTTGACCTGTGGCAAAAATTGTAAATAATCAGGTAATAATTTAATTTCATCCGGTTTTTAAGATACCGGATTTTGAATGTCATGGTTTTGATATTTGAAGGAAATAAATAGTAATAAAGCATTCATCCAGAACAATTTTTTATTCGATGCATCGGACTAACTAACGTTCGGAGTTAAATATTTAATTAAGATTTAACTTTATCTCTTACAGAAAGGAATGAGCTCGCAAACTTGAATCATTGTGTCCTTGGGATATTTTTAATATTTTAAATTTAGTTAGTTGTGGTTGAACCCAGTTGGTATCAATTTATTATTTACATGTACTTTAAACAGTTAACAGCTTTTTCAGGTTATTTATTTAATCAAAAAATACACACAAAAAGCACGGAACTGTTTATGTGCTAGTCCATACAAACTATCCTGTAGCTGAATTACCGGGCATACAATTAATCAAAAAGAAAGCAATTTATACATATTAGGTATATTTAGAAATTGAAATTTCTCTCCAGAATTCAGCGGATGGAGTGCAAATTTTTGACGATATAGCTAAATCACCAAGGCACGGATCTTCCCTTTAGAGAATGTACAAATATGACCATAAAATCAAGATTCATTATTGAAGATTCAATCTGATTCCATTAGCTGGAAAACTTTTGAATACTTCCTGATCAACCTACAACCTACCAAATATCCAGTGAACTTTACTAATAGCTTCGACTATATGAAGATTTTTCGAATATTTCCTGCTGTCTGAATGAATATCCTGTAACTTATGCAATGTTTCCTGAACATCTACAAATCTTAAGTTTTACAAAATTTCCTCAACTTCTGCGAAGAATTTATTCCAAATTCCATATATTTTTCATCTCTCTTAATTGTACAAAGATCGCTGAACATCTTTGCCCTTCTAGAGAGAAACCTAAGACATCTAAAAATATTCTTGAACACCTAGAAAGTTCCTTGAAATTTAGCGAAGTTCCCAAAATCTCCAAGAAGTTCATACAGCTTTTTTGGAGTAAGATCTCTGAAAACTGCAACGAAGTTCCCTGAACTGAAGCGAAAATCACTATAGCTTTTATAAATTTATTGAACTACTTTTACATCTTTTACAAAATTCCCTGATCTTTTTCAAAATTCCTTACACTTTTATGAAGTTTTACGCAGCTCCTCAAAATGCAACGAAATTCGAAAAACTTCTTCAATGTTTGCTGCACTTCTACGTTTCTCGTTGATTTTCCGCGAACATGAACGAAATTTCTTGGATTTGTACGTAATTTCCACGACTATTCCAAGTCCATGAGGCTTAAAAAAAACCTGAAATTATGGAGAGGTTCCCGATCAATAATAAGCTTCCCTTAAATAAAATAATGTTCCTATAACTTCTACGAAGCTCCACAAATTTAAATGAATTTTCTACTTCTACGCAGTTTTCAGAACTTTTCCAAGTTCCTTTTTTCCACGAATTTTTCTGAAGGTCTATGTACTAAAGTTGAAAAGACGCATCTGTGTCACTTGATAATCTATACATGTAAACCAAACAAATACAAAAAATAAAGATCATTTAAAGCAAAAAAAAATACTTCCCTGCTTGCTGGAAGTTAGCCAAAGTCATTCCAATCCGCAAGCCTGGCTAAGACCCTACCAGTGCCAAAAGCTATCGCCCGATCAGCCTCTTGTCCTCCATCTCGAAGCTATTCGAAAAGTTTTATTTTTAACAATGCGTTTATTTTTCCAGGCTCATTTGCTGTAGCTTTGCGGAGGCGATAGTCATTGTGGGGATTACAAAATTACTTAGAACTAACGTTAGTAAAGCGGGGGCCGATTACTCGCGGCTATCTCGAGGTTAGGGGTAACAATTGTAACAAATGGATGGCAGGGTAGGGATTGTGAACACAAGGTTTGGATAGCAATGTGCTCTTGATCTCGAACTAAGCGACACTCTGATGAAAAAGACAAACATGGGGGTACACCGATGGGCAGCTAACAACTTGAGAGAACACAAGATGACACTAACTACTAAATCCTCAGATCTATCCGTTTTAAAAACACATAAATTAAATTCAAATAGTCGAGATCTCAGCTCGCCAAGACATCTCTAACGGGTATCGCGGGTTGTTTTCCTCGGGCCCTGAAGGATGTGGATAACTCAGATCTGGCAACACGGTGTAAGGTACATGACCAAACAACATGCTCGATATCGTGATAACCACTGCCACACGCACATAAATTGCTGCCTGAGAGCCCAATTCGATAGAAGTGCGAGTCTAACGAGCAGTGATTGGACATAAGCCTTGATATAACGCGTATAAAGTCGCGGCTCATGTCCAACCCTTTGAACCATGGTTTGTTCGACACCTGTGGGAGAATAGAATGTAACCATCTTCCCAAATCACCATCATTCTATTTTTGTTGCCAACTGATGAGGACTTGCTAACGAGCAATGAAGAAAAATTCGTTCAAGGCGATTTGTCGCTCAAAAATATCGCCTTCTATAGCGCCCACCTTAGCCAATGAGTCCGCTTTCTCATTACCCGGAATTGAGCAATGAGATGGGACCCAAGCTAAGGTGATAGTGTAGGAGCAGTTGGATGAAGCACTCAGTTTAAATCGTATTTCAGGAGTATTTCAGGAGTGCTTCATGCATCGGCCTCATTGAACGAATAGCCTCCAATGAGCTAAGACTGTCCGTAAAAATGAAATAATGGTCAGAGGGTAGTGAGGCAAACCTCTCTACTGCGTAAAATATAGCTGCGAGTTCCGCAACGTATACGGAGCTTGGTTTCTACAGTTTATAAGAAGCGCTATGAAATTGATTAAATACACCAAATCCAGTGGAAGCATTTATGGTTGACCCATCTGTGAAACAACTTTTATCGCTATTTACATGGTGGTACTTGATTTCAAAAATTGAGGGAACAACCATCGACCGATGGTTGCTTCATGGTCAGATCAAAATTTACAGAGGAACTATAGAAGGCTTGAAAGCAATCACTAGTCGTATTAAAATTATGTTAGTTATAAGTCTTACATTCCTCTAATTTTCCACTCCCGGATATTTATAGTTTCCCTAGGAACCCCAAACAACATTTTTTTTCATTTTCCCTACAATTTTCTTAGTCACAAGATTTAAGTTATCTCATTAAAATTGTTAATAAAGATAACGGGAAACATGCTCAATAACACCAGGAATAAAACCAGAATTAATAATTAACCAGGGTAGAAAAGTGGATTTACGAATTGCTTGTAAGAAATTAAAATCCAAAGAATAGATTTCTTATGGTTACGAACTCATGTTTTGCTCGGTATCTGAATTTTATTTTCACCAGACAATGACAGATTTTTGAAATTCGGAGTCTTAATAATATAATTTTTAATTTTCTGTGCTTCGGTAAATTTTGAGGAATTCGTACACATATTTTTTTAAACAAGGCTTTTAATGTTGTACATATAATCAACTCGAAACGATTACCATTTAGAAAATTTTACAATATTTTTTGACTCCGACAATTGAGCAAAGAAAAATGATAAAACATCTTTAGTATTCCTAATTTATTAAAATTTTCAATAAACGTATAATTATAAAGGTGCCACACGTTTTTTTGCATTTATAGGATTTTAATATTCTACAATTTGGTGAAATCATCAATACATAAAGATTTTTTATTTTTATCGAAGACATTCCTCATCTCATCTCGTCAATTTATCTTTAAAAACTTACAAAATTATGTTTGAAAACTTGGTAGAGATCTACCATTAAATTCAATAACAGTTTTTCAGTAATCGTCATTATAATTAACTGCATCATTTGTTAGGAACATTTTATTTTAATTTTTTTAACAATAATTGAAATATCAAAATTTGTCAGAAATTGTAATGAAATTAAGTATGTTTTTAAAAAAATAATTGCAATAATGGAAAGATATATTAAATATTTGGTCAACAGGCTGCGTAGTATTGAAAGACTACACGGAAACAAATCCGATTCCATTTTCATGAATAAAAAATCATGAAATGAAAAAAAACTTGCCATCTCATGAAATCGTAACAATTATTCATGATTTTGTCATGGAAATTCATTATTTCATAATGTAGTGGAATCAAGACCGCTACAAGCGTTACACGTACTTGGCAAACCGTGTTCATAAACCACACTACATAGTATCTCTTATACGCCTTTTGTCTTCGATTTTATACAACTACTGATAGTCTAGTGGTCAAAGTATGGATTAAATGATCTCAAGGTTCTTGGTTCGAATCCAGTTTGATGCATTATTTTATTCTTTTTACATTTTTTGGTTAATTGAGAATTTAGCTCATGATTTCAACTCGGATGATTCATGATTTTGGGAATGTTTGATGCGTTACGGAAAAGTTGCTCATGATATCATGAATATTATTCATGATGTATTTTCATAACATGAACATACGCTGTGTTCATGAAATCATGAGTAATTTTTCTCATTTCGGAGATCTAATTTTTTTCCCGTGTAGTGCGTAAGAAACACTTATCAGCAAAAAGTTGTTTGCGTATTTTTTGAGATACAGGCTTTCGAAAAAATCAATGTCATAAATTATGAGAAACAATATTCTTTTCAATTTTCTTATCGCCCGCTCATGTAAGTAAAAGAACTAATTTCTCTGGTTTACTGTTTCATGCATTTTTTAAGCAAGAAAACATGAAATCAAGAATTGCTTTCAGTGTTGCCAAATTTTTAGATTAGTTTTCCATCTAAAAACATTAATGGAGTTTTTGTGGATATTAGTATTTGATTTGATTGCACCACCGAGTTCCTCAGACTTGTTTGCATATAAGATAGATTAAACAATATAACAGTGACAACATTTCAAAGGGGCGTAATTGCTTTTGTAAACAATGGCTTTAGTTGTAGATATCTCGCAAATAAATGCTCACCCCGCCAAATTAACAATGCTAGCTGGTAGATCAAACATTCCTCGCAAATCGCTTCAATCAGGCGCTCCCATCCCTACTCAATAAATTTACATGTTTTAATAAAAATATGTAGAATATAAGAAAATAATACTAACCATGATTTTCTGCTCATTAAGCAAAAACGATATCTTCAGGGTAATCGAGCATCTCAAAACCACAACAGTCCATGACAAAATGTGATTGAGTTTCCGCTTGGTATGTAACGAACAACAGAGATACGCGATAATTCATATAGTTTCTGCGGTTGATAGTTAATTTTAATTATACGAATGGTACTGCCAACAGTGACTACCATGACGACAACAGCGAACTTGGAACATTCCATTTGTCTAGAATATAACAGCTGATTCAACTTGGCACCTCCACTGGATCTTTAAATCTACCATCTGTTACTGTCTGCGAAAATATCTAATAGCAATCACCTGTGGTGTGATACTTCCTTCAACGAAAACACATTTTCGTGCATTTCCATAGTCATCTGGTCTAAAGTAGCTGGTCCATCGAGCACTTGGAATGAGCGGTCCGTACATCATTTAAGCAATGTGGAGATTAGTATGAGATACGAATAGGGATTAGTTTCAAAAAGTGACAGTTTCCTCGAATTCCCCAACTAACCATCAGTGATGCAAAATATCATGACACTCACGTGACACTCGACTTCGCATCAACCGACTATCGCTGACAGATCTTTTTGTCACGCAGTGAGAGTTAGAGCCATGGCAAACAACAATCACCAGTAATGGTCGCTGCTCACAAGCAAAACGTTACACTCGCTGCTGATGATGAAAAGCACAACGAAAACAGTGAAGACTTCTGCAGTACGATCATGGGAAAAAGCGAAACGACAGAAGAAAATGAAAACAATGCCTACGCATTCCAAGTTCGTCTAGGCACGCGCGACTGTGTGAATTACAAACAAAGCAGGCAACATGAAACGGAAGCTGTTGGGCTCACTCACCAACACACTCAAATAAGCAAGCAAAGCAGCAACTGCTTCAAAACGAGCACAGATGAGTGTCGTGATTGTCGGGAATGACCAGATCGGTGATGGATCACAACAGAAGACGACATTCACCAGTTGCTTTTTACTTCTTTCGTCAACTTGATTGATGGTCATGGAGAGAGCTTCGACGAGTACATTGATAGGAATGTACAAAGCGTTACTACCATCAGCTGTTTGGCGATCGTGATTGTGATAGGTCGCAACTCTGCTAACCATACTCAAGCAAAGTAAGTATATACCAGTGCTGAGATTTGTCAATGTCATTGACAGACTATCGCGCGATATTGACAAGATTGTTGTTCACATAGTTACTGACAGACTTGATCCTCAAAAAAACCTTCGTCAAAATCTCATTCATTTTTTCGTCAATTACAAAGATTCACCTGGTAACAAAAAGTGTAATGTGGTGCATTCTGTGTCACATTATTGTTTTTCAAGCAGTTCAGGACGTTGATGCATGTTCACCTCATACCAAAATTAAGTGTAATTAAATGGAAGATAAGCTTTTTTTTACTCATATGGCCATCAGAATAGTTCATCGGATGTGAAGTGAAGTATTTCTGAGAGTGATGCGTTATATTTATCAATGTTTCGATTTTATCCTAACGTTACATAATTATTAATATATATTATTTTAACACAAAAACTTTATGTCACCGATAATGGTTGATAATGGTGTGTTGCTATGTAGTTAAGAGGCTCGGTGGCATATTGGCGTCCGTTTTTGCATACTGAGCAGATGTTCGTGAGTTTTATCATAGGCCTCTTAACAGTATTGCGTTGATAGGTTCGCATCATGCACATCGAATGATCGTAAATATTATTCGTGTGAACTTTGAAAAACAATGCTGCCGTTCTACGCATATCTGTCCCACGTTCTAAAAGTAACATCTGAGAAATTCGAGAATAATGTTTCAAATCATTTCTGCTTATTGGAATAAATATTTGTTAAAATAAGTTTGTGCATTGTTAATATTTCATCAGAATCAATTTGTTTTAGGGAAAACTACAGAAATTACCTTCAATTAAATTATTTAAGCCTATTTTTATACGAAAACAATTCAGTGGAACTGTTAAGAAATTTGAAATGAAGTAGGGAATCCTACGCATATCAGTCCCACTAAGAACTAATACTTTTCGTGCTGCTTTGATGGCCACGTTACGATTGACGTCTTTAATCTTGTGGTTGTGTTTGCAAGAGTGTACTTGAGTTCTCCGCGAAGTTTCATAGGTTGGCATCATTAACTGTAACCAACAATAAGTGCGTTGACATTGCTGCAATCGTCGTTTGCTACATCTATATAGCCTATAAGTATGGGTATCTTGAGAAACAAATGATAAATGCTCTGTGTAGAACACAATAAGATTGTCGATCGTGGTCTTGGATGATTTCAAGAAAGACTTTGGAAAAGTTAACATACACAGTAAGGATTTCATTATATTCAACTAAATGCATGCACGGCAATATATTGAAATCATTCTAACGACTCAATTTACGAAAGGACGATACGACAACGGATAGTTTGAATCTGTCAACAGGAACCTTATTTTAACTACAAAATATGGTAGCAGCTATCAACTTGAGGAATCAACACATCAAAGTGCCATCATTGTTAACTGCGTTGCTTCGAGTTGCTTTTAGACAATAATACGTACTCTTTTAATCATGCCAATATTGGAAGATGTTTATTAAACTGGCTCACAAAAATAATAGTTCTAATTTTCCAGGGGCCAACCTCTTGCTTTGTGCCTTTAAGTGAGAAAACCATTCTCTGAAAGTTTTAGTTCATTTGGTTGTAAGATGAGCTGGCGCTTTTAGTTTGAATTTTGTATGGGGATTTTGGATAAAATACATGAAAAAATGACACTCCTACACTCCATCGATCATAAAAAAGTTTTCTTATTCTCGATTTGATTCAGATTTTCAAAACTTGTAGATCAAACAATGAGTAACAACTTTGCTGAAAACTGCATTATGAATTCGGTTAGTTATATTGAGATATTCGCTTTTGTATGTATATGAGTATTTTTTATATGAAAATTTTAATCAAATCTCCTACATAAACATTATTATTTTAGTGGTAATCTAGTTGATACGTTGCAGAAGCTGCCTGAAGTTTGCTGCAATATACGAACAAAATGCTCTTATAAATTCAAGAATGAATATCTCCATAATACTAACTTGAATCATGATGCTGTCTTCAACTAAGTTGTTTCTCATAGATTATGCTACAAGTGCTGAAATTCTGAGCTTAAAAAAGTATGCTGAACCAGTTTTATGCACGAAAGAGTGAAGGAATGTTAGTTCACCATACATTTCAAAAAAATCCCCATATTAACTTTAAGCTAAAGCACCAGCTCGTGTTAAATTCGAATAAGCTGAAATTTTTAGAGAGTTGTTCTCTCACCGAATGGTACAAATCTGGGGCCCGTTAAAAAACAAAACGAAAAAAAATATCCCATCTAAATGTGGGCCAGTCTAATGTTTATACTTCGTTGCTACATACAATTATTGAATTTTAAATCATGTTATTTTGTCCCATTATCATTACACTGCTTCTTATCAATTGATTATTAGGCTGGAACAAATTGCAAGTTTTTCTAATGTTTATACTTCGTTGCTACATACAATTATTGAATTTTAAATCATGTTATTTTGTCCCATTATCATTACACTGCTTCTTATCAATTGATTATTAGGCTGGAACAAATTGCAAGTTTTTCTTTTGTCACTATTAACTTTAAGCTAAAGCACCAGCTCGTGTTAAATTCGAATAAGCTGAAATTTTTAGAGAGTTGTTCTCTCACCGAATGGTACAAATCTGGGGCCCGTTAAAAAACAAAACGAAAAAAAATATCCCATCTAAATGTGGGCCAGTCTAATGTTTATACTTCGTTGCTACATACAATTATTGAATTTTAAATCATGTTATTTTGTCCCATTATCATTACACTGCTTCTTATCAATTGATTATTAGGCTGGAACAAATTGCAAGTTTTTCTTTTGTCACTATGCTCGCACCAGTCGAGGGGTGGGGGATACAAAATAAACCAAAAAAACATTTAAAATTCGTTTTACATTATATCTAAACCGTATATTTCAAACGCTAACATTTTTTCTTAGCCTCCGCTTTAGCCTTATACTTCTTTGAAGCCGTGATTTTTGACACTAATGCCACAAATGGTGACTTTATTATGTGTAACACTCGAGCTATCAACAAAACATTTAGCGCATAAGTTTTTGTATCCTTTCAAGGAAAAACATTGCTAATAATGTAGATGAGGACAGTATCAAAATCCAACTTAGCATAAAAGGAAAACCAAAAAAAAACTTTTTCGTATTACAAACCCAGTTTAACCTTCACGTATGGATTCAGCAAGGTCCATTCTAAAAAATACAAGCCTCTTTTTCAAAGATTTGAGCCAAAATGTAATTTGGCAGAACCGAAAAACCAAATTTCTATTTTAATTCAGCAATTCGGTAAAATCCACTCCTATTTTTCAAAGGAAGGAGCCGAAATTTAAGTAAGCTAAACAAGAAACCCATTTTTTTTTATAAAAATACGTACTTTTGAGAATTTAAACCCAGTTTTCTAAAAAATTGTGCATGCTCCAAAAAATTTACCATCACTTATTGATTCAGCAAAGTTCATTCTATAAAATTCAAGTCTATTTTCAAAGATTGGAGCCGAAATTCAACTTGGTAGAACATAAAATCAAAGTTTTTGTGAAAATATGTACTTTCGTGAATTTAAACTCGGTATTCCCAAATATTGAAGAAATTCAACCCTCACGTATGGATTCAGCAACATCTATTAAAATACAAGCCTATTTTTCGAAGAGAGAAGCTAAAATACAGCTCAGCAAAACAGAAAAATTAATTTTCTATGAAAATACCTTCTTTTGTGAATATTAACCAGGTTCGTCCTTCCGGTATTCAGCAAGTTCCATTTTATAAAATCCAAGCACAAATTTCAAAAAATTTAACCGAAATCCAAGCTGGCTTCAAAAAAAATCTACCATCACGTATGAACTCACAAAGGTCTATTCTATAACATCCAAGCCTGTTTTTCAAAGGACGGAACCAAAATCTAACGTGGCTGATCAAGAAACCCACATTTCTATAAAAATACGTACTGTGGATGTAAACCCAATTTTCTCAACAATTGTGCTTACTTAAAAAAATCTACCAACACACGAAAGTCCATTCTTTAAAATCTCAGCCTAATTTTCAAAGGATGTGAATTTCACGAGGAAGGGATCTAAGGGAGCGGAATCTACGTTAAATTTAGGTCTGTAGCTCAGACTAACATTCAATATAATTCAATCACGCAACAGAAAAGTTTGTACTCCCTAAGGAAGGTTTTGAACCACTTCAGAAAAGGTTGGACACCATTTAGAAAATTTGAGCTAAAAAAATTGTCGGTTCACTTCGGAAAACTTTCTACACTTTAACTAAGCAAGATTGTGTCCTTGCCAAATGCCAAAGCAGTTAACAAAAATTTGGAGCTCACTTAGGAAAATGTCAAACCCGCTCTGACAAGTTTGGTTTCAGTTCGGAAAAAGTTGAATCAATGCAGGAAACCTTGGATTCATTTAGGAAAAGGATTAATCAGTTAATGCGAAACTAATTATTTAAAGCTTGGATTCGGTATATGTTGAATCACTTCAGGAAAGCTTTGACAACTTAAAAAAGAATTGAATAACATAACAGAAAAGTTTAGACTCAGTTTGAAAAATATTGATGACTTATTCCAAAGTTTGAACTCACTTCAAAAAAGTTCAGACTCAGTTTTGAATCTGCTTTGAAAAGTGTCACCTCAGTTAGGAATTTCCTGAATCGTTTCTGATTTGGTCTCACTTCTAAAAATGTTGAACCAATTTTGAAAATATTGGATTTAGCTCGGAAATTGTTGAATCACTGCAGAAAAGAAGTGAATCATTAAGTATCATTGCAGAAGGTTTGTTAGTTAAGAAATGTAGATCGATTGCAAAAATCTGGTGAATACGGTGGGCTGGGCACATCGTAATAATGTCGGATAACGACCCACTGAAAATGGTTCTTTGTAGTGATCCGCCTGGGACAAGACGAAGATGTGCGTAACGAACAAGAGGGATCGATCAGATTGAAGGTGGCTTACTTAGTGAGTTGCCAAACAAGATTAGGAATGATGTTTGATGAAATCCGTTTTCAACAACTGAAACCGGCTGATCCGATTTCAAGGACCTGTCATGCCGTACTGGTCAAGTACCAATTTATGTAAAAATTCTTTAAAAGAACTAGGTGATACAACAACAACAACAACAACAACAACAACAACAACAACAACAACAACAACAACAACAACAACAACAACAACAACAACAACAACAACAACAACAACAACAACAACAACAACAACAACAACAACAACAACAACAACAACAACAACAACAACAACAACAACAACAACAACAACAACAACAACAACAACAACAACAACAACAACAACAACAACAACAACAACAACAACAACAACAACAACAACAACAACAACAACAACAACAATTTCTAATCTAGCAAATCTAGCAAAGTGAGTATTCATACCCAAATGAATTTGCGAAAAATAAATATACATTGAAAGTTTTATTTTATTTCCCTCTTGGCGATATTCCAAAATTTTGAAGGGGGGGATGACAAAAGAAAAACTTGATATTTGTTCCGGCCTTATTACTCTAATAAGGCACAGTTTGAAATCAGAACTATAATCTGGTGTTTTAATATTAGACTTGATGTTGTTTTTAAATATGCCCAAAACAAATAACATGTTTTTATATTTTCATTCGAAAGTTTACCTATCAAAGTACTGTTTTATGAACAAACGTGAAAATCGTCCAAAAGTAACATGGGACAGATATGCGTAGAACGGCAGAATGCATCATATAAAAACCACAATCGCATCACTTAGCAAGGTGATCCAAAGAAACCCTACTTTCTAACAAAATCTCCCCTCCTGTGTCTTTTGTAGGGACGCAGTGATAAACCCGGTCCCAAATCAACAAAGGTCACTCTTATATTCCTTCCTAAACTATTCAGCATGTAAACTGTGTATAAACGAATGTTAAAATACAAATTATCTTGAGGTGTCGATGTGTCTCACGCTATATGACTTCACATCACCAGTGTAGCTATACCGCAGAAACAAAAACGACTCTAGACTGAGCGCTCAGCTAAAACCTATGTTATTACCAAGAAGAAGATGATTTTACAATCGCTGTAGCTTTGTAAAATCACAAATACCTACAACTCTGAATGTAATATTTAGTAGATATGGGTCGAATAGTTAGGGGCCTCATAGTCTAGACAGTAAAGGCACGGTATTACCAACAATCAATACGAAACTAACGATTTTAAATTGGCTCACCACTTTAGTAGCCTATTGGTCCCAAGCAAACGATTAACGTACCCTATTCTAGTTGAAATTCTATTACTACACTATGTTTGTTTTGATTCGCTATGAAAGTTTGACAGATAACATCAGGGGTGTGTGGATTCATGCAGAACATGCAGGGGTGAGTGAAATAGCTTGGGACTGCTTGGGACCGTTGTTCTGGTACTGAGTGAGCCAAAAATAATAATGATTTTCTTCGGGACCCAGTGGTCTTAGAGTTACCTCTATGGTATTACCATAGAGGTAACTCTAAGACTAGTAGGTCCCGAAGGAACGTGCTCAAATTTTTGGCTCAGCTCTGGACTATCTTCCATTCACTCCTCGAAACATAGGAAAATCCACTAACCCCCAATTTTATCTGTCAAACTTTCATAGCGAATCAAAACAAACATAGTGCAGTAATAGGATTTCGAGTAGAAGTGGGTACGTTAATCGATTTGGCTGGGACCAATAGGCTAGTCAAGCAGTGAGCCAATTTAAATTCGTTAGTTTCCACCGGTTGGTATAACCAAGCTGGAGGCGGCGGGTTCGAATCCCGGTCCGGTCGAGGGAATCTTTTGGGTTGAAAATTTTCTCGACTTCCCTGGGCATATAGTATTATTGTACTTGCCACACAATATACAAATTCATGCATTGGTATTGTCATCGAAAGCTCTCAATTTTAACAACTGTGGAAGTGTGCATTTCGAACACTAAGTTGAGAGCACGCAATAAGCTAGTATGCGATAAGCAATAAGCTTGATATGCGAAAAAGAAGAAGAAGAAGGTTGGAATAGTTTCAAAACAAGAAGTGAACAAAACAATTCCTTCTCTATCGCACTATGCGGAAACCCAACGGAAACTCGTTTCACCGGTTCTGGTATATTGCTATCGTAACAATATAACATACGTCACCCCAACGAGTTGGAGATCGAAGCCGCCGAGAGTCTACAGAAAACTTGGTATCTGCTAATCAAAGCACACATTGATGACACTCAGCAACAAACAGTATAGTATGACTGCTCTGGAATCCGGTTTAGCATATACTCAACACACCTTCGACTGTCGTCTACCTATACCTCTGTTTGGTTTGTTGACAAAGCGTGGCGCTGAGGTCGATCCAACAATATTGAACCTTCTTGCTTCGAAGAATTCCCACCACAACGGAACTGAATGATGATGAGCAACAGCGGAACTTTGAAACTCTGCTTCGTAGTGATCGTTGGTAGTACCATCGTATCAGTTTGGTTCGCGAATTCAACAAGATACGAAACTCAACTCCCCGGGGGTGAGCCTACACCAGCCGAAAACTGGATTGTCTCGTGAATGGATTCTGGATTTGCACGGAAAACACACATTTTAATCGCATTAATAGAGGTGGGTTTACGGAATAGGGGCTCGTGTAATTGATAGATCAAGTTGATTGAGTATATCTGTGTGATGAAAGTAAATTGACGGTGACGATTAAGAAAACGTCGGTGCCAGCATGTGTCGGTAGAAGAGGAGATTGTTTTGATTGGAGCCGGTTGTGTCGGTGTCGTTATTCTGTTTGTATAAATTGTGTGGAGATTATATTGTATTCGATCAAGTTCAATGTTTTGGTATTGCGGTTTCTAGTTTTATAATAAACAGCGGAGAGTGACTGTTGTGGTAGGCAGAAAAATGGGTGCACTGAATCATATGTGGTTAGTCTTACGAAATTCATTCACAGACTACTGAGATGCTGTGGATAATTCGCATATAAAACAATAGTAGCAATTTGCAATTATAGTGTCTGTTTTACCTTCACACGCACTGACTATCACTTCTACTCGGTGTAGATGGATTGCGTTTGTTTTGAAACTCTTCGCTGACAACGTACGAATGAAATGAACAAATAAGTTCATTATGCATCGACGAATACCTGTTCAGCAACGCTTGAGTTTCCAACCCAAAATTGTCAAAATCGGAAACGATCCTCAAGAAAAAATCAAATTAATTTTGGCATAAGTGATTATTTTGAATATTATCGATCCCAGGGCCTAACACTTCGATATTATCAGCAATTTTACAAAAGGCAATTATCTTCCATCGATATGAGCGTGAAAAGCAACGTTATATTGGTGTAAAATGAAAATAAGCATTTAGCATTTGAAACTAAAAATCATTCCCACCAACATGAGTACGTTTGATTGAGCTAAATTTCGCGTTTATTAGACTCAATTTTATGTCAAAATGGACGCTCGCATATGTCGGTCTCAGAGCACCTACATTTACAGTGTGTCGAACTTGAGAAAGTTATCATGTTAAAATTCAAATTCGTGCAGGTAGTTGGTTTATATTTCATGGTTGCCCTCATTTTCAGCTTATTTGAGTGTAAAAACCCGAATTTATCCACCTATGGTGTGATCAGACCCTTCTTACTTATTCAAGTTTATTTATTTTATTGTCATTATCAGTGACCAAGCCCCCCACCCCCGTGTCATCCAGTGACGCTACGCCACTGCCTGGGGGTACCCGGAATATATCCGGGTGTAGTCTATTTGGTGAGGCTACCAATCACCTTATCATCGTATTTTAATGTGATTTAATGGGTTTTAATTCAATTCATATTCAAGCAACTTCCCCGGGGTACCCGGAACATGTCCAAGTGTGTCCAATGTGGTCTGGAACACTTAACACGACTTGCATTGATCTTATTTATGAATTCTGTAGTAATTTGATGTGTCGCATGATGGTTTTGATACGTTTTCCGTTAAATCCAGCGTGAAGGCCCATATTCACCGGATCTTATTCCGGCCATATCTCCGGAACCGGTTCACCGATTCCAAAACCGTTCAATAGCGTTCCAAGACCTATCATTTGGCGCCGAGTTTGTCCAAATCGGTTGAGCGGTTGCTGAGAAACGTGAGCGCATTCATTTCGTTACATACACACACACACATACACACACACACACACACACACACACACACACACACACACACACACACACACACACACACACACACACACACACACACACACACACACAGACATGTTCCGATCTCGTCGAGCTGAGTCGAATGGTATATGTCGGTTTTTCAAGTGATATCTATACCCTTCTTTGTAAGAAGGGTAAAAATAATATTTTTGTCAGCACTGGTGCTTGCCAAATCTCTGCAGACATGACAGATATAGTAGGCTAAAAGCTAGCTAAAACGGGATCACAGAAACAATCGTATACACACTTAGAAAAATTCATGCAAATTTAGGTGCTCTGAGAGTGACATATACGAGCGTCAATTTTGACATAAATTTGAGTCATAACAGACGCGATATATAGCTTAATCCAACGTAATTTTCGTAGAGCAACGAACTTTTCAGTCTCGGAGCACTTAGTATTATATGACATGTTTGTTTACGTTCCATGTTTCATGTCAAATATGGTTTCCATCTCGTGAAAAAATAGTTATTTCTAAGTGTGTAGATAGTAATATACGGAAATATTTAGTCTCACTTTTTTTCATAGTTCACAAGGTGTACACATTTGAGAGAACGAAATTTGAACTATTTCGTGGATGTCCCCAAGCTGTATCAGTTCAATCCTAATCTTTTCTGAGAACAAACCATCAGAGTGATGTCACCGAAACATGTTCAAATGGTCGTAATTATGGTCGTCTTGTCTCCCAACTTTGAATTATTAATGGACCGAATCTCAGAAGCAACAAAGAGATGTAAATAGCCATTTAACAGCATTTTGGCTTTCACTCTGATTTATTTTGATTTTATAACGGCATAAGCAATCGTTTTAGTTTAAATGCAGGCAATACACTTAGAAAAATTAATGTAAATTGAGGTGCTCAGAGACTGATATATACGAGCGTCAATTTTGACATAAAATTAAGTCATATTGGACGCCAAATTCAGTTCAATCAACATACTTTTTGTCGAGTACCAGACTTTTCAGTCTCGGAGGATTCTATGACATTCCCCAGAAAAGCATTCCCCAGAAAAGATGATGAAATTAGTAATTTATCACTTTTTTTTTTGGTCATTTGATATTATATATCAGTTTTATACTACAGAACTACCGATTACAAACTTATAACATAATTCCACACGTTATTATCGCAAATAGTCATTACCACGAATCCCTTGCGAAAAGCTATTGATTATATATTTTCCTTATATATGAATAGAAAGGAAAATTTCCTACTTTTTCGTATATCCAAGGAATTAATTATTTCCTTTTGTTATATTTTCGTAGAAGGGAATATTCTCTTCTTTGTCAAATATTTAACGAATTAATGATGTTCTCTTCTATATATTCAAAGAAAGGAATATTCCCTTCTTTATCGTATATCCAAAGAATTAATTATTTCCTTTTCTTATATTTTCAAAGAAGGGAAAACCCCTTGATCAATTAAGGTCTCCTAAAACCCCTTGACCCATTAAGAAGTTTTTCTCTTCTATTTATATACGAGAAAGAAGATTCTAGGAGTGACTATGATAAACAAAAATAGTCAATCTAATACATGGCATACTTTTCTGGGGAATGGTACATTCTGGGGAATGGTGCATTCTGGGGAATTAGATTATGGGGAATGGTTTTCTGGGGAATGTTGTAGAATCGTCTCGGAGTACTTTATTTTACGTGACATGTTTGTTTACGTCTTATCCTATATGTATTAGGTATTTCGAAGTGTGTAGTGTAAAATATTCATGATCAGTACTTCAGCTTTATGCTGTTTTAAAACCCTTTAAAAGACTGATGATAAAGTCAAAAGGTATCTGGTTTTAAGAATAACTTGTATGCAGCACTCTATCCCTTAATAAACTTGTTCTGTAAATCAATAATTGGCATTTTTTTTTTGATGTCACGACAAAATACTCCATAGAGTTGTTTTATCGTTATAAAAGCAATTATAAAACCATTCGGTTTCAAACGGGAACAAAAAGCATTTATGGTTGCATTTTTGTGTCAATAGAGTGTCTCACAAACCAACCCCCCCCCCCCCACCCTCAATGTCTACAAACTAAACTAAACATATGGAGATTTGAAATAAAAAATACGCAGAATCACGAGGAAACTCCGACTGAACCAGTCAAAAACAACAGAGCAGCCGGCTGAGAAGAGTGAAGTGAATGCTGAACCGCATGCCCTAGAAAACCTTGAGGGACGTTTAAAACTCATGAGAATGCAAAAAAATATTGGCAATGGCGTTTGCGTCACGTTTGCTAAATAAAAACAGTCCATCCTTCCGTTAAATTTTGATTCGCTGATGATCCGAATCACATGCATCAGTGTCAAACTGGGACTGCGGAAAACTGCCGACATGAAACTACAGGAGCTGTCAGTCCGCTGGAAATTGGCTGCCTACCGAACCGTATAAGCGATTTCATCCCACTCTAAAATTTAGATTTAATATCAATTAAATATTTTGAAAGGTCGAAGTTTTTTAAAGTATTCCCAATCTTGATTTATTTTCATCGTAGTGATCAGTTGCTAGTGAAGTTGTTTATTAATCGAATTGTAAAATCAACCGGTCTATGATTATTCGTCGCGTATATCATCGAATTATTACAGTATTACATGCCAAGTGAAATTCGAGAACGTAATTTCATTTGAATAGCTTGTTTAACCAGGTCTTAAACAATCGTCACGTCGGTCATAGCTTGTTATGATTGCCTGAACCATGCGTAAAGAGAAAATCGAAACATTTAACGTCGCGTGAAAATGGATCTGAATGAAGGCCTCTTTCGTAGCTTTTAGTTCACGGATTTCAAAGATCGTCGGTTGCAGTGGCTTGCTTACTGAGCAGAAAAACGCGGTCCCAGGTCCTTTCATATTAAAAATGTATGGTAAGATCGCTTTTTTATCGTGTATTTTGTAAAACTTTTCGTTATCGTCGGTGCCGTGTTGAGTAATGCTATAATGTGATATGAGGGGCTCGGTGGCCTTAGCACAACCGGTTTTGCTTACTGAGCAGAGCATCATGAGTCTAATCTCAAGCCCATCCATATTCAAGATTCGTCAATCGTTTTATTTTTTAACATGACTACATGGTAATAACAGCAACTCGATGATTAAAAAGGAGCTCGTCTGCCTAGTGGCAAACGTTTTTGCTTACTGAGCAGAAGACCGTGGGTTCAATCCCAAGCTCTTTCGCGTTATATGATGGTTAGGACATCAATTTAGCTTATCGTTTACCAAAACGAACCCTGCTGCAAACCCAACCCTATTATTCAATATCCCAGTGATTCCTCGTGGAAGTGCAGAGGTGTTCTCGGCTTCCATCAAAGCGAGTGTCACGTCAACACATTCCTACCCCTTCCTTTCTTGAACTGTGTTCGGGCGCAGCCGGCGCTGGTATTGCCTAGTTTGAGATCACCAGTTTTTACACATTGAGGATGATTGCTAGTCCCAAGTAATGGTTCTCCGTGTAATTACAGCTGGTCTGGCAATAACAGAGTAGCAACCGTGGGCGGTTAATCATGCTCATGCTATATCATCGAATTATTACAGTAGTTTTAAGTTGTTTTAATTGGAATGAAGTGTGCAATCTGATTGCAGAGTAAGTATTTGAATTCTGTTAATGAAATAGTGTAACAAAATATACTCATTTTCGCGAACCATTTGAAGAATGCAGACAATTAGTTCCAATTTAGAATTCATCCGATTTGTATTGCTGATTGTTTCATACTGGCTGTTCAATGCGGTACAAAACATTTGGACTCCATAGGTGAGAAGCTTTTGGTTTTTCGGGAAAATACGAGTCAACCCAAGTAACATTGCAAGATTTATCATGGTTTTAAAGCGTTCTTCAAGCCTAATTCATAGTCTTCAGAACCCTCATAAAACCCAAATTGTTACTTGGGAAATCATGTAGGTGGCAGAATTAGGACCGTTAACACGTGTTAAGACCGTGGAAGCCATACCATGCCAGAGTGAAGAAACGTATGGAAGACACTTATCAGGTTGAGGGTGTCATCGTGAAATATAGGAGAAATTGAAAAACGTCGAACTGGTCTTCATCGCTTGCCCGTCCATCCGTCAAAGATAAATATCCTGCTAGTAGCCCATGATTGATTTTAGAATCAACATGGGTTTTACACTTTTTTCAAAACTACCAAGAACAGGAAGTTGTTGATTGAGGATAACTCTGTCGAAATTCTACTACTACACAATGTTTGTTTTGATCGAGGGGGACGACTCTATCTACGATGCAGAAAAGATTGTGTTTTGCTGTGGCTAGCTGCGCGCACGCTGAGTAGATAAAAAGAAGATTGATGACGATTCTGAAGATTTCCTGCAAAAAGATGATGCGCGATGCAAGTAGATGCGACAAATGAAAAAATATTTTTCGAAGATTGATTCGCTAGTGTGAGATATGTTGAGCATCTAATTTTGAGATTTAGATGTGTCGCCCCTCTCGGTTTTGATTTGCTATCAAAGTTTGACAGATAAAATGAGGGGTTAGTGTATTTTCCTATGTTTCGAGGGGTGAATCGATTAGCTAGGGACCGAAGAGAGTAGCAGAGCTGAGCCAAAAAAATGAGCACTTTATTTCGAGACCTACTAGTCTTAGAGCTACCTCTATGGTACCAGAGCTGAGGTAAAAAATTGAGCACGTTTTTTCGGGACCTTCTGGTCTTAGAGTTACCTTTATGATACTACCATAATTAAATGAACACTTTATCAATTTTCAAACGATCACTATTGAAAATTGCAGGAATGCGAAACTGTTGCTATAATAATGAAAATTATCATTGATTTACTACGAAAAGCGCTTTCCCTAACACAGATTTAAAAATCGAATTCACTCCTGTCTCACCGAAGGGTGTTTATTCAATCACCACGTGTTGTGAGTGGTGGTGTCCAGTGGTGATAATCAGCAGCAGCAGTGCTTTTCCAAGTAACATTGCAAATTTTATGGAGGTTTTAAAACATGTTCAAAGTCTAAATCATGGTCTGCAGAACCCTTATAAAACCAAAATTGTTACTTGGGTTCGGTGCGTGGCGTTGTAGATTGTTCTCCAGTACTCGACAAAAGGCTGCTCGCAAGCGCTAGCTGCAGCCCACTCAGCGGTTCATTCGCCGAAGAAGAAGGAAGAAGTTGCACCGCTACTGATCGGATTTCAGCAAGGGTGAGACAGCTTTACTCTGAGTTGCTTTTTTTGCAGCGAGTAACGCGCGAGTAACTCACTGTACCTCAAAATTTAGTCGACGTTCATCGATGTTTTTGTCTGGTTACTCCTAGAATTGTTCGGCTATTGAAACGATGTGAATTCCAGATTTTGTTCAGAAAATTGCTTGAACGATGCTGGAAAAGCGTCGGCGTGCATTTTCATCTGCTTCTCTGTGCCGATTGGCTGCTGTTGCTGCTGTTATTGTTTGGAAGTGCTTTTTGTTCGTATTCCTCCGTTTCAAAACGTTGAATGTGAATTAACTGTAGGAAGGTGGACATGTGCGATTTGTTCTCGTAAAATAACCACAGGAATCGTTTTCAGATATCCACCGAGGAAAACGTGAAATCGTTGTGGGAAATCACTGGCATACAAAGGAAATATCTTCCCTATTGTATAAAAACCAATTAACATCCGATTCCCAATTCGAGCTCCGAAGGAAACGCTGCCCCACTATGTTCACCACTACCCCAGAATGTTCAGCCAGAGCATCAACACAGTCTACACTGCTGAAGTCGAAGAGGAGGAGGACGATGAAGACACAGCTGCCAATAGTTTCGGTTAGTAGTCTCATCCGGACAAATCATTGATCTAATCGACGAAATCAAAGTGAAACCGGTGAGGAAGACGAAGAACAAATGTTCTGCGTTCGCTCCAAGCTACTGCGGATGGTTCAGAAAGAGTGGAAGGAAAAGGTTCTTGGCGATCTGAAGATTCTCAAGAGTAAATCTGATCCAACCAAGTACAGGATCATCGCTATAGACTTTGCTGACGAGAAACCGAAGAACGAAACATGCTCCGAATATAATAAATAATAGTAAAAGACGGGCAAAAATGTGCAAACCAAACCATCTTAATTCAAAAAGTATGCCTTTGAACTACAAAGTACAAGTGGTTTCATTAGGTTCTGATAGGTTTTACGATACATTTTAATGTAAAACGTTCAACGTTAAATAAAATAAATTGGATAATTATTTTTAGGGCATCAGTGAACATGAAAAATTCCATCTGTGATCAGAAAAGATTTAAGTATTTTGGTTTGATAAGTCCTTAAATCATGAATTAGGAAAAAAAAATAGAATCAGTGATAAATTTGAAATTAGCTCGTAGTACATAAATCAGTTATATCGCTGTGTGCGTCACAGTGTTCATCATCGTTTTCAGTATCAATGCTGTCCTCGTCGCTGTCACCAGCATCGGAAGCAAGAAAAAGAGCTCTGGCATCTTCTGACAATGGCATTTGTTTTTTTTTTTTATCAGGAAGTGCCCTTAACGAGGAGATGAGGGGATCAGAAGATTCTAGAAACCGATTTAACTGGTCTGTGTTTGTTGCCGTCCGTAAAAATTTTCGAGTGTGGTTGATTCAATATCGCTTAATGTCCTTATTCCGACATTCTTGTGCCTCTTCCGACAATTGCCCAATTGGCACAAGAAAATGGCTTATGATCTGGGATCCATGCATAAGAACTTTGTGTACAGTCACCGGGAGATAAACCAGGGTTAGTCCTTGAGTAATCCTCTTGCCGTTTCAAAACAATACTCTTCAATTTTTTGACAGTCAATTTCCAGTCCTGAAGCCAGAACTTCAAGCATTGACTTGCATCTGTATAGCAATGTAGGGTTTAATCTGGTAACCTCAGTGGACTTCTCCACGTTCTGGAAAAGCGATGTGCATCGTGCACTGTCATTCAAAGTTCCAGATCCTCCTGAACGAGGTTTGTCGTCGATCAATCCTGTTTCCACGCGGAACTGTTCTTGTATTTGTTTCTTCCTCTGCAGCATTGCCTCATTATCAACACCTCGGGCTGGCCATTTTTTGATATGCAAACGATACGAGATGTGAAGGAAATATTCATAAGAAACGTATCCATGCACGTAATGTAGAAAGACCGAATCAAAAATTATCCTTGCCCAACAACGTTGATATATTTTGGTGAGATCGTTCATTTGGCACTACAAATGTAGCATCTTTGGGCAGATTTTATAGACGTTACCGGGTTGCACACTTTCCCGTCTAGCATTGTCAGGAGCATATGTTCATATGACAACGATGTTCTTCCCGTTTATCGTCAGCTTCAATGGTTGGAAATCCGATAACTGATTTAAAAACCATCTCTTACGCGGACACAATTGAAAAACTAAAAGAGCATTACGATAAGTAAAATCGACCATTGTTATGCGGTATAAGTTTAGGTGCAGGGTTCAGGAGTCAGGTGAGACGAACCAAATAACGGTTGCTTTTAGACAGCCGTTTTTGTTTACTGAACATAAAATCCCAGGCCCATATTAAAGAGTTTTAGAGTCACATTGCTCAGCTTTTTTGTGTAAAACTTGCCGTTGTCATCATAGCTGCCAGGTTTGAATGGTTTCAACAACAGCTCGATCATAAGTGGTGTGATGTTATGCGAGGGGCTCGGTGGCCTTGCAGCAACCGTTTTTGCTTACCGAACAGAACATCAAGGGTTTAATCTCAGGTTCCTTCTTTCATGATTCGTTAATAGTAATCCCAACTATTTTATTCAAAATTCTAGTTATTTCTCGCGTAACATTTGAAAAGGGCCTATCAACTTTAGATAGCCTTTGAGCCTTTGAGATGTTGGAGTAATGATCACGGAACGTCATTTTGAAATCTATCTCCTCTCCAAGAACTTTGATGCTTGTAGCTCTTTCAAGCGTTTGGCCATGGCCAATGGCTTTCGAGACCCATTTTCACTGGGTCGTTGTCCGGCATTCTTACGACGTGCCCAGCCCATCGTAGTCGCTCAATTTTTGTAATGGATGGTTCTTTCAGCATCTGGTGCAATTCGTGGTTCATCTGCCTCCTAATAGTTAACTTCGTGCGGCGCGAATTTTATTTGACCAGAGTGCCCTCCGGAGTCCAAAGTAGGCACGATTCCCTGCCATGCCAGCGTTTCACCTCTGATTGTGTAATACTACCAGATAGGAGATTGCTTGCGGGTGAATGATATTACGGTACAATTATATAGCTAACTGTAAGATAACATGGATGAATTGGACTCTGAGCGACGGCATTTCATTTAAGCAATATATATTAAGTTAAAAGACAAATTGTCTGATTATAACTCATCAATTAAGCAGCTTTAAATATTATTCCAAATTTTGCTTTTCAAAGTGGGTCGCTTTCTTAGTCGTACTGCTAAAAATCGAATTTTTCAATTCTGGATATTTTCATCAAAATATGCAAAATTATGATGATCTTTATACTCAAACGTAGTTATAAAAGTTTAATTTTTATCATGAAATACGCATTAATAAGATACTCTATTCTCAGGGAAGTCGAGCAAATCTCCAAACCAAAATATTTTCACGACCGGACTGGGAAATCAAACCCGCCGCCTACGGCTTGGTAAGCAATTTGCAGCACTATCAATTGTGTTGCAATAGGTTATGAAATAGTGACAATCCAGTACAAGTTTACAAGTCCTACGTAATCTGGAGTGTGATTCATTTAAAGAACGAAGCAGTTCATTGCTTTATTACTCATACGGTACTTTTTTTTGGGAGATTGTTGAATCATAGGATTCATTTATGTCATAGGGTCTATCTGACGAATTCCAATTTTCGTCAGCGAGTATTGAAATTTCAATTAACACTATCAATAATGATTGGAAAACGTGTAATACAGTGATACCCAGCATTTTTTTTAACGATCGTAAAAACGCTACGCAACCAAGTCAACCGCACCACCCTAACCAAGTGAGACACGAAGATATTAACGAAAATCCCACCAAAAGCCCCCAGTTCCCGGTATTCCAGCATGCTAGCACTCAACTTAGTATGGGAGGCTTGACGTATGACAGATGATCCATCCCATCCAGTCTGGCCAATCACAGACTTTATTATAAAAGGCATGTTTCCCTTCTTTCAGTTTCAATACAACAGCGCAACCGAACAAGTAGAAAGCAATACTCGCACTCCTGAAACATCCACTACCTCCCATCGTAACCATGAGATTCAACGTACTTGTAAGCATATTTATTCCACTAGCAGCAGCACGTAAGTTAACGGCTTGTCGGTCGCACTTTGTAAATTAAGACGCTAATTGTCTTTTGCAGAAATCACTATCAAATCGTGTTCCTACAATGAATTCTGTGTCGACATACGAAGCTGTCCAATGTTCAAGCAATATGCTGGCATGAGTTTCCGATACTGGCCCTCGGATCTCAAAAATATGGCCAAGGACAATTTGTGCAACCAGGAAACGATCGGTACGCAGAAGGTAAGAGAGCAACTTAGGGTTGATTAATCCACACGAATACAATGTTAAAGAATCTTTCCCTTCAGATCCTCAGCGTCTGCTGTCCCTCGGTTATGAACAGTCGATCCTGTGGCATACAAGCCGGCGATCGAATATCGAAGGGTCAAGTGGCAAAGCCATTCGAGTTTCCATGGATGGCCCTGCTGGCTCTATCAAGTGGAGATTTTGTCTGCGGTGGAACTCTTATCAGCAACAGATATGTCCTAACGGCAGCACACTGCACCAAATTTGATAGAATGTAAGTCATTGTGACACTTTAACAAAAATTTACAAAAAATTTACCTTCGAAACTGTTTGCAGAAAATCAGTAAGACTGGGTGAAAACGACATCACAAAAGACGTGGATTGCAACATTCTGGATGGTGAAAAGGATTGCGCTCCTCCACCACAGGACATAACGGTTGAGAAAAGCATTGTTCACCCACAGTATAGCGATCGGTCTAAAACGAATGACATATCTCTTCTTCGATTAGAGTGGCCAGCGAAAATGGGAGACAGTACGTCCAGTTGATTTAGGTGAACCTTCCTCATTTATGCTCAATTAACATCATTGCAGGCGTTCGTACGATTTGTCTTCCCAGTGGAACCAAGGAGGAGCGGGCCGTCAATCCATCGTTCCTGGTCGTTTCGGGATGGGGCCTCACCGAAAGGAACTCATCCTTTGACGTGCTGAGATTTGCGCGAGTTCCACCGGTTTCGATAGAAGACTGTGCTCCCAAGATACAAAGCCTCATCAATCATGTTAGGCTGGATGATAGCCACGTTTGTGCCGGAGGCGTCGATCAGGTGGACAACTGTGCCGGTGACTCGGGAGGTCCATTGCAGTATATTTCCAATAAAACTTCGAAATATATCCAGTACGGCGTTGTGTCATTTGGAGTCAGGACCTGCGGAGAAGTAAGCTTACCTGGAGTGTATACAAAAGTTGAGCACTTCATTAGTTGGATCATGGAGCACGTTGACGAATAAAATCGGCATTGATGTTTATTTGCAACTGGATACGCATGTGGCAACTTCGGAACGTTTCACGGTAAGAATTTATGGATCGTCTGCATTCCTGCGGAAATAAAGAAAGGAAAAGTTGGAGGACTAAGTGTGAGCAGTTTTCATGTTTCATCATTGAGCTTCGAAAATTCACAACATTTGCACGCTATCTTTATCCACTGAAGAGCTGAACCTTGTGGATCATGTATTAATTATATCACGGGAAATTGAGAAAATAAATAACCCCTTTCGTCACGTTTCGTCGCGTTTTTCCTATACCTAATGCATTGCATGTCACTAAATATATTATATTAACAAAATAGTTCACTCTTTTGTTTCTTTTCGGAGACACGATTTTCGACCAAAAGTGACCCTTTGCGTCTTTGGTCAGAGAGCTTATAGGGCATCGTTGTGCCAAATTGGTCGTGACACATTTCGAGTATGAGAGAATGAAAGTAGTTAGATCAAAACTACCTGAGAAACAGACTTCATCGAAATGGTTACCACTACACCACTGGCACCGCTATTAAAATACTTGATTTGATTCTTTTTTTTTTCCTTAATTTTTTTTCCGTCGATCTTGTTTTCCGTGCTGAGCACCAATGCTACCGACGCCAGGAAGGCAGCTCCCACACCTGGACCCTACCTATCGACCCATCAACTCATGAACCGAGGACCAACGGCTTTACTTCCCTTCCGAAGGAAGGCGTGATCAGAGATGTTATGCCTCAGAACATCCCGGCGGCGCCGACTGGGATTGAACCCAGGCCTGCTGGGAAAATTTGATTCTTTGTCGATGTTATAACTTTGTAATACACATGTGATCATGTTTAGGTATAGACAGTGCTGTTAATTTTCGTATTATTCGATTAAAGATGAATTCATACAACCATTCAATTCAATTTCTTCTTTCAACGAATTTCCTCATGCTCATCTGTTGAAGAGCCACTTTTTAAGATGAACCTCATCGTCCCTCTCAATTGAGTTACTCACTATCAATTGAGTCGGTAAAGAATACCTAGATATCGGTAAAAATTACCGATAATCGAAGAAACTGAACATACATTATCTAAGGAACATTGCAATGGTCCTTGCAACTCCATATGAACACCATACTACCATTGCAGGTACTAATATAGAGCGTACTAGGGCACAGTAGAGGGATTTTAGACAATGCGGTCGGAAAGTGAGTTCGCGGTTCAATATCACACCAAGATCTCGCTATTATTGTACTATTTTCAAAAAGTTTTATTTTCCATTTGCTGGCCACATGGTGGTCAAATTGATGCATTGATATCAGTTTTCCACTTTACTAAAGGACTATACATTTTGAAGAGAAGTGCTAGTTTCCAAAACTAATACTAGAACTTCTTGCAACTGGGTGCAGACAAATTTCCACCATGCTCTGAATTCTTTACTATATATATTTTGTAAACGCAGAGCCCGAGGCCACCTTAAGTCCGATAAGTCTGGATATCTGAATGACTGTTTGTTAGCCAACCGGTTTGGTTGATTGCATACTTGCTCAATGCTCAAGATTGCTTGCAGTTGATAAAAATTGCAGATGTTTATGACCACATACATTGCCCAGTGAATTTGAATATCCGAAAGGGTATTCAAGTATACTTTCAGGAATTGCCCATTTTCTCGGTGATTCCGGATATCCAGAGGATCGTTTTCAGGCCACCTGATAGCAGAATCGATTTGATGATGACACATTTCCTCTATGCTTATGATTGCTTGCAGGTCTACTTTCAGGAGCTGACCATTTTTCTGATGATTCAAGATATCCACAGGACCTTTTTCTGGTCATCTGCAAGTAGAATCGATATGGTGATGGCATAATTCCTATATTTTCATGATTGTATGCAATTAAGAAAAAAAAAATGCGGAATTCCAGGTCTACTTTCACGAATTGGAAATTTTAGAGGTGCTTCCACATATTCAGAGAACCGGTTTCTGGCCACCTGGTTGCAGAATTGATGATGGAATCTTTCCTCTATGTTATTGATTGTAATGCAATTTAGAAAAAAAATCGCGGATTTCTAGGTCTTCTTTCAAGAATTGATCATTTTTCTGGTGAATCTGAATTTTTGCAGAGTCACTTCTCCGGGTTTTCCCGTTTCAAATGGCCATCGGTTACTTGTCTGTTCCGTTCAAAAGTAGATAGGGTAAAGAACTATTTCGGCCTAAGCGCCAATTTTGCGCCTATCAAGCAGAAAACATCAAATAAATCCATGATTTCGGCGTTAACAGGTAAATTATGCTTTTGGTACGATACTTTACTTCAAATGCTACCGAACAAAATCAATAAGAACGCGTGATATTAATGTTTGCACCCAATATTTTCAAAAACAAATGAAGCGCTCTGACCGAATCAAGTAAATTCTTTGGTGTTTCAATGCGTTAGGCCGAGTTTAGAATCCGTAGGCCAAGTTTGGCGTCAAGAAGCAGTGTGAGACCTTTAACATAGATCTCAACAATTTGTTTCTGTTCATCAAATATTACGGTACGTACGGAAACATATGTAAAATTAGAAGCCATCAGTAATAATAACATTCAGTTTGGTGCTAAACTAAAGACTGGAACGCGCAAAAATTGGTCGACAAAAAAACCGTTTCTTTCAGTCAAAATTCACATCACAAAAATCTTCTTCTTTTTCTTTTGGTAGTTCAATTCATATATTTAAAGGAAAAAAAATTCTTTAGGTTTACCAAATCCAAACTGCCGTGCCTTCCGTTTAACCCCTTCCATTAAATTTTGCACGACCTTATTCGCCGCGGAACGCCAGTTAGATTTAAACTGCTGCTCGTTTTCCATGGATTTATTAGTTTTTTGAGATTCCGTTTGACCAAGGCCCAATACCGTTCGAAAGGGTGAAGCTATGGGCTGTTGGGAGGGTTGTGGTTTTTTGGTAACACAACCACGTTGTTCGCATCGTACCACTCGATTGCCTTTTTCCCATAGTGGCAGCTCGCCAAGTCCGGCCAGAACAGCACAGGTCTATAAGGTTGCTTTAGGAATGGTAGCAGCCGCTTTCCCATGTACTCCTGGACGTAGATCTCTTGATTGATGGTTCCTGTAGTAATGAAAATGCCGCTTTTTAGACCACACGTGCATATGGCCTGCCAGACGAGATATTTTATAAACTCCTGTCCCGGAGCTGCTTGAAATCCGCCTTCACATAAGTTTCGTCGTCCATGACGACACAGTCGAACTTTGTGAGCAGATTCGTATACAGCTTTGGGGACCGCTGCTTTGACGACGTGTTTTGTTTGTAATCTCGGTTCGCTTGGGAGACATTGAGCTTGCCAGCGACGTCCCGGATGGAGAGGTTAGGATTCCGATTATATTTCACTGCCACTTTCTTCGTCGTCGCTGCCAGGTCCAGATTACAATTGCCGCTCCCCGAACACTCGTAAAACGTTTGTCACGGTCGATTTGGCCACATCCAGTAATTTTGCCAACTTGGCGTGTGAGAACGTCAGATTCTCTTGCTGCGCGAGCAAAATTTTGACTCGCTGCTCCTTTTGCTTGGACGTCATTTTGAAAACTGGAGAGCAAACGGTGAAAACTCATCATAGCAACCATTGTATATACACTCAACTTTCAAATGCAGCATTTCAAGTTTTTTTAATGCATTTTTAACAGAAATACACCAATTTGAAGCTGACCAACTTTTGCGCGTTCAAGACTTGCTGCTATTGCTATTGCGGGCAGAAATAAAAATACTAGCCAACGTAATTCTAACGGAAATTTTGAAAATTTTGACTAAGGAAGCATTACTTGCATTTGACTAAGGAAGCATTATTGAAATGATTACTGATAGCTTAAATCAAACTCCATGTTTGATGTTATTCAAACTGGAGTAAAATTTGCGAACAATATTGTCATGACTTTGGAATTCAGTTATGGATTTTAAATCATTCAATATTTTAAATAGGAATGCTTGATCTCTTAAAGATAATGAAGACGAGCTATTTAACTTTTTGAGAGTTCATAACGTGCATATTGCCGTTATAACTGAAACGTTCCTTAAACCTAACCATAAGGTTAAAAGGGACGCACATTATTTCATATATAGCAATGATCGTCTTGATGGAGCCTGTGGTGGCGTTGCCATCATTGTTCATAGACGAATCAAACATAAAATTCTTTCTTCATTTGAAACCAAAGTTTTTGAAACTTTGGGAATTTCTGTGGAATCAAAATTTGGACAACTTTCGCTTATAGGTGCCTATTTACCATTCCAATGCGCAGGCAAGCAAAAGAATTTTCTTAAGGGGACTTTAAGAAACTTACCCGTCATAGGTCTATATTCTGCATTATTGGTGATTTTAATGCAAAACACCGCTCATGGAATAATGCTCAAAGCAATTCCAATGGCAATATTCTGTTTGATGATTGTTCTGAAGGTTATTACACTATTCAATATCCAAACAGCCCAACATGCTTTTCTTCAGCAAGAAATCCCTCAACTATTGATTTGATCTTAACTGATTCATGTCGACTTTTTAGCCAATTGGTTACCCATGCTGACTTCGGTTCTGATCACCTTCCAATAACTATCGAAATATCCCAAGAAATAATTTCTAATCCAGCTCTACTTTCAATTGCCATAGAGCTGATTGGGAGCTTCGATCCAAACATTCCTTTGCAAACCAAAAATGATGTTAATTATGCTCTTGAATCTCTGACAACTTCTATAGTTGAAGCAAGAGTTGCCTCAGTACCAAAATTCAATTATAATTGACGACGATCTTTAGCTTATCTGTCTTAAAAATGTCCGTAGGAGACAATATCAAAGAACACGCGATCCTGCCATGAAATTTATCTGGCGGGATTTGCAAAAACAAATTAAAAACCGATTCTCTGCCCTGAGGAACAAAACTTTTGAAAATAAAGTTTCTTAATTAGACCCGAGTTCCAAACCCTTTTAGAAACCCACAAAATGTTTGAAAAAACCTTAAAAGCCCATTCCAGCGCTTGAAGAAGGTGGTAAAATTTTGATCACAAATTTGGAAAAAGCCCAGAAACTTGCTAAGCAATTCGAGAGTTCCCATAATTTCAGTTTGGGTCTTACTAATCCTATTGAGAATCAAGTTGCTCGGAATTATCTGAATATTTTCTCTCAGGAAAATATTTTTGATAATTCCTAGGGACTGATTTGGCCCAGGTCAGATCTATAATTAAAAATTTCACAATATGAAAGCTTCAGGTGATGATGAAATTTTCTATATCTTCATAAAAAAAACTCCCAGAGAGTACCTTGTTTTTCTTGGTAAAATTATTCAACAGATTTTTCCATTTGGCATACTTTCCTGATAAATGGAAAAATGCAAAAGTTGTTCAGCTGAGAACTCCGCAGGTAAATTATCAAAATTCCAAATCTGAACGACTACCTGTTAGAGCAGGAGTTCCTCAGGATAGCATTTTTTGGCCTATATTGTATAACATTTTCACTTCGAACCTCCCTGATTTGCCTCAGGGATGCCACAAATCTTTGTTCGCCTATGACACTAGCATTTCCGCTAAAGGAAGAAGTCTTGTTATTTGCAGCAGACTGCAGAAAAGTTTAGATATTTTCTCTTCTTATTTACAAAAATGGAAGATTTATCCCAACGCTTCCAAAACTCAACTTATAACTTTTCAACATAGGCCTAGAGCTTCCTTTTTGAAACCTAGTAGTAGTCACATAGTCACTATGAACGGATTTCCAATTTCCTGGTCAAACCAAGTGAAATATCTTGAATTAGTACTTGACCAAAAATTAACTTTTAAAGATCACATTGAGGGCATTCAAGCCAAATGTAACAACTATATAAAATGTTTGTATCCTCTTATAAACAGGAAATCCAAACTTTTCATAACGAATAAACCTCTAATATTTAAACAAATGTTTAGACCAGATATGCTTTACGCTGTGGCAATATGGTCTAGTTGTTGCACGACCAGGAAAAAAAGCACTCCAAAGGATTCAGAATAAGGTTCTGTAGATGATTTTGAAGGTGTCTCCCTGGTACAGTACTACTGAGGTAGATAGAATTTCGAATGTTGAAACTTTGGAACAAATGCCCAACAAAATAATTAATAATTTCAGGCAAAAATCGTTGCAATACTCAATTTCAACGATTAATTCCCTTTATACTTAGATAAGATATAGTGTTAGTTTTTAGTTTAAAGATGTCAATTGTTATACTGACATGCAGATTAAGAAAAACCTTGTTTAAAATACTCAATTGCCTAGGCAGGAACAATGTCGAAATACTTAGATATATATCAAAACAATTAAGGCTGGTAAGTAGCTGTAGTAACTGGAGCATCTAGGTTAAACTGAAATGTAATTTATTTTGAATTTGGAATATAAATAACGAGTGAAGAACTAATATATTACAACTTAACCATTGCTCTTGTAATTTTTTCGAAAAGTTATTCGGCAAAATTGTCATTTTTGTATAGTAATTGTACTTAAGGCCCCATTACCCATATGGTAGTTTTATTAGTTACTATATAGTAAATCATTAAAACTGTCTATGGCATCGTACGTTTATCGTTTTTCGGATGATTCTAGATGCCATACAGCTATCTTTGCAAATCGTTAAAAACGAGAATGCAAATCCTCCTGTCATAGTTCGCGATTATGCGGGATGTCATCAGAAATTCAGGAATACTTGACAAATTTGAGATAACAAATGAATTATAATATTGCATAAGTTATAATATCAATAAGATAGCAGTGACTAAGTGGTACAAAGATGGATCAAAAAGTGACTCATTTGGATTAGTATCAGTTGACCACACTACTACTTATACATTAGTTTTAATTTGAAGATCATACCGTGCAGGGTTCATCTAATTTTTTTAAGCTCCATTAGAACTAACTTTTAATTTTTAGTTTTGTGCTAACGTAAGAACTACACGACACTCACTCACGCGACGCGAGACAAGACGCAACATTTATCGTTCTTACAATCGTGATGTTGTGCCTTGACTCGCATCGCATCTCGTGAGTGTCGATAACTGAAAAAATTGCCCCAATTACTGTTAATCTATTTGAAGATGGAAATACCATGATGCCAACGGAATTTCCATCAGTCGATATCGTAGAGAGAGAAAAAACGCTCTGATCCCAAACAAAGAAGCAAGATGAGCCCCCCTAGCTAAACGAGATATTGCAGAAAATCCCAACGTGTTTCCACCACTTCACGAAATTCCGAAATGTTTGCGCGAACCTTTGCATGGACAACCGCATATCACGAATATAAACCCGATGTTGAGCTGAGCTGCTTTTCATTCCAAACAACTGCTCACTGAATATCCAAACAAGTCACACTTAATACTCCACTAGTTCCTCTCGCAACAATGAGATTCATTGTACTTGTAAGCCTATTTATTCAACTGGTGACTGCAGGTGGGTAGAACAATTTTTAGTTGAATAGTGTATTCGAAATCAAAAAATCAATCGCTTTTGCAGAAACAGTCCTCCATCCGTGTACCCACAATGAATTTTGCATCCCTCTGAGCATATGTCCAATGTTCAAACAATATACCGGTTCAGCCTCTAGCAAATGGCCCGAGGAAGTTCGAAACATTGCCAGGAATAAACTTTGCAATCGGGAAAAGATTGGTCAGCAAACGGTATGATCAGTAATTAGTGTTATATGTTCTAATTCGTAAAACCAGAATCAAATATTTGATTGTTCTCCCATTAGGTCTACAGCGTCTGCTGTCCTTCAGTTATGAACAGTCAAACCTGTGGCTCTCAAACCATTGACAGAATTTCATTCGGTCAAGTGGCATTGCCTTTCGAATTTCCATGGATGGCACTGTTGCGAGACAAGCACGGGAAGTTTGTCTGTGGTGGGACTCTCATAAGCCGCAGATTCGTCCTAACGGCGGCCCACTGTATCAACAGTGCCAAAATGTAAGAAAGGTATATCATTTCACTCAAAAATCAATGACAAATAATGTATCCAATTTTACAGAGAATCGGTGCGATTGGGAGAAAATGACATCACCCAAAAACACGATTGCATCATTCCGGATGAAAAGCGCGATTGTGCTCCTCCACCACAGGACATAATGGTCACAAAAAGCACCATCCATCCCCAATATAGCGCACGGCACAAGAAGAACGACATAGCTCTTCTCCGGCTAAAGCGGCCGGCTACTTTAGGAGCCAGTCAGTCTATCCCAATTTGCTTTGCACTCGTCATTCACACTCAACCGACTTATTCATTGCAGGTGTTCGTACGATTTGTCTCCCCAATAAAAGCAAGGAGCAGTGGGAAGTTCATCCATCGATGTTGATCGTGTCCGGCTGGGGCCTCACCGAAATGAACGAATCCTTTGATGTGCTGAGATATGCGCAGGTCCCAGTGGTGTCGAGGAAAGACTGTGCTCCGCGAGTACAACATTTAAGCTCTTTTCTAAGGTTGGATGACAGCCAAGTTTGTGCCGGAGGAGTTGATAAGGTGGATAACTGTCCTGGTGACTCGGGAGGGCCGCTGCAGTACTTTTACAACATCACATCAAAATACATCCAGTACGGAGTGGTATCGTATGGCGTGAAGAGCTGCGGTGTAAAAAGTGAACCCGGAGTGTATACAAAAGTTGAACACTTCATCGGTTGGATTGTCGAGCATGTCGACGAATAGAGCCAAGCATTTGGTGGTCGGAACACTGATGCAGATTTACCACATCTGCCAACATGCACATTAACACCAAGAAAACGCTTTTGTTAGAATATTTCAAGCTGAACAGTGGATTAGATCCTTAGTAACATTCATCGATTCTCTTCATCGACTTTCTTTGTCGTTAAAAACTTGGCTACAAAACCGTTTATTGACGTGTGTGTCGTATGAGATGCTAGATAGTAGTTTTTTTTTCATTTAACTGTGTGTTGAAAAGTAAGTTTCTTCTAGTCTCAGATTTAAGTGTGATTATATAGGATAACAAGGATTTAATCAGATATGAATCAATTCACCAAAATAAAGATTTATTTTTTCATAAATTTTTAATAAATCTGGGAGTTAGGCTCCCTTCGATTTTTCTTGTTTTTTTGCTAGTCTCTCAAACATCCTATGATGGTTCGATATATCGATATATTAATTCGATAATAGTATCGAAATAAATATCGATATGTTTCAATATCGGAACAACCCTAAACCATCGATAGGTATACACAAAGCACACCACCGTACTACCGTTGTATACTGCTCTAAGCTAGTGCCTCAAATTTTACTGCTCTGTATGTCTGTCGATGGTATAACCCTACCAAATGTATGACAACGGGCGGGCAAACACCAGGCACAACAGTATCGATACCGCCAGGAATTCCCACCCAAACGAGCAGCAGCGGAGCTTTGGAACTTGTTACCGTTTTGGTTCCTGTACCCTATTGGTTCACTTCGAGCGAGAAAAAACAGGAGATAGCGAGAGCGAGGAATAGGGTATATGTGTGTTCATTGTGAATTCAATATGTATGTCAGTTTCTTGTATGCAATATTGTCTTGTTTTGAATGTAAGTAAATATGTACTCCCAAACCAACGGTCCAATTAAAAATTGTAACCCAGTCACACCAACAACACATAACACAGAACACATAACGGGAAGGAGTAAGGATGAAGGTGGGCGTTGGAAACAAGAGAAGGATATGGACAAGGGGTGGTGAAAAAGTGGGAGGGAGGTGGAAATGGGCTTAGGTCAAGGGGGAAGCTACTGGGTCAAACTGAAGAGAAGGTTCTCTTTCACTTTAGCCATTGCGCGAGATAGATCGATCTGCCAAGTTAAGTTTATTAAAAGTTCTGAAGAGAAGTGAAAAATATAGAGTCGCCAACAAATACCGGTGAAACTACCGAATACAGAGCCAGGTAGGACCCAATTAATACCCGGTAGCGGAATTCCCAGCCCTAAGACCACCTCTCATATTCCCCTCAGGACCCATTAATTACGGGCTAAAACCACGAGGGCGTCCGCTAATACGCCAACACCCGTGTAGCAAGCGTCCATCGGTTATATACCGACGACCACTGGGAGACCACCGTCGATCACCCGATCGAGTCCCAGTACAACATCCGTCGTGCCACACGGTGATAACCGTCGAGTACTGGCATCCATCGTGAGCACTCCGTTCATCCGCCGCCGAAAAACCCCACCCGCTGCAGAATCCCGTCATCGCTGGCCAGCCCTACACACACATACACACTACAGACACCGAAATCGTAAGTAATAAACGAGTGAAAAGTGATAAAGAGGTGTTTTGTACTTTTAATCAGTGTCGACAAGCCAGGAGCCGACCTTGAAGCTCCAGGGTTTCAAGCTCGAGCTAGCCAACAAAAGAGGCGAGTGTAGCCCACCCCAGACGATCTCCGTGGCTAGACCAGAGGTTAGGGGAATCCCTTTTAACTAGCCCATCTGGCTAGCCATTAACAATTGGCGCCCAATAGAAACAAGCTTTACTGATCGGAAGTACAAAGGGAGTGTAGGAAGATAGAAAAGAGCAGGGTATCAGAATTAAAAAAAAAATAACCTATAAATTTCTCGAACTGGTGAAAAGGGGTAGTGGATCCAAATTCGTTAATACGACACATTTTCTGCGGAACACATCGTTATACCTGTGGACTTACTAGAGCGCGTACGCCGAATAGAGCAAATAATTTGGTGAAAATAGTCCCGAATAGTTGCTCGCGAATAAATTCTAGGTTTTTTTCAATTACATTTTTTCTTGATTAATGGGTCTTGACTCAACGAAAACTAGTTAACCAATTCATGAGATTCTTGTGAACAGCTACTTGAAAGTATTTGAGTTCAATTAGTTCATTTTTTTTTAATTGTGATTGTGGTAGTGGAACTGCACGATGAATTTGCAATTAGAATACAGGCACATGAATGTGTCTCATCTCGCTATAGTAGATGAAGTGGAACACGAGCTGTTGATTAGGAATATGTTGTTTCACTTTGACGATCACGAGAGCGTCAAACGTCGTAAACTAAAAGATAGGATGAATGAGGAGAGAAGTTTAGGAATCAATTCTGTAGCTTTCGCGAGAACTTGGAGATCTGCAAACGAGGAACTTGCAATAGTGCTTTCCCGAATGAAAGCTATCGGTGGGATATTTGAGAATCCCAAAGCTGATATGAGGCAGAAAGAGAAGATGAGAACCCGAGTAATACATTACCGTGTGAGGATTGCTCATTTAGCGAGAGCACTAGACGCGCGCAAATACTTGAACAAAATTTCCAAAATCGAAAACCAGATCGACCGAATCATCGACATTCACTTCCCGCTATTACCAAATCAGGCAGACAAGCAAAATGAACCGAAACAAATAGAGAAGAAGATAACAGAGGCTTTAGTTGAGGTACGAAACGAGATAGCAACATTGAACGATACTGTTGCTAATCTCGACGGAGAGGAAGAAGAAGGAGACAATGATCAAGCTACTGGAGGAGGAAAAGTTAACCCTATTGAACAGAAAAAGAAGGAAATGGAATTGTCAATGAAACGAACTGATGAAATTTTGGATAAGTTGAATGAATATGAGCAAGGTAAAGAAGAAGATTTTGAGCTGTTAATCACAGCATTTAAAGATTTTGTTGTTCAAACATCTGATCAACAGAGACGCAAGAAAGAACAGGAAATCAAGCTAGAGGAAGAAAGGAGGAAAGAAATGGAATTAATGATTGAACGAAAACAAAATTTGGAAAAACTTTTGGCAGAACTGAATGAGAAAGTAAAGCAGGGACACACCAAACAGTCTGCAGCTCTGTTGGAAAAGGACAAACAACATGAGTCTGAGTCAGATGAAACCTCATCATCTGAGAGTGAAAAGGATAGTCCAAGGAAACCTAAAAAAGTAAACATATCGAAAACAGAATCGAAACCTAAAAAGAAATCGAAAAATAGAAGAAACAAATATAGTTCAGGCGAAAGCTCGCACAAAGAAAGTGAGGATGATAAACTGAAAGAGAGAAAAAATTCAAGTAAACAGAAAAACAGACAAAGTCAGAACGATAATATCAACAAGAAGAAGAAGAAGAAAAGAATAAGCTCCGATTCGTCTGAAAGTTCTTCCTCTCCAGATTCATCTGAGAGTACAGAGTCGTCGAGTATAAGCTCGAAGATTCAAAGTTCGTTGAGCTCATTTGACTCTTCCGAAGTTGATAGGAAAAGGAGAAGAAGCTCAAATAAGAAAAAACTTAGGAAAAGCAAGAAGAGTAGAAAACCGATGAAAAGGATACCAGTTGCGGAATGGAGACTTAAATACGATGGGAAAGATGATGGTAGGAAGGTGGCTGAATTTTTAAAGGAGATAAAAATGCGATGTCGGTCTGAAGACGTTTCGGATTACGAACTATTTAGATCGGCAATACATTTATTCACCGGTCGTGCCAAAGAATGGTACATTGACGGGGTAGATAACGGGGATTTTAGGGATTGGTCCGAATTGAAAAAGGAGTTGAAGCGAGAATTCCTTCCTCCTGACATTGACTTCCAGTTAGAAATCCAGGCCACGAATCGCAGGCAAGTCAGAAGTGAAAAATTCGCAGATTATTTTCACGAGATACAAAAATTATTCCAGTCGATGACAAAACAGCTATCTGAAAAGAGAAAATTTAATATAATCTGGCGTAATATGCGTCACGATTACAAAAATGCTTTAACAGGAGCAGGAATTAAGTCCTTGAACAAATTACGGAAATATGGCAGGCGAATTGATGAAAATTTTAGTTTCATTCAAAAACAGTCTGAACTCACAAATCGCTTACGCAATAACCATGTTAGCGAAATGACATCAGATCAAAATAAAAACCAGAAGAGTTCTGGCAGCTCTGGAAATAATACTCGAATTTTCACCAATAGTAAATACAATCAAACAAAACCTAAAGGTTCAGGCGAGGAATTTGGATATCAGAAAGGAAAGGCAGGAAATGAGAAAGGGAAAAGAGAGGAGGGGAAAATGGAACCTATGGAGGGATCTGCTAAAGGTACGATGCAAGCATTGGTCCACAAGTACCAAAGACCACCTATAGGAACATGCTACAATTGTAGAAAACACGGACACCATTACGTAGAGTGTCCCGAACTCAGGCGAAAATTTTGTCGTTTGTGTGGGTTCTCGGATGTTTTCACTAGTGCTTGCCCATTTTGTCAAAAAAACTACGAGGGATCAGCTTGAGGAGGCAAGTTGATAATGTCCTCGAAAGTCCTCCCACTATAAATCAAATTTTCAGTGAATTGACCGCATACGGTTTAGAGCCACTATCCGATACTGATTATGTCACTGAACCCAGCGTAGACGAAATTTTTGTTCACGTTCAGGGCGATGACCGACCTTTTGCCAAAGTTAACGTAATAGGGGTTGAAGTTCTTGGGCTTTTAGATAGTGGTGCTCAACGTTCTGTGTTGGGAGCCGGATCTGAAAAGCTGATAAAGTTTTTGAAATTAAAAATTCACCCAACGACTGTGTCAGTAAAAACTGCTGAAGGAAAGAATGTTCCTGTAAAAGGTCTTGTTTACCTACCGATCACTTTCAACAATGTAACCCGAATCATACCCACACTAGTTGCACCGGAGCTCCGTAGGAGACTCATTTTAGGATTCGGAGATTTCTGGAAAGCTTTCAGCATCCGACCAACATTGCACGGAGGAGATGGGCTCGTTAGAATTGACGAAGTCGAGAGTGCCGAAATGAATTCTGTTGGAGAATTCTCAAACGATCTCTCCGATGAGCAGATAACTCAACTCGAGAACGTAAAACAACTTTTTAAAGTCGCGATTGATGGTGAGATCCTTGACGTCACCGCATTGATCTCTCATAAGATAGAGTTCAAAGACGAATTTCGACACTCTGCGCCAATTCGAATCAACCCGTACCCAACCTCTCCGGAAATGCAACGAAAAATCAACCTAGAAGTTGATAACCTTTTATCGCAGAAAGTGATCGAAAAGAGTAAAAGTGATTGGTCACTTAGTACTGTGCCAGTAATTAAACCCTCAGGAGAGGTGAGATTATGCTTGGACGCCCGTCGCCTCAATGAACGGACCCAAAGGGACGCCTATCCTCTCCCCCACCAAGATCGTATACTGAGTCGGTTAGGAGCGAGTAAATATATGACCACAATTGATTTAACTAAAGCTTTTCTGCAGATTCCACTCAACGTTGACTCGCGAAAGTATACGGCCTTCTCGGTGGTGGGTAGAGGACTGTTTCAGTTCACCAGGTTGCCTTTTGGCCTCGTAAATAGTCCGGCTAGTCTGTCACGGCTGATGGACGAGGTTCTAGGTTATGGGGAATTGGAACCGAATGTATTCGTTTACCTGGACGACATTGTCGTGGTAAGCGATTCATTTGAGGCCCACCTTACCAGCCTTCGGGAGGTTGCTAAGCGACTCAGAGCCGCAAATTTATCAATCAACCTCCAGAAATCCAAATTTTGTGTAACTGAATTACCCTATCTCGGTTACCTATTGACACCCGAGGGAATTTGTCCAAACCCCGATAGGGTCGACGCTATTTTGAATTATGAACGGCCCAATTCAATTCGTGCTTTGCGCCGATTTCTGGGGATGGCAAATTATTACAGGCGTTTCATTGCCTCCTTCAGCGAAATGAGCGCCCCTCTCACTAATCTGCTCCGTAAGAAACCCAAATGTATCGTTTGGAATGACGAAGCTGAAAAAGCTTTCGTCCGTATTAAAGAGAGCCTTATTTCTGCTCCGATTTTGAGCAATCCGAATTTCAATTTACCCTTCCAAATACAAACTGACGCAAGTGATAATGCGATTGCAGCCGTGTTGACTCAACAACACACAGACGGGGAAAAGATCGTTGCGTATTTCTCGCAGAAATTGACCCCAGCTCAACAGTCTTATGCTGCTACAGAGAAGGAGGGATTAGCCGTTCTCTCTGCTATAGAGAAATTCCGGCCATATATCGAAGGAATGCATTTTGTGGTGATGACCGACGCTTCGGCTCTCACACACATCATGAACGGAAAGTGGAAGACATCTTCCCGATTAAGCAGATGGAGCATTGATCTTCAAGGGTACGATCTTGAAATCAGGCATAGACGAGGTAAGGATAATATTATACCTGATGCGCTATCCCGAGCTGTCGAAGAATTAGATGTCGAATTAGAGGATGACTGGTATACGGGATTACTGAAGAAAGTTCAGGCTTTCCCTGATGAATACTTAGACTTTAAAATTGAATTGGGGAGATTGTACAAATTTGTACCGACGAAAACAGAAGTTTTCGATTATCGGTATGAGTGGAAACTCTGCGTGCCGGAAAATCTCCGAAAGGAAATTCTTCAGAAAGAGCACAATAGCGCTTTCCACATAGGCTATGAAAAGCTGTTAGAAAAGGTGCGACAGCGGTATTTCTGGCCGAATTTGGCTACGTCGGTAAAGAAATACGTTCAGTGCTGTCAACAATGTAAAGAATTTAAACCTTCAAACGTGTCACAACACCCCGAGATGGGAAAACAACGTTTAACCACTAAACCATTACAAATCTTATCGATGGATTTTATCCAGTCATTGCCACGTAGCAAATCTGGAAACATGCACCTTCTCGTTCTGATGGATATGTTCTCCAAGTGGACAATGTTGTTCCCGGTTAAGAAAATCGCCTCTGATGTCGTCATCCGTCTGGTTGAGCAGCACTGGTTTCGTCGATATTCTGTCCCTGAAGTCCTGATCACGGACAATGCCAGCTGTTTCCTCAGCAAAGAGTTCAAAGCCTTCCTCGAACGATATCACGTGCAACACTGGGCAAACGCACGCCATCACAGTCAGGCAAACCCCGTCGAGAGACTAAATCGTAGTATTAACGCATGCATCCGTACATACGTGAAAACCAATCAACGGGTGTGGGATACTCGTATCTCGGAGATCGAGTTCACGATCAATAATACTCGACATTCATCTACTGGTTTCACCCCGTATAGAATCCTCTACGGTCACGAGATTGTGGCTGACGGAGATGAACACAGGTTAGACGTAGAAACACAGGATCTCTCTGAAAGGGAGAGGATTAATCAAAAATTGAAAATTGATCGTGCTATTTTCGACACTGTTTACAAAAATCTCGAGAGAGCACACGAAAAGAGTGCCCGAAGTTATAACTTGCGATATCGGAAACCTGCTCCTATCTACCAAGTCGGTCAGAAGGTTTTCCGACGAAATTTTACACAGTCCTCAGCAGTAAATGCGTACAACGCAAAGTTGGGACCATCGTATATTCCCTGTACAGTTGTGGCCCGGCGTGGTACCAGTTCTTATGAGCTTATGGATAGCTCAGGTAAAAACATAGGGGTCTTCTCAGCGGCCGATCTAAGACCGGGTAACCCCGAGCCGCAGTATTCCTAGAATAAAATATGTTATTAGGGCGCGGTGAGCTAATATTATAGGATAATAAATTTATTTATTTTCTGGGTTTTTGTTGTTTAGTTTTATTTTGTTAATTTCTTTTGTTAATTTATTTTTGTTTGTATAATTATTTGCATGATAATTTCTAGGGTGTTCATAAAATATTAATTGCCCATTCGTATCAAAGTAGTGTAATTTACAAAGAAAAGAGAGAGAAAGAGAGAGAGAGAGAGAGAGAGAGAGAGAGAGAGAGAGCGATTCTAGAGTGTGATGAGGTTCAAGGTCAGTCTGTTGGATTTTCGATTGTCTGGTTTTTTTTTGTCTATTCAAGATTCGTATTATTCAGTCCCATTTTTGTAACTTTCAATGTTCCCATAGATCGCACTCGGAAATAATATAGGATAGGCTTACTGAAATCATAGTACGCGCATCAGGAGGAAAACCGATCAAGGGCATCACAAATGTTAAATGCAACAACTCCGTTGTGCATCGAAAAATTTTAAACGCGTTATTATTTTTCCTATGACAACAGACAGCACAAATCTATAAAATTTCCACAAATCCGTCACATAAACCTCACTATACAATATAAATATCTCCAGCAAAAACACTAGCAATTCCAACCACAATCACCAGGCCAATAGTTCGCTTGAGTTCAACTTCATCACGTACCACTCGAACAAGATCATAGGTAGTGTTCGGTCATTGTTCTTCCTCTCAATTTAACTGTTGAGATTTCGGGAGAGAAAGACCGATCAATCAAGAAAAAAGGGTAGAGGCGTTAGTAAATGGTTTCTTGTACAAAGTAGACAAGACATTCTATTTGGTAGACATAGCGTCATTGCATTATTTGTTCTTACGGATTCCGAAGTTTGCAAAAGGCAATACTCAACCCTGGGTACATGGTTAGAACTGTGATGTTCTGAAAATCAATTGGTATTTGTGAATAAGCTGTTGAAAAATAAATCGATAAATCAATTTATTTTTACAGGGAGTGTGGGGTAGTGTTACCGTTTTGGTTCCTGTACCCTATTGGTTCACTTCGAGCGAGAAAAAACAGGAGATAGCGAGAGCGAGGAATAGGGTATATGTGTGTTCATTGTGAATTCAATATGTATGTCAGTTTCTTGTATGCAATATTGTCTTGTTTTGAATGTAAGTAAATATGTACTCCCAAACCAACGGTCCAATTAAAAATTGTAACCCAGTCACACCAACAACACATAACACAGAACACATAACGGGAAGGAGTAAGGATGAAGGTGGGCGTTGGAAACAAGAGAAGGATATGGACAAGGGGTGGTGAAAAAGTGGGAGGGAGGTGGAAATGGGCTTAGGTCAAGGGGGAAGCTACTGGGTCAAACTGAAGAGAAGGTTCTCTTTCACTTTAGCCATTGCGCGAGATAGATCGATCTGCCAAGTTAAGTTTATTAAAAGTTCTGAAGAGAAGTGAAAAATATAGAGTCGCCAACAAATACCGGTGAAACTACCGAATACAGAGCCAGGTAGGACCCAATTAATACCCGGTAGCGGAATTCCCAGCCCTAAGACCACCTCTCATATTCCCCTCAGGACCCATTAATTACGGGCTAAAACCACGAGGGCGTCCGCTAATACGCCAACACCCGTGTAGCAAGCGTCCATCGGTTATATACCGACGACCACTGGGAGACCACCGTCGATCACCCGATCGAGTCCCAGTACAACATCCGTCGTGCCACACGGTGATAACCGTCGAGTACTGGCATCCATCGTGAGCACTCCGTTCATCCGCCGCCGAAAAACCCCACCCGCTGCAGAATCCCGTCATCGCTGGCCAGCCCTACACACACATACACACTACAGACACCGAAATCGTAAGTAATAAACGAGTGAAAAGTGATAAAGAGGTGTTTTGTACTTTTAATCAGTGTCGACAAGCCAGGAGCCGACCTTGAAGCTCCAGGGTTTCAAGCTCGAGCTAGCCAACAAAAGAGGCGAGTGTAGCCCACCCCAGACGATCTCCGTGGCTAGACCAGAGGTTAGGGGAATCCCTTTTAACTAGCCCATCTGGCTAGAAATTAACAAACTCTGCTTCGTGGTTCCCGGTGGTATCATATCACCATCATCATTATCAAATCAGTTTGGTTCGTGAATGGATTCTGGATTTCCACGGAAAACACACCCACCGCATTCATTGATGCGGGTTTTTCGAAGACACACGAAGTGAGAGCACGCGGGATCGTTAGTTTTAATGGATTGATTACGGTCCAGTCACAGACAAACATACATAACTCTTTCTCCGCATTCGTCGTACACGTATTGAACCTTCAATTTGAATATTATTAGTTATTCAAATCCCCCATCAACACTGGCATCGGATCACTTTGGTGTTTCTATAGAGATTTACGCGTCCGGTTGTATAGGTGCAATAGGTGAGAGCGTGTTAGTGAATATCCGAGGAAAATGCATAACAAATCGATGTCAAACTCATTTTGACAGATCTACTCTCATACATTTTTTAGGTTAGCCAGAGGAAATAATAAACAACTTTTCACGGCGTTGCTCCCGCTAGTGTGCGTGCGTTAAATGTCACAAATCTCTAAACATTATATCGAACTTGTATGCGACATTGTTTGAGACTTGGAAAGCAAGCTTTTTTCCGTGAATAGCTCACGAGATGTCGTTAATGAGTTCCGTTACTATATATGTAAGAAAAATCTATTTAAAGATTTACGTCTGTTTGCCTGTGGTCCAGTCCCTTGTACTTTCCGCATACAGACAGGTATTCTGAAAGTACGAGTGGGACTGGACTGATGACGAGCGAGTAGCTGCATCTGCCGTTATAGTAACGAGATTGTTTTGAATGGAGCGTGCCACTTCCACTCCTGTCGGTATCGTTGCTCTGTACAGTTGGAATTAAGTGGATCGCGGCAGTTGAAGAAACTGAGATCAATTTTAATGTTTAGATATAACTTGTTCTGATGAAGAAATTTACGGTGGAATTTGACTGAGGCAGTAATCAAATAGATTGAATCATAAGAGGACCGAGGATCATTTGCTCATTTGCTATGGAGTTTATTGTTGAAAAAGGCAAAAAGATTTATTACATGTAACTGTGAGATCCAAGATATACACCAGCAAGAATCACCCAGCAACTGCACAACTTGCATGTTCAACTCCCGCTGGCCGAAAAACGCTGAGAGTAGCCGTGACTGGTTGAGGCGTTGTTGAATCACAAAAAAACGAAAACACATTCGAATCTACGATATTTAATGTCACAGACAGACAGATGTAACGCTTTAAATAAGTTATTCTTGACAACATTGTTCTTAAAATAGGACCTCAGTAACCACATCTCTTGAGCTTCTCGCGGAAACCAAGCTAGCTCGCTAAGTCGCAAACAATTTTGCATGCAAGGTAAACAATTTCGTTTTTAATCTGAAAACTTTTAAGTTTGAACAAGGAGCAAAAGTTTGACAAATGTTTTAAATTATGGAATGTATAAAGCTCATTTTTTTTTTTATTTTTTTAGTAGCAACATATCGAAGCCACCACACAGTTTTCGTTCTGGACCTGAATAATGCATTTATAAACGCACCCAACTGTCATTTTTTTTCCTTGATTTGTTTTCCGTTGATCTTGTTTTCCGTGCTGAGCACCAATGCTACCGATGCCAGGGAGGCAGCTCAAACAGCTGGAGCCTACCCAAGTAACCAAAAATTCCGCATTCAACGATAAAAATCACTTCCAAGTTCCATAAAGTTCAGATAAAGTTCCAACAAAACTTTCAAGTTCCATAAAGTTTGAATAAAGTTCTGACAGAACTTGCAAGTTCCTACAGAACTACCATAAAGTTTCGACAGAACTTTCAAGCCACATGAAGCAATCCAAAAAAGTCTTTATTAGGAACAAAATTTAATGAATTAATAATATGAAAACATCAGTGGCCCGAATTAATCATAATTCTTATATTTATCCAGTGCTTTAACATTCTATCCAAACATATAAAAAAATTAAATAGTAATTTCCTGGATTCGAACCCGTGTATTCGGCATGTGATCTACGATTCCTAACCACTGCGCCACAAGTGTGTTGGAATACCATGCGGGAAAACACAAATTTAAAATGCATCAAGGTGTTGTGTTTCGTATTCAAGTCAGTCAGCTTACACTGAAAACTCCAACAGTAGGCGGGACAACAGCTCACTTTAATTTATCTCAGATGACGTAGCGGTTCGTGCTGGGGCTCGCTCGCAGAAGGACTGGGTTTAATTCTCCAAACAAACTCAATACACATCAATACCTGCCTTTAGAAATAACTTTCATAAAGTGCGAACTAAATATAAAATTGGTGTACCACCTTTTTTAATTTATTTTATAAAAGTTCCGTTCAAGTTCCACCAGAAGCTGCTTAGAATGCTCATCAATTATGGTACCGGAACTTTCAAGTTCGAGGTACACAAATTCATCCACCACCTCGAACTCATCTCCGTTGATTTTCACGCTTCTGCTTATGCTTATCCTATCGCGCTTGGTTCCTCCAGCTAACAGATACATTGTCTTCGACGTATTCACCTTTAATCTAAATCTGCTTCACATTTCAGCCTGGTGTTTTGCTCCGCCACGGCCCGAAACGTTCTTCCCACAATGTCCACATCGTCAGCGAAGCAGATTAACTGGCTGAACTTATTGAAGATCGTGCCCGCATGTTAAAGCCCGCACGTTTCATAAAACCTTCTAGCGCAATGTTGAACAGGAGGCAGGAAAGACTATCGCCTTTATCGAAGTCCTTTGCGAGTTTCAAACTGGTCCTATAATGCACCCGATATCTTCACGCAGCACTGTACACCATCCATCGTAGCCCTGATCAGTCTGGTCAGCTTTCTGGGAAAACCGTTCTCGTCCATAATCTTCCATAGCTCTTCACGGTCAATAGTATCATAAGCGGCCTTGATATCGATGAATAGGTTGTGCGTAGGGACTTGATATTCACGACACTTTTGGAGGATCTGCCGCAGTGTAAAGATTTGGCCCGTTGTCGATTGCCCGTCCACAAAACCGGCTTGATAGCTTCCCACAAATCTGCTTGCTAGCGGCGATAGCCGGCAAAAGATGATCTGCGAAAGCACTTTGTAGGCCAGGTTGAGAATAGTGATTGCTCGATAGTCCTTACATTCTAGCTTGTCACCTTTTTTATATATTGGGCATATTCCACTCCTTTCACTCCTCCGGTAGCTGTTCTGTATCCCAGATCCTGACTATCAGTCGGTGCAGACAAGTGGCCAACTTATACGGGCCCATTTTAATAAGTTCCGCTCCGATACCATCTTTACCGTTGTTCTTAAGATGTCGGATAGCATCCTTCACTTAACCTATCGTGGGAGCTGATGTGTCCCCCTCATCCACTGTACCCCCTGCCTTATCCCGACACAATTCGGCTCGCGGCACAAAGCCTTTGCGGGTGCGTGGAGTTTCTCGTAGAACTTGCGCGTTTCGTGAGAACGATATAGCTGCTGCATTTCTTCGCACTCCAGGTCCTCCAGGCGGTGCTTCTTATCCCGGAAAAGATGGTTTTGCTGTCTTCGCTTCTGTTTGTATCGCTTTACATTTTGACGGGCTCCACGACGCTCCACAAACTCAGTGGCACCTTCAGCAGCGCTGTTAATGGCTGCTTTCACGTTGTTCCAGCAGTCCTCAAGAGGGGCTTTGGTGAGCTCTCCTTCATCCGGCAACGCTGAGTCGAGGCATTGCGCGTATTCAGTTACGACTTCAGGCAGTTTCACTTACTCTAGATTGGACCGTGGCGGGCGTAGGTACCGAATGTGGTTGGCAGCGGAAAGTTTTTGGGGCACCTTAACCATTAGAAGGTATGGTCGATTTGCGATTCTTTCTGCTGTGGTGATCTCCAGGTGTACCGATATGGGAGGCTATGCTGGAAGTAGGTACTACGTATGGCCATGTTCTTAGAGCCGGCGAAATCGATGAGTGTGAGGCCGTTGGCGTTCGTTAACTGGTGAGCACTGAACTTTCCTATAACCGGTCTGAATTTCTCCTCCTGGTCGACCTGAGCGTTAAGATCTCCGATAACGATTTTGTCGTCATGGCTTGGGCAGTTGACGTATTCCCGTTCCAACTGCGCGTAAAAAACGTCTTTAACGTCATCGTCACTTGCTAAGTGATGGGCGTGCACGTTGATTATGCTGACATTGAAGAAACGGCCTTTGATCCTCAACTTGCACATTCTGCTATCAATTGACCACCACCTAATCACGCGCTTCTCTTTTTTTTTAAGCTTTATTAAGGAGATTTTAAGCCTTTGGCTAGTTCATATCCAAAAATCACGCGCTTCTGCATTTCGCCCATCACGATGAAAGCTGTACCCTGCTCATGTGTATTGCCGTAGCTCTGGTAGATGGTATAACCATCCCTATACGTATATACCGACGAACCCTTCCAGAAAACCTCCTGCAGCGCTACAATGTCGAACTTGTGGACCCTCAATAAATCGGAAAGAATACGGGTACTTCTCAAGAAATTGAGAAACTTGCAGTTCCATGTTCCGAGTTTCCAATAGTTAGTCCGTATTCGTTGCCTGGGTCTATGCCGATTGTTCCGGTCAGTATTTACATTGCTTGCTTCCTGTACTTTAGTTTTTATACGGGTGGCTTGTAAGGCCTGTCCCAGCCCCCATTGTCTCGCCGGAGGACCATCGTGCACAGCACTGTTTAGAGTCCCACGCTGACACCAGGACGTTGATCAGTCGCTCCTAACATGGAGAACAGACGCCGTTTTGAGCCACACCTCCATGGTGAACAGACGCTCGGAGAGTAGGCTGTGCGTGTCTTCGAACCGGACGTTTGTTTTTTTTCCGTGGAATTTTTTGTATCTATAATCGGTTGCTGATCTGGCCATAACCAGGCTCAGGAGACAATTTCGAGTTCCTCAGTGAGTTCACTAAGACAGAAGAAGCCCTGCGAGAGCTGCATCTCATTCTATTTAGTTCTACGTCCCTGTTATTTCCCGTTGAGAAGCTGTTCCGAAGACAAGTAGAACTTCCATGTTCGATCATTCATACCATCATAAGTTCCATCATTCGTTGAGTCGCAGCCTTGAACCTGACTATTGGCCACGAAAAAGCTTGCCAATGCACATCAAAAATCGACTACATACATCCGAAAATTTGTTTATCTCAAATCGAAGGAAGACATTCCGCGCAACTACCATAAACCGGATCTTCGTCAAGCTTCGTCTACAATTTGGACTTCTACATCAACACATGTCAAGTAGCCTTCATGTTCAATTGGCTGAACTTGGTGAGTTCATTCCATTTTGTAAATTTTTATCTTTTCAAACCAGTAACGTTGGGAGTTCACCTTTTTGTGGTGCGTTACTGGTATAAAATCTACCACCGAACCCTAGTCGTGACAACTTCAAACTAGGGAATCAGGATTTTCCAGAAATCCAAGGATCACATTTTAGTCCTTGTTACTTTTTATGACATGATAAGTGACAAAATTCGGGTCAATTTCAAATCAAAAATATTGTTTATGTTCATAGATTTCACATAATCCTTTTCCCTTTGTCCTTCTTCTTTTCCTTTCCCTCTTCTCTTTTCAGAAAGCGAGTAATGGCACTATAGCCATAAGTCATAAAAGGCTAGGACAAGAGTTAGTGCTCATGCCCCAACCGTCAGAAGAAAATGGAGCATCACTTAACCTTTCTAGATTTGATGCTTCCAACGATCAACCAATCATATAATTACCAAAATCGGAACGTACGGTACGAGATGTCCACGTTTCATCCATTTATTGGATTCTGAAGCATCGTGTTTAAATCTTCGATTTAAACAGGCCCGATGTTTTCTGAATCATCTTGCCCCTTAAATGCTGCACAGTAGGCCTGGCCGTTTTGATACGTGTGACACATCTTCGTGGTGAAACATATATCAAATAGACAAGAAAAATGATGTAGGTTTATATATCATTTTCCAGGATGCTTTCAAGAACTGGCTGTGTTGGTGTTAGATTAGATTAGATTAGATGAGAGACCTCCATGGTGAACAGACGCTCGAAGACTGCACTCTCCGGAGAGAGGAGTTCCCCCTTCCCTGTCAGCATACGGTCCCACCGGGGTTGGTTATCCGATCTTTCTTATGGTTACTCGTTCCCTAGCTGGCACCGCGGGGAGGTAGGGATAGGAGTAACTGGACCACGCCCACAAAGGTGTTGGGGTCTATTTTATACCTGCAGATACGCGAAATATTTATGTTACGCATTGTCCAGCCGTTTACCGTTTATTTGTAATAACAAATTCTATTTGAAAAACCTTACGATGTAATCCGATTTAATTCGAGGTACAGTACAATGGAAAAATGATTCATAGCATATAAGTCGGAAATTTGCATTCCATGCGATTTAACTTAAACATAATGCAATTTATGTCATACTTATATGCGATATTGATATAAGCTGTAGCTATTTACGGTACTGTATGTACATTAGACTGAAGCAAAATTTGAAATTTTTGCTCCACAGTGCTCAAACGGTTTCCAATCAGGTCCTGATTAGCCTCCCAAAATTTAAACTCATTTGGTAAGAAACTGACTTGGCACAAACTATTCGAAGTTTATATGGAAATTACTGTGGGAAAACCAAACTTTTTGTTCAATATCTTCTATCCATTTTCCCTATTGCTTTTTCGAAAATTTCTATAAATTTTCTAAGCTACAACTTTACTGAACATCATTTTTCGGACAAATGTAAAATTAAATTGTTATTAATTGTTTAATAGATTGATAATCTTATTGCATGATCAAGCAGCTGTTCTGTACACGCTAAGATCAGATAACCCAAATATAGGTTTACTTTACTCAAATCAGGCGTAAACTGCACGAACTCAGATATAGGTAAATTTTTTAACCCAAATATGGGTAAATTTAAATCAAATTTGCATAAAAATAAATCATTTATGGTTCACAAGAACCCATATATGGGTTAAAAAAATTTACCCATATGTGAGTTTGTGCAATTTACGGCCAATCTCGGTAATCTCTTTGTACCGCCTAGGTAAACTGATCTTAGTGTGTAAGCAACACTGTATTTTGCAGTGTGACATAGTAGTCATGATATTTGTGCTCTATTCTTCGCCCCAGAAACACCAATGTTGCCTGCTGAACAGTTGAATGAGCATAATCATAAGACATCAGTGACTTGAATGATTAAAAACTTTTGTTCCTTAAATTTGATTGAAAAGTGGTTTTGAACAAAGTTGTAGCTGGGAAAATTTGCTACAATCATTGCTATCGTTTTTAAAAGCATAGTGATGTGGTGAATTGTTAGATAAATATGAACAAAAACATAAGTTTTCCCATAGTAATTCCCATATAAACTTGAAATGGTTTGTGCCAAGTCAGTTTCTTACCAAATGAGTTTAAATTTTGGGAGGAAAATTTCAAATTTTGCATCAGTCTAATGTACATTGTTTTACGACTTCAATTTGTCTGGGATCTTCGTTGAAGCACTTCGAATAGACAACGGCCTCGCCGACCTGAACGCTAACAAGTTGACAGAAACGCTAGTGAAGGCATGTGACACGACCATGCCTATGAAACTGGAACCAGAGAACAGCCTGTGCTCAGTTAACTCATGGAACGAACGCCGATACACGCCACCGCCGCCGATTAAAGCTTCATACTCCTAGCACGAATACCATGACGTTTACTGGACCATTCTCCCATCGGTATTGTCCGAATCTCCGTTGGTCGGTTTGTGGTCGGACAGTTACGGCTACTCCAGGAGATATTCGAGTTCTTCCTGCGGGTGAAGAAAAGAACGTATGAGGTAGCTAGGGTGGCCTTGCTTATGTCCGTTCTCAACTTACTTCATCCCAATTCCAGTATAACGGCAACGTATTCCGGTTGTCTTAGTCGAAATCGAACGCGGTTCCTTGGTTGTTGCGATTCTTGTTTTGGGATGGAAGACAATGTTTTGCAGCGTCTTAAAATCGATGTCAGGACGAATTCATTACCATTATTTCAACTTTGAAACTAGTTTTTAAGCCAATTTTAATCGGATCAATGCATAAATATTGCATATCTATAAGTTAATTCAATTAAAATCCATCTTCGTTTAGTAATAATTTTGAGTGTACATAAGGCGCTCACAGTCGATGACGATGATTTGTGAGCAGGTATGCGTGACCACGCAACGATGATACGCAAATTGGTTTGCGAATTGCCAATCACACGGATTAATCTTTTCATTCGATTATGCCTTTTCATTTAATTTGCCGGGAACTTTTCGATTAATTTGCCGGAAACTATGCCAGGAAGAAACTTGAAAAACTGATACCAAGCGAATACCGAGTAAAATTACAAAATAACGGAGCGCGAAACAAGTTGACCGTACTTCTGGCTAGGACCAGTGCTGCATACTGTCAACAATGTCAATTTACGTAATATTGATCTTGCACTGAATTTCACTTCCGACACCGATATTCGTAGCAAGCATGATATCAGGCGGTACGGCTTTGATATTACTATGCATATAAATATCACTAGGCAAAAGTTGAAAATCTTACTTTTATCTCAATAAATCAACTTTTGTGTCCCACACCTGGACCCTACCTATCGACCCATCCACTCATGAACCAGGGACCAACCTTTACTTCCCTTCCGAAGGAAGGCGTGATCAGAGATATTACACCTCAGAACATACCGGCGTTGCCGACTGGGATTGAACCCAGGCTTGCTGGGGTGAGAGGTAATCACGCTTACCACTGCACCACCGGTGCCGCTAATGCTGCTGTAGTATGAACAAAATTTCCAAGTAAATAATTAATCGTTGATTCAAACAAAAAAAAATAACCTTGTTGACCTCGCTACTCAACCATTGTTAGTGTGGAGTGTAAGCTTTTATTTTCGAAACAAACACTTCCAAATAGTGATAACATTATCAACGTTATTCTCCTCATTTAAAACCATTACCCATCATGTGCTGCCGATTGCAATTCACATGAAGCAAACAGTTAAGAAACTTACGGTGTTGGTTATGGCAAGTACAATTTTCTGGTCGGGTTTAGATCTGGCAAATTTCTTGAATTTAAGCTAACATCGGAACATAATGCATAAATGATTTAGTTTAATCCATTAGGGCCGTATTGAACCACGAAGAAGAAGCAAATGTAACTGTGGGATTCCTACTAACAGGACTGAGTTGAGACGAATAACCTGACAAACGAAGCTCTACATTGTATTTAATTCAAGCTGAACATTGCATTAGGTCCTATGAAACATTAACAGACTCTCTTCGTCGACTTTCTCTTTGCATCCACACGGCCATGAAAAGACATTTCCCGGTATTTTCAGTAGACAGAGCGATAGAAGAATCTTTTATCAAGCATCCAATACGACAAACACAACAAGAAACGATTATTAAACGAAAGAGAAAGGCGGAGAAGAGAATCGATCAATGTTTCTTAGGACCTAATGCAATGTTCAGTTTGAATTATGAAAGATTGCTTTTTGGCGTTTCGGTTGGCTAGCACCAGTGTCAGGGCTCAATTCAAGTTCAAGATTATGGTTTGCTCAATCATATAAAGGGTGTGGCACTTCTTCGCTGTACTTCACGTTGCTGATTCAACTTCCCCGAAGAATTAATAATACATCAACCTTAATTTAACTCGTGCGCAAAGAATTTGATGAATGTAGTTGACCGTCTAATTTTTTTTATTAAGCCTATGACAGAAATGGGTTCCGTATGATGAAGAAGTGCTCCACGCAAATAAATCATGGCATTTACATTCACATTCATGTTCACTTGCAGCTTAAGAAAAATAAAGGAAGTAGGGTAAGTGTACCAGTTAAGGTAAACGCAACAGTTATGGCACTTTTTTTAACTCTCTATTTGTTCCAAATTCAAAATAAAATACATTTAATTTTAACCTAGGTGCTCCAGTTACTACAGTAACTTACCAGCCTTAATTGTTATTATATATATCTATGTGTTTTTACATTGTTCCTGCCTTGGCAAATCAGTATTTTAAACAAGGTTTTTTAAACCTGAATATCAGTATAACCATTGACATTAGAGTGATGCAAATTTTGAAATTTTCGCTCCACAATACTTAAACGATTCCAAATCGGATCCTGACTAACCTCTCAAAATTTGAAACCATTTGGTGAGAACCTGAGATGGCACAAACCATTTGAAGTTTGTATGGGAATTACTATGGTAAAACCAAGATTTTTGTTCATGTCTATCTAATAATTCACCATATCGGTCTGCTTCAAAAGCTTTCAACTTTACTTGTAGGAAATTTTCCCAGCTACAACTTTGCTCAAGACCACTTTTTGATTAAATGCAAGGATCGAAAGTTATTAATGGTTCAATGCACTAATGTCTTATGATCACGCTCAATCAACTGCACAGCAGGCAACATTGGTGTTTCTGGGGCGTTGAATAGGACACAAAAATTATGGCTACTATGTCACACTGCAAAATACAGTGTTGCCTACAGAGCAGCTGCTTGATCATGTCATAAGTTTACCAATCTCTTAAATAATTAATAACTATTTCCTGTCTCGTTTTACATAGAAACGATCTTGAGCAAAGTTGTAGCTGAGAAAATTTTCTATAAGAATAGCTATCGAGCTGTTTTGCAGCTCAATATGGAAAAAGACTAGAAGGCAATGAACAAAAAGTTGAGATTTCCCATAGTAATTTACATGTAAACTTCAAATGGTTTCTGCGAAGTCTGTTTCTAACCAAATGAGTTGTAACTTTTGGAGGCTAATCACGACCCGATTTGAAACCATTTAAGCACTGTGGAGCGAAAAAGTCAAATTTTGCATCAGTCTAATTGACATCTTAAAACTAAAAACTAACACTAAATCTTATATAAGCATAAAGGGAATTAATCATTGCAATTGAGAACTGCAACGATTTTTGCCTGAAATTAATAATTATTTTGTTGGACATTTGTCTAAAATTTTATGTACTTCGGTAGTACTTTACCAGGGAGCCAACTTCGTTCTGAATCCTTTGAAGTGCTTGTTTCCTGGAAGTGCAACAACTAGACCATATTGGCATAGCATAAAGCATGGCCGGTCTAAAAACTTGTTTGAATATTAGAAGTTTATTCGTCAGGCAAAGTTTGGATTTCCTGTTTATAAGAGGATATAAACATTTTACATATATCGCTTGAATGCCCTCAATGCGATCTTTAAAAGTCAAGTACCAACCCAAGATATTTCACTCGGTTTGACCAAGAAATTGAAACTCCGTTCATAGTGACTATGTGACTACTACTAGGTTTCAAAAAGGAAGCTCTAGGCTTATGTGGAAATATTATAAGTTGAGTTTTGGAAGCGTTGGGAGAAATCTTCCATTTTTGCAAAAAAATAAGAAGAGAAAATATCTAAACTTTTCTGCAGTCTGCTGCAAATAATACGGAGACTTCTTCCTTTAGCGGAAATGCCTGTGTCATCAGCGGACAAAGATTTGTTGCAACCCTGAACATTGATTATGTTTGATTCGCCTATGAACAATGATGGCAACGCCACTACATGCTCCATCAAGACGATCGTTTCTATAAATGAAGTAATTTGCGTTCCTTTTAACCTTATGGTCAGGAACGTTTCAGTTATAACGGCAATATGCACGTTATGAACTCTCAAAAAGTTAAATAGCTCGTCTTCATTATCTTTAAGAGACCAAGCATTCCAATTTAATATATTTAATGCTTTAAAATCCATTACTGAATTTCAAAGCCATAACAATATTGCTCGAAAATTTTACTTCCGTTTGAATAACATCATAATAACATCATGTAGATAGTTTTTAGCATATCAGTAATCATGTCAATTAACGATTTCTGTAAAATTTCATTTTAGGAGCAGTAATGCTTCCTAGGTCAAAATTTTCAAAATTTCCGTTAGAATTACGTTAACTAGTATTTTGATTTCCACCCGCTTCAATAGCAGCATAGGTAGCTCGATTTACTCGCTGAACATTGTTAAGAATTTGAAGGAGGGGTGATATTTGTACCTACGGTCGATAGTAGCATTTGTACCTCGCTGACCGTTGTTCGCAGCAGAGGAATTTGAACCTGATCGGAACGTGGAGCGTTTCTTACCTGTCGCTTAGAACGAGATTGTAGGATCGCTTTGCGAGTCTTACATTACCAAAAATTGGATTTGTGGTTTTCACCCCAATTTGACAGGACAGTCGTCCTTTGCGTGAAAGGAATCACCACAATTCATGCATTTAGCTGGTATGTAGCTATTTTTAGTTCCGTGACCCCATCCCTGGCACTTACGGCACTGGGTCCTCCAGTCTTCCTGAAGTGTTTCTACTTCACTCGGACATTGAGCATAAGGCTAGCTAAGTCCTTAAGGTTGTTTAGCTCACTAAACTTGAAGTCATATTTGATCTGATCCAGGGATTCACCATTGGGTAGATCTTTCATGACAACCTTGAACACACGTTCAATGTTGGTGTCGTAAGTAAAAAAAACTATGCTGCTTCTCAGTAAGATACTTGAGAAGACGTTTGAATCCGTCCAAGGATTCAGCAAACACACGGCATTCACCCCGACGCCCAATTTGCAGTGAAAACTTAAATTTCACGAAGTTCAAAAGTTTTGTGCGAAGAGCATGGAAATCGGAAGTGGTTATCACAATATCTTTTCCTCTGGGAAAATTTACTACAATTTTTCCTGGATGATGGATCATTCTCATCAAATTGATTGCTCAAATTAATTTCATCAGAAGGGGGAACAAGAGATTGCCCTTTTCTTTTGCGCTTAGGCACCATGGTGGCAATAAATTTTTTATCCAAATCGACTTCCAAGCAGATACTATAAGAATCTGCAGCAGAGGCATTCCACGAAGGTTCGCAAATTGATCCTGACCGATCATTTCCAATTAAGCTGAAACTTTGCACAGTTGTTCCTATTTAGTAAAGGTGCCAATTTGGTTTACCAGTTCTTCAAATTGAATCACGACTACTTTTTGAAAAGGGCCTGTGTAAAAATAGTACTAATGAGTTTAAAAATATATATTGCCGAAACGCTTTGTTCGATTGATTTGGTGTTATCAGCAAAGTTGTAGATATTATTTTGGCAATTGTGTAAAAAATAGACACTGTAAAAAATTTTGTTTGTTTCAATGAAAAAAATTATATTTATTATTAAAAAAGTTAATTTATCAATAAGTACATTTTTGAAAATTTTCGTTTTAAGCCTCATTGAAGCTCATAGAGTATGCTACTAACTGGCAAAGTTTAGTGATGGTAAACTCAAAAACAAAAAAGTTATGATTTTTTGAAAATTTCACGATTTTTAATGCAAATGTCACACATGTTTTTTAACCGTGTATATTTTTTCTAGAATTGAATTTTAACTTTGCACAATTTTCTGCAGACACCATAGCAATCAAACAAGCCGTTTTTGCAATGTATTAAAATGTTTATTTTATATGCGCTTTTCTACACAGGCCCTATTGGAAAAGTAGTCGGGGTTCGCTATTACAATTTGTAATAGCGAATCCCGATTACTTTTTTATTTTAAAATTTCAACTTAAATCCATAAAATACATCTTTCTGCTCTTTTTTCCTAATTTTTTATTCGGAAACCTTATGGACAGATGATACATAATTTATTTTCATTGTAATACACTTACTTTCTATTTTTATTTACATCACTTCTAAAATACATCGAATGTTTTGGCATCATTATCATTACAGTTTGAGTAACGTTTGGCTCTAATTTTATTTTCTGAAACAGGAATGTTGTGGCAAAACTAAATGATAATTTTGTTAATTCTTCTTCTTTTTTATTATTTGCCCAATTATAAAGCTCTCTTGCATTTTTATTGGATGTTCACGTTCTTTGGCCAAGCTTGCTCTAGTAGCACTGCGTTTTATTGTACCTCCTTTCCCATGTGATGTTGCAAAGAAATGCCATTCGGCTTCAATTCCATACTTTGATTTAAATTTACAAAGGCTAGCAAAGTTTTTCCGGTTCTTGTACTGTGACGTGGCTCCATCGGACATAAAATAAATCTTGTTGATATTTTTACTTTGGTTAATGCGTAAAAAACTTATCATTTTTGAAATAAATAAGTTAACAGCCACTGAGTCATGCCTTAACTCTTCAGAAATTATAATAAAACTTAAATGTTTAACTTGCATATTTTCTCTAAAATATACAACAAATGGATGAATGGTAGCTTGTTAGACATTCCAGTGATGAGACTGTAAAAAGCTGTAGCTTTCGGAAAAAATCGCAAGTAACTAAAAATTCACCTTCTTGCAAATTATTTCATGTAGTTTTCGAAAATTAGATTGCTGTGTTTTTATGAAATCATGTGGTATCAAACTTGTCAATTTCAAGCAGAAAAATGAAACAAACTCGTCTGCAGGCTTTACAATAGTTTCTAAATCACATCTATCCGTGATAAACCACTGTTCAAATGAAAGCTGATCAATGCATTTTTCCTCTAATTGTTTTAATTGTTGTTTCAAAGTCATCATTAGTAATCTTTTTTGAATGGCTTGTCGTTTTCCTTCTTTCTGCACAGACACATAATCTTTTTGACCAGGCATGGCCCGGCTTATATCATCATCTACAAAAAAAAATTATGACTGCCAATTTTGTTTCATCACTTAAGGCTGTGCCATATTTTGCGGTTTTTGACGAATTACCTTCCTTTATCAACTTAGCCTCTGTTGCAATATATCTACTAGCATTAGTGGATGCATTGGAAAACTTTTCCTTCATGTTTTCTAAAACTTCTTTGAGTTCATTCACTTCGTCAGCCTCAGGCGCGAAGTTGAAAAGATTCTTTCTAATACCTTCGTTGATTTCACGGTGCTTCTTTTCACGGTAGCGAACCTCGACTACTTTTCCAATAGGGCCTGTGTAGAAAAGCGCTTGCTTGATTGCTATGGTGTCTTCAAGAAAGTTGTCCAAAATTAAAATGCAATTCTTGAAAAAATATACACGGTTGAAAAACATGTATTTTTAATAAAAATGTAAAAATCGTGAAATTTTCAAAAAATCATAACTTTTTTGTTTTTGAGTTTACCATCACCAAACTTTGCCAGTTTGTAGCAAACAATATGAGCTTCAATAAGGTATAAAACGATGTACTTTTTGAGAAATTAACTTTTTTAATAACAAATATAATTTTTTTCATTGAAACAAACGATTTTTTTACAGTGTATATTTTTAACATTATTGCTAAAATTATATCTACAACTTTGCTCAAGAAACCAAATCAATCCAACAAACCGTTTCAGCAATATATATTTTTAAACTCATTAGTACTATTTTTACACAGGCCCTGTTAGAAAAGTAGTCGTGATTCAATTTGAAAAACTGATAACACAAATTGGCATCTTTACTAAAAAAGAACAACTGTGCAAATTTTCATCAAAATCGGAGCCGACAAATTAAAAAAAAAATTAAAAAATTCGTCAATCTGTAGAGAATTGCTCAGCAGTGTTGGCAAAATCAGAAATCAATTGATATTTTTCCGCTCTCATGCACTCGCAATATCACGCGTGGTATTGGAACAAAATATTATGCTTGATATTGATTTTACAAGCTCCTTTGATATTGCGAGACTATTCACAACGTGTAAAAATCAAGCTGGGAGTTGACTCGACACAAAAAGGGTTCCGTTGCACATCATTTTCTTAGAAAGTGAAAGTATAGTTTGCCATCTCTTTTTACTTTTCACCGGTGGCAAACACGAAGTGACTGCTACCAGCCGTTATGGAAGTTTCGGTTGCATTCGGGTGTAAATCAAAAATCATGAAACTCAATCTCACCACAGTTTGTTGAGATTTGCAGCTGCTGAGTTTTGTTAGCTTGATGTTCCGAGCTGCGATATCACAGCTTGCAAAATTAACCGCAGTTATTTGCTTGTTGATTTTTGTCTACAAAAATCAAGCGTGACCTTGGGCGTTGGTGAGATTTGATTTTTTGATTTTTTCCCAACACTGATCTGAAGGATCGAAAATGAATTATCCAAATCGATATCCATGAAGGATTACCTCGGGTAGGGTCCAAACAAGGATCGAAGAGGAATAAGGTAGAACATTTACAGGTGTATTGAGCACTGAAAAGTGCTGTTTAAATTTGTTGTAGCTTTAGGTAGTAGTAACACTTCCTTCAGCAAAAAGCAAATAGATCCGCACGGCAAGAGAACACGATGCCGACTGAATTATGGCACCAAACTGAAAATGGTGATCATGCAACCTGTTTTTGTCATTGCACCGTAAAATTCAAATTATTGTTTTTCAACAAAAAATTTCAGAGGCCAGTACTCTTTCGGTAGCGCAATCAAAAACTCGACTATACACTACGATATTGACAAAACATCTTTGGTTGCTTATTCGAGCTAAAAGTCATTTGCAAGGGAAACCATGTCAATTGTCAGTGATAATCCTGTCAGTGAAAATCCTGTCAGCGACGAACATGTGCAGTTTTTGTTATCATGGTGCCATTAAAGTGAACAAGCATTGTAAGCTGCGACTTACCTACCAGCCTATTGCTGGCCCGATTTTACCCCGGCGGGGCGGCCTCGAGCAAGGATACTTCCCCCAAAGACGTTCGGATTTGGGTGAAACAAAAGAACAAAAAGATAATGCAATTTTAGACGTCTATTATCCACTTATCTGTGTCCTCTTCCTCGCTGTTGCTGCTGCTGTTCGGTGGGGCCCTTCGATGACGGTCTGGCGGCGATTCTGCTGCTACAAAGCACGGCCTGTGCTGAGCGGTCTTGTTCTTCGGCTGCTTAGCAGCGGTCCTTGACAATTAGCGGGGCTCGTCTATTGAAACCCCCCCCCCTCCCCCCCGGTGACGTTGGTGACGAATCACCGGATTGCCTAATCGCCGTAGGCAACCCCGGCAGACACCGCAGTGTTTTCTGTCCAGGCGAACCCACCTCTGGAACTGCCTGCTTCGTCCTGCTTGACGATTAACTGCGGTGCCGAGACTGGCTCTATTGGCTGAGCCACCACAGTCAGGACGGCGGGTGTATACTTGATCCTTTTTGGTTAGCCAGGGAAGCAAATAGCTCCTGCTTCCCACAATGGCACCCTTTTCACTTGGTTTTCGCAGCCACGGAGCCGGCTTTCACTCGCGACGCGTTTGGGAAATCTTCCCAATAGGAGATGAGCTTGTTCTCGGGAAAATCGTCTCCGAACAAAAAAACACACGCTCACTCCACCGTGGCTTGAATTGTTCTCTCTGGATCTTTCACAACATCACAAAACAAAAACAAAACCGCCATCGCTCCTGCAACCGCGCTCAATACATTTATGTTGCTTTTTTATGATTCCGCCTTCTTTGCAGCGGGAGGAGCTTTTGGGACCTAACTTTATTTTTCTAAAACGATAATTTTTTACCTATCTAGCTAAACTAACAACATAAAAACCGAATAAAATAACGTGCAAAATTTACAAATTAAAATTATACAACAAAAACAAAGCATAACAAACACGGCACACGCTCGTGTGAAACACGGCTAAATTAAACTCGGTGGCAAAACTACACAAAACGGGATAAATTGTAACACGCAGGCTACAGCATCTATGCCCTTAACTGCCTGTGCAGTGTTGGAAAAGTTCGCGATATTTCATGAAGTTCACCAAGGGAAAAGTTCGTGAGTCATAGTGAGTTTTCGGGAGCTTTTCCATCACTGTGCCTGTGTAACAATAATGTGACAACCCTAATAAACAAATACCAAAAACGAACTCTCTCCCGGATGGGTTAGCTATCCCATAAATGGATTGAATGATTTCCCGATCACGTGGTTAAGGGGGAAAGTACAATTAGAATTTTTTTTTTCGAAAAAATTTTTGTTGGCTTAATTTACTCTATATGTATCTGGGAATGAGCATTTACAAGCATAAAGCCGTCCGGAACTTATTTAAAAAGTTATACGCAATTCAGTGAGTGCATGTCAAATGGCTGAACATGTCAAAGTTGAACTTTAAATGCTTCTACTGAAAAGTAGTGTTTTCAAAATCGCCGTGCAATGTACAGGTCAGAGTTTTCATTCAAATCGATTCCGGTTTTCTGTTTTACGTTCATAATTAAATTCTCCACAACATGAATAGAAAGATTGTTTAGATTTGTTTGTTATAGCATGTTTTTTTTTTTTATAAACAAAGTCGAAAAAAATAGGGTTTTTTAAATTTTTTTTTTCAACTTCAAATTTTTTTGTGAAAAAAACATTATTTTTACATACGAATTAATTCATGTTGTGCGCTGTACCTTCAAATTTAATGTCCTGTTTTTTTTTTGTTTCAGACTTGATCATGGACGTAGGGACTGACTGCACGGCGCGAAGTGCTGCTTTAAAAAATTGACTTCACATTATTTATAATAATTGGGCTAAATTGCAAAACTTTAAAAAAATGTCACTGATAATTAATCTTCATTAAATCCTTAATAACATACATAAAGAATCGCTAACATTCATTTATTTCCCTACTCGCAATCCACTCTCAAAGATAGGCCTCATTTTAGGCCTTCTAATTGTACTTCCACCCTTAAGCTCTCTTTTATGGTTATTTTAATTAGGGAAAGAATGCACAAAATTTCACTTTTTGCTACCAGTTGAATCTTTGATTTTGACGAAAATATGAATGAGATTTTGACGAAGGTTTTTCTGAGAATCAATTCTTCCAGTGACGATGTCATTGTATCAACAAGCATCAACGCTTGAGTCGGTTGTTATCGCGTTGCCAAATTTGCTAACACGCTGTTCAGGCTGCTTGTTTGACAACTTTAGTCGAGTTGCTATTTTAGTTAGCAAACAGGTTTCGCACCGGTTGTTGCCGGATTGGTGAAGTGAGCGGATGACGGGCCAGTGGGCGTGGGTGGGATGGCAGACGTCTTCCTTTGTTGGCACGATCGTCCGACCGTGGCAAGGCCACCTTGGTCAAGCCGAGAAAGGAAAACTCCTTGGTGATTATGACCTTCGTTTGGCCAGATAATGGAATTTGGTCCTTGACAATTAGGCTCGGAAACCGTTTTCAGTTTCGCGAGCCGGCCGTGTGCTGACGGTTCATCAAAAAGAGATCCTATTGGACGAATACATAATGAAATTACGGTTTTTGTTCCAGGGTGGGGTAATTAATTACCTGAACAATAATGATCCCTAACTTTTACCACTGCACTAAAATGCATCTTAGCACAAAGGCTCCTGATATTAGAAGGGGTCGGTTTTGGGAAATGGCCGTTCTTTTTACAAATTTCCATCACCCAGTCAAACTAGTTTAGCCATTTTGTATTTTGGTCTCTGGTGAACATAACGTAACTCCACAACATTTTCACAGCGGTACAGAACCCTATCACTTCTGCGGTATACTGCTGAGTACAAGAAACGAATTTGTTACCAAACGGTTACAAATAAGGAAAAATTAAGGCATCGTTGCATGCAATAAGATTTTGAATTGACTTAATTATTTATTATGACTGGATAATTTATTTAATGGTCATGCATTTAATTGTTCCATTAAGATAAATCCATGAGAAGTGTCCCTTCTAAAAATTATTGGGAGGCAAAAAGGGGCCATGCCCCCTCTAAGTTGGTGCCTATGGCTATGTTGCATTCTACTAAATATTTTTATTAGCTTTCAGGGAAAAATATCCAAGGAGAAATCAATCAGTTTTAACTTGCTAACGGCTTGTTTACCGACTCGACAAAAATTGAAAATCCAAATATTGAACTAACAATCGAACCAACCACCATGTGACATGACCAATAAGAAAGGGGAACTAATATCCTTTCCAACAAGGTAAACACATGAGAAATCAGTTGAAAAATTACCAAAGATATTACTTAAATTGGAATCATATAATTTTGGTTTGCTGCTCGAGGAGTCAATTAAAAACTGCATCATGCCATAACTAGTGCATTTGTGTAAGTAGCTCCCATAATTGGTACACCTCCCCTAGATGCATTCATAATCAGTCTCTCCAAACTCAAGCTTCTCAGAAGATCGCAGCTCCAGAGTGTCCAGAGAGCATCGTGCTCACATTGAGATCTCAGTTTCAGTTTCAACTTTGCCTACCGGGAGAAAGCACGTGTTGCATAAGATTGTTGTCGCGTGTAGTAACTAGCATTCCAATTACGATGAAACTGGTAGTATTGGTAATATTGTTTATTGAACTGACAGCAGCTCGTAAGATATCTTTATTCATTCATCTCAAATTTAACGTTGTAAGCAATGTGTTGATTCCTTGCAGAGTTCAACAGAATATTCTGTTCTTATAATGAGTTTTGCATTGACATTACCAAATGTCCCGCGTATAAAAACTACACCGAAGTTAAATTTCGAAACTGGCCGGAAAGCTTACGATCAATGGCAAGGGGCAATTTGTGCAACCAGGAAAGCGTCAACACAACGGTGGTACTCAGCGTCTGCTGTCCGTCGGTTATGAATAACAGGACCTGCGGCACTCAAGGAGACGATCGGATATCCAAAGGCCAAGTGGCGAAGCCATTCGAATTTCCATGGATGGCGCTGCTACGGGACAAAACTGGTGGATTTGTCTGCGGCGGAACACTCATAAGTAGTCGATATGTCCTCACAGCTGCCCATTGTACTAAGTATGCAGCTATGTATGTGTGAAAATGCTATTTTTTGTATTCGCTAAATAAATGCTGTTATGTTTTTGCAGAGTATCGGTAAGGTTAGGAGAAAACGACATCAATCAAGATGAGGATTGCATAGTTCTAGATGGCGAAAGAGAGTGCGCCCCTCCACCGCAGGACATTGCAGTTGAAATGAAAATTCAGCATCCCAGTTATAGCGATAGGTACAAGAAGAACGACATCGCTCTTCTTCGATTGCAAAAAGCAGCTACTTTGCACAATAGTGAGTATATTTGATAGCATCACTATAAATCAAAACTGCCAATATCTTCTTACAGGTGTTAAAACGATTTGCCTCCCGGACGGAACCCCAGGTCAGCGGATGCTGGAACCATCGTCCTACACCGTGTCCGGTTGGGGAATGACCGAGCACGGCACAATGTTCGACGTGCTTAGATACGCTGTGGTACCATCAGTCTCACTGGAGAGATGTGCCGTAAGCGTGCGTAATCTACTTTCTGCAGTGCGACTGGACACGAGTCACGTTTGTGCCGGTGGAATTGATCAGATTGACAACTGTTCCGGAGACTCCGGTGGACCGTTACAGTACATTTCCAATACAACGTCCCGGTTTGTCCAGCAGGGTGTCATTTCATTTGGAATTCGGTCCTGCGGAAAGGAAAGTGAACCAGGTGTGTACACTAACGTGGCACATTTTATCAGTTGGATCTTTGAGCATGTGGATGAATAGTGATGAACTTTCTTAAGGTGAAGCGGAACGTCATTCAACAATGGCTGTCTTTGCCATGTATATACATATACATACCACATATGCGTATGAAAGATATCTTCTCTCAAAAATATTAAATTAATGATAACATAGGAGTATTTTCGTATTTTTATTAATCTAAGCAGCGTCTGCACTTCTATTAGCAATTTCGCAGCGTCACGCACACATATGACGTGTTTTTTTGTTTATATTTTTTCTGTTGCTTGCCATTTTATTCATTCTAATCGACAGAATTGTCCAAAACGATTTGAAAACTACTCAGGTGTGTGTGACTATTGTCGGCAGCCTGTTTTTCTTTGGCAACCTTTCCATTTGAGCTGCGTGTTAATAAGCTGTTCTATTATCGGCAACTCGAAATCACCCGTACTTTGCAGTAAGTATATTTAATTTTGAAGAAAAACCTGACATAACAGGATGCTCAGTTGTAAAAATGCAATCAGATTAAAGCGGATGGACTAAGGCATCGTTTAAATACATTCAGCGAAGTGTTTTAGTGAGCATACAGTGATATCAACGTTTAAATTTAGCAATTTAGGTTGCCGAAAACAGACAAGAGGTGCCGAAGCCATCATGTACGTTACCTTAAAAAATGGGCCAGAACTATATGAACAAGATTTAGATACAAATTTTAACAGTTTTTTTTATCTACTAAGCGTGCGCGCATCTCACAACAGCAAAGCGATTATCTCCAAGATACGATTTTCCCCAACAGGAGCACTACCATAGAGGTAACACTCTCAGACCAGAAGGTTCCGAAGAAACGAGCTCAACTTTTTGACTCAGCTCTGGTACTCTCTTCGGTCCCAAGTTAATCGATGCACCCCTCGAAACATAAGAAAATCCACGAGCCCCTCATTTTATCTGTCAAAATTTCATAGCGAACCAAAGCAAACATAGTGTAGTACAAGAATTTCCGCTAGAATGGGGTACGTTACTCGATTTGCTTGGGACCAAATAGGCTAGTCAAGTAGTGAGCCAATTTAAAATCGTTAGTTTCGTATTGATTGTTGGCACTACTAAGTGACACGAAAGGTGACTAGCACACTGTAAATTGAACGTTTAGCAGTTGACAGCTGTCGAAATCAACTCACTATTGAGTAAAAATCTCTTCGATTCAGGGAAAAAATCGCTTTGCTGTTGTGAGAGGTACGCACGTTTAGTAGATAAAGTCTGGAACGCGCAAAAAAAGGTCAACTTCAAATTGGTGTATTTCTGTTGAAATTACATTAAAACTAACCTGAAATGCTGAATTTGGAAGTTGGGTGTATATACAATGATTGCTATGATGAGTTATCACCGTTTGCTCTCCAATTTTCAAAATGACGTCCAAGCAAAAGGAGCAGCGTGTCAAAATTTTGCTCGCGCAGCAAGAGAATCCGACGTTCTCACACGCCAAGTTGGCAAAACTGCTGGATGTGGCCAAATCGACCGTGACAAACGTTTTAAAAGTGTTCGGGGAGCGTTTGTCGACCGCCAGGGAACCTGGAAGCGGCGGCAATCGTTATCCGGACGTGGCAGCGACGACGAAGAAGGTGGCGGTGAAATAAAAGCGAAATCCTAACCTCTCCATCCGGGACGTCACTGGCACGCTCAATGTCTCCCATACTACTGTGCAGAGGGCCAAGAAACGAGCCGGGTTGTCGAAGGTGAAGGTGGCGAACCGAGATTACAAACAAAACACGTCGTCAAATCTGTATACGAATCTGGTCACAAAGTTCAACTGTGTCGTCATGGACGACGAAACTTATGTGAAGGCGGATTTCAAGCAGCTTCCGGGACAGGAGTTTATAAAATATCTCGTCTGGCAGGTCATATGCACGTGTGGTCTAAAGCGGCATTTTCATTAGCACGGGAACCATCATCAGATCTACGTCCAGGAGTGCCTGGAAAAGCGGCTGCTACCATTCTTAAAGCAACACCTGTGCTGTTCTGGCCGGACTTGGCGAGCTGCCACTATGGGAAAAAGACAATCGAGTGGTAAGATGCGAACAACGTGGTTGTGGTACCCAAAGACCACAACCCTCCCAAAATCCCAGAACTCCACCCTATCGAACGGTATTGGGCCTTGGTCAAACGGAATCTCAAAAAAAAATAATAAATACATGGAAACCAGCAGCAGTTTAAATCTAACTGGCGTTCGGCGGCGAATAAGGTCGATGAGACCACTATGCAAAATTAAATGGAGGGGTTAAGCGGAAGGCACGGCAGTTCGGATTTGGCAAATCAAAAGAATAAACGAACATTTTTTCCTTTAAATATATGAATTGAACCCTGGGGGCAGACAGCTTTTGATCATGAGTAATATTTGAGTTAATGTTGAGCAACTCTGAGCAACTCGAGTTGCTCAACATGCGATGCACGGTAACAAAGCAACCTTTTTGAGATTATTCCCCAACTGTCGAACAAAGACGTTCAACGGTGATAAATATTTCTCGCGTCACTTTTCAAATAGACCAATGTAACATATCCACCATTTTGAGAAAATCGAAGTTGAAGTTCGACAGATTATTATTTTAACTGTTTAAAAACAATACATTTTGCAATCCTATTTTTATTGTAGTCAGTGTATAATAACGTTGAAAATTCAGAAGAAACGGTTAAATCACAATTTTACTTTGAATTTCATGCTACAACATAGAAAAAACCACATAGGACGTTTTGACAAGTCGAGTTGTACATCGGACATGTTACATTGGACGATTTTTCTCAATGACATAATCAATGAGTGTTACATTGGACGTTTTGTCTACATGATACTATATTCCCTTTCACAGATTTCAGAGTATAGTACCTAACTTTAGATTGGCCCCGCCTTTGGAAAATGAGCACCAATCATGTTAGGCAGTCCGAATGACCGAAGTAACAAACAAGTAACCATCATTTCAAACTGTACATCATTTCAAACTGCAGATTGGACATTTTCGATCGATGATTTTCTTAAATAAATGAAAGTAAATTTGGATGGGTGTTTTTGTATCACATACAATGATAGAAGAGCAATAGCTTGTATCGCTTAACTCGATTTGTTTACATTTGTTACATTGGTCTATTTGAAAAGTGACGCGAGATTTCTAAATTTTGCTGCATCCCATTAACGAATGGTGAATCTTAGTGGAATACCTGCATACATAAAGAGAGAAAAAGGTGGTTTACATTGGATAACGATCCATAGATCCCATGACCTTCCTACTTCTGCGTGCCAATCCTCTGTAAGCCGTTTTCATCCGAATCTAGTACAGCCTGTTATCGGTGGACGTTAACCATTTGCATTTGCAGATTCAAAATACGAGCAATTTGCTCAAGTACAGTTTGAATCTCTGACTTTTGTCTGAATGCCCAAGAATTACTACTGATCTTTGAGGCAGCAACCTCATAGTTTTGCACTAACACTTGGGTATTCAGAGAAGTCTGTGCTAGAAAACTAATTCTGGTATTCATTTGATTGCTGGTTGCCATGATTTTCAGAAAAAATATCTATAAGCAATTCTATTTGCCACTAAGTTCGACCCGAGATTAAAAGAAAAGCAATGCATTGTCATCGTATAGCCGTATTTAAAATTGTATGTTTCAATCAAAACAAGTAAAGGTCCCATCCATCTTGAATTCTCAACTTATTCATTCTTATTTAAGATACTGCAATTTGTAATTGTAGACATGCAGAACCTCTGATTTGCCAACCGCATGGAGCCTCATAAAGAATGTTTTTCCGGGTTATACGGATGTCAGATGATCCATTTTTTACCTTATTTCCCTTTAAAGCAATGTTCTTTGATTACGCTTATCAGGGTGATTCATTCAATAGATTAAATAACGATTTGTGACAAGAATATAATACAATAATTCTCCTCCTCCTCTGACACATAATGTGTATGTACACTGTAGTTTGTATTTGTTGATGAATAGAAGGCCAGACTACTTTGATTAATTTTGCGTAATTATGAGTTACTCAAATTTACTCGGAGCAAAAATATTAACTTTGAGTACCTACAGCTGGCTTGCCCCTAGAATTGAACTACCAAAAGAAAAATTAAAAGATATGGTCTAGTTGGTGAGAGAGTGATTTTTCGGGGCGAGTTCAAACGTCGTCCACGAGTTTCACTTTTATGCTTTGCAGGACAAAGTGGATTACCGTGCGGGACCGAAATCCGTACAGCACCGAAATCCGTACACCCTGTTGAATTTATTTATTTATATGCATCACAACAATGTAAATATTATACATGAATACATATTCATGTTCATTCATGCATTAGCTTGATGTTTACGTCAACAATTAAGCAGTATGTCATACAATTAAAATAAGAAAAATAAAAACCTTATCACGTGTCGGGCATTTCTATCAATCGGTTGCGTTCTTAACGATTTTCTAAGAAAATCTCTCGGATTTACTTCCAGTTGTTAAGCGTATTTAAGTGATTTTTGCAAGTAGTTTCCTGAAGGTCGATCGGAAAGGTAAGTGTTTATCGTTTTATATCTCAATTCTAAGCAATGGATCATTCATATGGTATTTATTTATCAAAATTAGTACTGTACGGATTTCGATCCATATATAACAGCTGATTCTAAATCCGTACACTTGTGCATTCACAATGACGACTCCACTTCATCCAATGTTTTTCAGCAGATCATGGAAGCTAAATACACGCCGGAGGATTTGGAGAAGTCTGTGGCAATGATGCGTGCGGGGAAATCTTACCGAGAAGCATCCAGGGATTTTGCCGTTCCATTTACCACCATAAGAGATGCCGTATGGAATCGCTACTCTCTTATTTTATTCGTATTGTAAATGTTAAATTATTAATATCTTTTAATGAAGAACGTCAAGAACCAGCCGAAAAGAAAAACAGCGCAGCTCCTCTACACCAACACGCATATACAAATTACAGAGAGCAGACAGAAATGGGCAAGAGATCAATCCCAACAGTAGCCACCAGCGAGGAATGGCCGGAAATATACATGAAAGTGAACGGGAGAAAATTTATTAAAAGAACGCAAAGAAGCAAAGGATTGAGGAACGACAAAAGAAAAAGGTTGAGCAAGAGAGGAAGAGGAGGAAGAAGATGAAGAAGAGGAAAGAAAGCTGGAAGCAAGAAAGCATTATAACTTGAAAAGGCAATGGCAACAATGGAGAAGAAGCAGAAGAAAGCTGCGGAAAAGAAGCAATGAAAGATCTGCATTTTTATAATTATTACTCTCTTGACGTTTTAAATTAAATTAAGTTTTAGTCGTTAACTTACGTTTATTTTATTTTTCATGCACAAAACGAATAACTAATCTTTGATGTCAGTTAATTGTCTTTTTATGTTGGTTTCTAAGATGGTTGTAATTTTTTTTCACTTATCCGCCATTATAGAGTTATCATCTTAGGAACCGCTCATTCTATCGCTTGATGCTAGTGGGTTGGTGGAGCGTTTCCATTATCGGTGTATTAAAGATGTTTCGGCAGTCTTCTATTCAGTTTGCTATTATTGATTCGACAACATTGTCCAAGCTACACCGCCCAGTTTAGTCCCAGTTAATAATGTTTTGTAGCGTTGAGCTGTAGTGCCCCCAAGTTCCAAAGTATGGCGCATCTTGCACGTTATCACATGTCAAATTTCAAAGACTTCGAAGTTGTGATCGGAAGTAAACTCTAGTAATAATATTCAACCCAAAGCACTGGTATAGAATAAAATTTGGAGAAAATGAATCCTTAAGCATGATATTAGTTAGCATAAAAATCCAGAGCAGTCACCTTCTTAAATAAAAAAGAAATCAGTTACCTTTCCTTTGAATCGATTGGAGCATCAATTAATCTAACGCTGATATTACTAGTTAAAAAATAAAAGTAAAAAAATGAACTTGAACCTTTGATGAATGATTCTTATGTAAAATCGTACGCTGAATCCAACAATATAAATATCAATTATTTTAACGCTAAATTAGAGGTAAGAGATTTTTCGTTCGATCAATTGAACATCAATTGTCAGTGAGATTAGTGGTATTGTTATTATTTTATAGTTGTTTTTTAAGTTTTCCTTAGAAAAATTGAATTTTTGCTAATTTTTTAAGCAATGTAAATAAAAATGTTTATTGTGGTTCTACCATTACCCTCACGGAAAAAAATGTTGTAATGATCGAAATCAAATTTTATCACGTTTAATTCAGCGTTAAAATAATTAATATTACTTCATTACAGCCGGAGGTATTTGTGGTTTTAGTAAATACGTTTTTTTTAAAGTGATATTTAATTTTTTAGCTATATCTCAAAAACCATCCTACTGAGATTTTTTGAACTACATTTTTGGATTCAGCGCACGATTTTACATGGGAAATGACCATCAGCGTACAACGTTCAAATATGCTGTAAACTAGTGTATTTAAACGAGTATATCTGTTTTGGACTCCTAGCCAAGCAACTTCTGAAAAAATACTTTATTCAAGACAGCAACATATTTTTTTTCATAGATTTAGATCGATTTACATGCATGTACGGATTTTGATTCATGACTGTACGGATTTTGATTCATCCTCAACACAGTGTACGGATTTCGATTCAAAATTGTACGGATTTTGATTCAATCGTAGAACGCTGTACGGATTTTGATTCAAGAGATGTGCAATTTAAATACTTTTTTCTTATAATTAAAGGTAATTTTAAGACCTGGTGTTTGCAAATAATGGTAAAATAAAGATAAATGTATGGGGAAAAGATGTGATACAGAGCATAATGTGATAGCATTATTTAGTATTGACCGTTAATGATTCTCTCGTGCTTAGGTGTACGGATTTCGGTCCCGCACGGTATTGGAAACATTCATAGCAGACGGAACATTTACTCGAAAGCGGTTTTTCGAGTGCTGCCGCGAATTCAGCAGTTTCCTGGAAAACATTCCGTCTGGATTTTGGACGGCGCTCGTATTCACTGCCACAAATCTATTGTAGAATATCTTCGAAGTCTGGGTATCAATGTGGTGTTCTTACCAGCATACACACCATTTTATAATCCAATTGAGTACCTGTTTGGGTACGTGAAACGATATCTCAATCGTACTTACCAGGAAAACAGCAGCGATCAACTTGCAGCTACAATTTCTAATGCGTTAAACTATTTTGAGCACTTCAATTTGAGCAATGTTTTCAAGATGGTGGCTGTGGCTATTATCCTGGAGGAATTTTCGACGCAAGTGCTAATCAATAGGGATGCTGATTATACAAAGGTGCTAATTATTTCTGTATTTAATGTAAATAAATAGATTTAGTGTGTTGATTAGTCTATTTTAACTTCTATTCTCACAAAGACCGGTTAATATACATAATACTTCAAAACTCAATGATCTTACCGTAGCCCGGAGGACTGAGCGATATATACCATACGAGTGAGATAAACAAGCAAAATTAGAAGTGCAGTGGCCCCATAGAACGCTATTGATTCTTTTTGATAATATTCCACTAGATTCAGAAGTATGAAGATCACATACAGCAGATTTAAATATTGTTACGAATGGAGAGGCATATTTTGTCAGGGGATTAATAAGAGCGAGAAAGGTTCAACATCCTGAGAGGGGTGTCACATGTCAAATGAAAATCAATTTTTATTTTACCGAAGACAGCATATCAAGAAGACTGCAATAAGTTGCAGATTTTACAGACCTATCATGATCATGTTGTAGTTTCTCGAAGTTCTCGAAAAAAAAAATCATAAAATATTGAATCGTCATAAAGTTTGAGTGGTAGGGAATGTCATTTTGAACAGCTCGGATAATATGATTTATTATTACCTACCATTAGATCCTTTTTCCCGAGTAATGAAGAAAGCCAGGGTGAACAACATTAACACATCTGTTTATTGTGTTGCATATCTAATGGTAAACAGGATCTAAAACATATACGTTAGTTCAAGATGATCTACATCAATACAATCAGAAACTTCCTTGGCTAAATTCGTCGAAACAGATGATTCAATCGGTGCTATTAATTTCTCCATTTAATACAGTATGGTTTTGAACTCAATGGCATTATGCTGTAAAACAGTGATTCGTGAGTCCAGTTGCATTGTGAAGTTGATGTACGCTTCTCTCAATGCCGACGCACCGTTTGCGAAGAAGCCCACCACGTTCTTCGCTACTAGTAGTTCTGCATTTGACTTCTGCAGGATATTGTCTGGGTGTAGCGGAGCCGATCGAAAAATATGAATTAAAAAGTCTGGAGGCCCCAAGGAAATTTCGTGAAGACGATCTTGTTCTGGCTTTTTTAGAACATAAGTTTGGCCTTCACACGCTCCCATATCTAAGACGTGGAAACAGTCACCGAATATCTTAACAGAATAACATGAATTTCCTTGTCCAGCCAACCTCGCAATAAAGCGGGTGACAAAGTCGATGAGTTATAGTGCCTTTTCGCGATTTTGTCGTGTATAATCACAAACTTATCGAAATCATCAAAACAGGGCTTACTTTCCTTGAAATTTACTGTAAAGTCAATGGAAGTTGAAGTAGATGCTTCTGAAAGAGTTTCCAACGTCACTTCATGCTGCAAGTGTTTCAGCCCATACTTCCAAATCTCTTGCAATATGGTATCGACATCGTCATGGTCAATTTCAAGTGTCCCTAGTTGATCACCCTGCTTTTGACCCTTGAAGTTTTTTAAAGCTAAATTTATATTAAATTTGAATTTATAGCTGGGTGAACAGGCAGGGTAAAATATTGCTTTATCCGCTTTGATGACTGCTATAAATTTAGAATCAAGTCAGTCTTTCAAAATAAACAAGAAAACGAAATGCATGTTTACCACAGCTGTGCTTGATTTTGTACTTTTTGAACCTTTTGCAGCTGGTAGGTTAAGGCTCAATTTCTTCTTACTTGAACAATGCTGAAATTTATGAACGATGAAATGATGTTGTTTCGGAATCGGAAGGAAATTTATAATATTACCTCGGGAGCAACCTCCGAGAGCGCATTATTTGAGCTCAAATTCAAATCATCATTTTCCTCATCAGCTGCTTTATCCAAATCTTCTTCAATAAACTGGTCGAAATTAAAATCCGGAAGCACTAGTGTATCCTCGAGATAAACTTAGGAATGAACTGGTTCGTATCCTTCCATATTTTTTCCTTTCTGCGTTTTTGTATCAGTGTTTAGAAAGTGTAACAACTGTGGATTTGTCTTCTTCTTATTTGTGAAAATTCGAAGTATGCTAAGGTTTCTGTGAATTGGCAATACATGCCAATCCCTGCGTAAAAACCTTCCCTATATGAGTCTGGTTTCTTCATCTCCTCTGACATGGGAATATCAAGGAACTCTACACATTTAAATCTGTGCCAAGAAATTAAGCAGTGCCGAAAGCTGTGCCAAGCGTTGTGCCGATCCCGTGAGTATGACATGACAATCCTGAAGTTATAATGACTTTTCTGATTATATTTACGTTTTCAATTTCTCTAATGGTTCATGGCAAACATTTAGCTTCGTTCTCATTATATCGTGAGCGAACTATACGCCATCCACAAAAAACGTCTGCAGAAACGAAGGGGTAGTCTCTCATTTCCACCAGCTGCCTGTAAAATGCTTACCGACTGAAGCAAACAAAGAACTCGAATGCGCGTAAGATCAATCCCACCCCAAAATCAACATCCTCGAACCAGTTCATCTCATCGACCCAGAAGTACTTGACCTTGAAGACATCACTCAAGCCCACCGTATTGCTGTTTATGATGTCTCCTACCTCCACCCAATCACACACGTTCAAGCCTACCAAGCTACGATCTTATGCCACAACTTCCACAATGTACCACCAATTAAAACCAATGGCCTATGTACCACCGCACAGTGGGGAAAAATCGACCCAAAATCGCACATAATTAGACGGCGCACGGTAGGAGTTCTGCGAAATAGCCTATCTTATGGACTATTTTTTGAAACATGGTGATTAGATGTTTTTTTTTAATCTTTGCTGGTGGTTGAACAGATGTTTTTTGATTTATCGCTATAGTTTTGGACTTTATTGGAAGAGCCTGTATGAAGTTAGATTTATTTTAGTAAAACGCTCGATTTTCAACTTTTTACCTAGTGGATGAATTTTAGTCAAATTAGTGGCATATGAATGATCCTTATCACTACTAAAAATGAGCAAAATTTCAAGATGTTATGTTCACTTTATTTCAAGAAAATAAGGTTTTTCAAGAAAGAGGCGTTTTCCTTAAATGGCTCTAACTTTTTATAAACTCAACCAAATATGTCCAATACTGTACTAATAATTGATAAATGTATGATGAGTCAGCAGCCAAAAATTTAAAGACGTATCTTTTCAACTTGTGCGTTTAGAGCCGTTTTTCTAAAATTTAAGCACAGCTGTACGCTCAATTTTGAGATACACTGTATCTAAAACCTGCGCAATTTGTTTGGAATGATTTCATAACACTTAACAAGATTTTTTCTTTTCAATAGCCATACCCTTTGAGCTTTATAGATGAACAGTCTGGAGAGAGGTGCCATAAGAGATATAAGCATGCGCGACCATTTCTTGCTCGAAAAACTTCACCGGAAGACAACATTCTGGATATGATGCGGCTGTCTTTGGCATGGTCGGATCCGAAGATGTAACATCTGGAAGCACATTCCAAATGCTCAACCAGAAATCGGACTGCCGAGGAGGATTTCTCTAAGTAGCTGGCATTTTATTATACCAACACTAAAGCAACCGATGATTTTGCCGACGGCAATTTAATGGATTCTGATGGAAGCGATGCTGATGACGATGATGCGGAGTAAAACGAACTACGGTACTCGATGTTCGATTTAATACATTATTTTTTTCAAAGGTCCGAAAGGACCTAAATCTGTGTTTTATTATTGAGGAAATCTTCTAATGATGTTATTAGCTTTTATTTGTAGAGCAAACATATCCCTTTAGATGGTGTTACGAAGTGTTTGAGTAATCACATTTGGACAAAATGTTCTGATATTTTCCGATAAAATAATATTGGAATAAGATGTCGGGTAATCACAGCATTCTCCGGACATTTTTACATAGCTACAGAACAAGTGAGCGTTATATCGATGACGCCAATCTATAAAACTATAATAAATAGTTTGTTCAAGTTGAAGGGGTGTATTGGTTAAAATAGAGATTTCCAGAGGTCATCACTATTCGATTCCTTGGGTAAATCTACGAAAATTAAGTGCTTATACGTTTAAAAATTATAGTGTCAATTCAATTTACTTTTGATTTATATAGGCTTTGCCATTGGAGGAGACATCGGGCAAAATAGACCATTTCCTGAACTCTGACCATGATGGGACCATTATCATTCGATTTTCCGGACATTTTTACATAAGTACAGTGCAAATGTGTGTAATATTAATGACGCCAATTTATAAAACCACATGATGTATGAATTTGTTCAAGTTTGAGGGGAATATAGGGTAAATTGGAGTTTTGCAGAGGTCACCATAATATGGGGCTCGTACCATTCGATTCCTTTGATAATTCTACGATGATTAAGTGCATATTGGTTCATTGATTATAATACCAATTATAATTTCCCCTTGATTTATATAGGTTTTTTAATTTGAGTGGAGATCGGGCAAAATAGACCATTTCCAGAATTCTGACCACGACAGGACCATCACCATTTGATTTTCCGGACATTACAAACCATAACCATTAATGTTCTCAAACCATAAGTAAAAACGTTCTAATATAGTTCTCTTCCGAAAATGTATGGAGAAAACAAGAATTTGAAATGGTAATGGTTCTTAACAACCCATTATTTGTAAGGTCCGCTTCCTAAAAACCATAATACATAAGGTTAAAACTTTATCACACAAACGTTCATGTAAGGTTCCAAAACCATTTCAGTTAAAGTTAAGGAGGGATTATAAACAATTTATAACCATTATCGGTAAGGTCAATTTATGGTTCGCGTTTATGCGGGAATTCCGTCCAAACACATTGAATTGTCATGGATTCACGTTGGTATATGGATGCAGGCAAAAAATACGAAGAGTTAAGAAAATTAGGATCTAGATATTCATATTATGCGTACTTATCGATTTGGTTTTGTAGGTTTTGAGCTAAACTATCGTACCAAAAGTATGATGGATTCGGTCAAGTCGAAATCATTGATATATTTGATGTTTCAGCTCGATATGATGGAAATGGGCGCTTATGCTGAAGTAGTTTTTACCCTATTCAATCTTAAATGATTCCCTCACTTTACTGCGTTACGACGCGTCAGTTGGTTCGCATCAATACCAGTGGTCATCTCAACTTCAAGATTGTGGTTTGCAGAGCCTCTCTGATCCAAATTTGCTAAAACTATCAAGACATTCCTTCCGTTACTTCGATCGTCCAGCAAGAAATCCCAGGATACATACAAATATTGTCTGTTCGATTGAAAATCAAAAACCGGGCGCTGTTCAGAACTCAACCATCTCACTCTCGACAAACACGCAAAAAAAACATACCAATAGTGTGTAAAAAGCAACAAAAATATCGTAACTGTTCCAACCGCTGAAATAATCATTGAATCTGTTTTTTGTTTTGGTAAACAAGTTTCCCTGATTTTATTTACTTACCTATTTGATAAAATTCAAGTTCTGCATAAAAAATTCTCATTTCCCAAGTCATTTCTAATATAGTTCAATATTATGGTGAGTAATAGGGCAATAGGTTATTTTTGTTTTCAAAATGAGTAAAAACAACTTTGCGTGCATTTGTTGTTATTTTCGTTTCTAACAATTATTCATCGTTATCGTGGATCGTAATACTAGAAATATCTACCGATGATGCTGCGTTGGCTGATGAGCTACGCCGAAGTCATTGCCACCTCGAGGGCCATCAGAGCTCATGGCTACTATGGGCCAATACAATAAATTCTTCGCCAGCTCATAAGCAGGAGAATTAAGCGGAATCTCCGCCTATCGAGCTTTCGAAGTATTTTCGATGGGCTGCTGCGTCTGAAGCTGCTCGTTTACAATCACTTCACCGAGGAATGGTTGTAGCTCGGACATCGAATAGTGTCTGGTGTCACGAACTAGATGATGTGAAGACCGAAGTTTCTCTCGGAATTTCAATTCTCCAAGGAGTAATGCAAAAACTGGAGGTCATTACTTTTCGGGGTCATACTGAGTCAGAGCTTTTCAGTGCGATGGAATCTGCCACCCAACCGGAAGAATCAAGCTTGAGTCACTACTTGGCAGAGAAAGTCATGGATTGCACTGATATCGATCATGCGTAGTAGTAATACGTAGATATCGTTATCTTTGTTTTCATTACGTTTTCTCGGCTTTAAGAAAAATGGAACAATAAACGTTTTAATCCAGCTGATTTACAGTTTTATGGTTTTCTTCGAAAGGTTAGCTGGGAAATACATTAAAATCCATATATTTTGGGTCCAGAGCTAAGCCCTTTTCCGGAAGAAATACACCCCAGACATGTACCCACAATTTTCGAAAATATTGCGGCACTGATACACTTTGAAATAATTCATGGCTTCACAAACTTCCCCAAGTATTGACGCATTTTGTTGGTGGTATCTCCGAAGGTGCTTCTTAATTATCCCGAATATGATTTCAATGGGATTAAAAAAAGGACAGTGCGCAGGTAGGAATATGGGGATGATACCAACAGATCTCAAGTAACGGATAATGTGCGGATCGCAGTGGATGCGTGCACCATCTAGAATCCAGATTGAGTGAACTCCTGGATAGTTTTGAACCAGATTATTATTCAACGCAAACCTACGGCAGAAGTCAAAAAATTTAAGCCTGTTAATAGTTCCTTCCGTCCAAAAACTATCCAGCATTCCACCCAATCTAAGAAAACATAGAAGTGAAACTCTAGGCTTTCTAGAAAATTCTCCTTGGTAGATCAGTTTTTGTCCGATCATCCCATACCCCTTCCTGGGTAACATGTCCTTGTTATCGAATGACACTTCGTCCAGAAACACTAAATTATACAAATCCCACCGAATTGCGAGCAATTCCTGAACTAATCTAATTATCTCATCGTCTCGTATCTGCATTGCCCACCTTTCAATAGTTTTCCAGCTAAGTCCGGCTTCATGTAGGATGGTACAAATCGACGAAACGCTTATCGAAATTTGAAAATATTGTTGAAATCTCTGTTTGGCTTCATCGAGAAACAGGATTGGTTTGATCCGGTAGAGTTTCACCAGCCATTCTCTCTTTTCGAAACAGAATTATTTGTAAATCCGTTCACGTTGTTTCCTTCTGAACACTCCATCACGTTCGTATCGTCCAAACCAATCGTAGATGGTAGAAATTGCCTTCCCGTAAATTGTAGCTAAATTCCTCTTCGAAATGCCAAGGAAATAATGGCCATAAAGAGCATGATACACTGTATTACAACTGGCATGCTGGCGCCGGACGTTGTGTATAATAGGATTGGCCATTTTAAACCGACCTTGAACGTAAAATCTTCTGGTTCTATAGCAATTTCCTCTACATTTTCAAATAGCAAACTCGTTTTGTGTGATGAACTGGGAACAAACAAAAATATATTTACAAATGAAAGCAGATTATAAATAAATAATATCATGACCGAACTGTCATGGGTACAAATCTCGTGATGACAGTTAATTCGGGTGTGAGTCTCACGTCGCGTGTCTCACACGCGCGTTCCGATTTAGTGGGCGCGCGACAATATACAATTTCAAAAAGGTAGTTATTCATAATCTGTATCTCCGAGAGAGAGAGTTTTTCAGAAGAGCGCATTTTGAGATCTCATTCTATTTTCAACCTAACCTACCGGGAAAAGCACATGTTGCATAAGATTCTAATCGGGTGAATTAACTGGATTCCATTGCAATGAAACTGGTTGCATTTATTGCAATATTCATTCAACTGGCAGCAGCTGGTAAGACAAATTTATTCATTACCTCAAATTGACTTTGCCAGCAATGCGTTAAATCCTTGCAGAAATTACCAGAACATACTGTTCTAGAAACGAGTTTTGCATCGACGTAAACAAGTGCCCCACGTATGCAAATTATACCAATGTTGAATTCCAATTTTGGCCCACACTGGCGAAGAACAATTTGTGCAATGAAGAAACTGTCAACAGCACGAAGGTGCTCAGTGTCTGCTGTCCGTCGGTTATGAATAGCAGAACCTGCGGCATTCAAGGAGATGATCGAATATCCAAAGGCCAAGTGGCAAAGCCGTTCGAATTTCCGTGGATGGCACTACTACGGAACAAACAAGGCGAATTTGTTTGCGGCGGAACGCTCGTCAGCAGTCGATTCATCCTCACTGCTGCCCACTGCATAAGGTACAGATACATGTAAGTGTGAAAATGACAGTTGAGGTGTTTTGCTGTGAGATCCTTATTCTCGTAACCACTTCGAAACATTAAGTGCACAAATGTCAGCTGCACAATGAAACTGTTACTCCACGTGTGCTGTACTGCAGCATACATGAAGTAGCAATTACAGGTGAAATGGGGCATTCATTTAAGAGATGTGTGTAATTGAAAATTCGAAGGAGAAGTGCATGTATAGCCTACGTGGTGGCCTTTTGTGGACGACTCTACAAGGAATCACCTTAAGGGAATCAATTCGGGAAGTAAATGCTCTTATTCTTGCAGCGTATCGGTAAGGTTAGGAGAAAACGACATCAACCAAGACGAGGATTGCATAGTTCTTGATGGCGAGAAAGAATGCACCCTTCCACCGCAGGATATTGCAGTTGAACAGGAAATTCTACATCCGGAATATAGCGAAAGACACAAGAAGAATGACATAGCTCTTCTTCAATTGCAGAAAGCAGCTACCTTGCACCACAGTTAGTATATATTTGATACCATTTCTATGGATGAAAAACACGCAGTATCGTCTTACAGGTGTTCAACCGATTTGCCTCCCAGACGGAACCCCTGGTCAGCGGATGCTGGAACCAACGTCTTACATCGTGTCCGGCTGGGGTTTGACGACCGAGCATGGTACAGCGTCGAACGTGCTTAGATACGCTGTGATTCCATCTGTCACACTGGAGAGGTGTGCAGTAAGCGTGCGCAATTTAGTTGCTTGGGTGCGACTGGACGAGAGCCACTTTTGTGCTGGTGAAGTTGACCAGATGGACAACTGTTCCGGCGACTCCGGTGGACCGCTGCAGTACATTTCCAATAGAACGTCCCGGTTTGTCCAGCAGGGTGTAGTTGCATTTGGAATTAAGTCCTGTGGAGAGAAAAGTGAACCGGGAGTGTACACCAACGTGGGGTATTTTATCAGTTGGATTTTTAAACATGTGGATGAGTAGCGATGAACTTTCGTTAACATAATAAATAGATACCCTCCGTGTGTCATTCACTTTTGGATACTCCATTATTTAATCCATGTCCTGTTATTTTAGATACCTGCAGTCTTCGGGTCTGAACAAGTCAATGAGAGGCGCATTATGTCTTCCAAGTTCTTCTCTGGCGACATTTTCCGAGAAAGATGCGTTCGGCCATATCTGGACCGTTTATGGCACCTCCCACCGGTTTGCTCAAAGAATGAAAACTGCTTCCAAATCTGCTTCCAGAACTTATCATCCTGAGGTTTTCTACCAACTCCTGGCTGATTTCCAAAATGGCGGAGAAGTTCTTTGGATCAGCGAGGAGTCTTGGAGCCGTGTTTCCATTATTGGATGAGCTGCTTCCAACGATTTTCGGTCTAGTTACTAAGAGTTTAAAGTGGCCCTCGAGCTGTCTGGTAATCTCATTTCCTTTCTCCTTTACTTTATTGTCCTTTTGTGCTGGATGTCCAGAAATGAGCAGCTAAACAGAGACCCGAATCAGCCATTCTACATAATTCAGTCGACAATGGTAAAAAGACGGTGTAATCCGATCGTTTGCATTAGTAATTTTGCCGTCAACCATCGAGTCAAAATGGCGAAACCGTGGCATTCAATCTCGATCCTTGCTGAATGGAGAAAAGAGCAATGAGAATAAGAAAATGTTATAATATGAGAGATAATACCTCGGGTAACATGAAAAGCCATGTGTGTCCGTTTCCTTGGTCCCTGTTGAGTAAAGTTGAATTACGTTGTTTGTTGATCTCGAGGCTCTCTGCAACATCCAATTTCCATGGTGATACGGATCCGAAAAATCGTGATGTCCTCCGTCGATAGTTGGTGGTACTCTGTGAAGATGTGTTCTGCAACCTTTGATTTTAAATCATATGTTAGGCCTTTTTCCTCTTGCTTTTTGGCCTTATTAACCTCAGCTATATGTTCTTTAAATCTAGTTGCTAAAGTTCTCTTGGTTTGTCCTACGTATACTTTGTTACAATGATTACAGCTTATTTTATATACACCTGCTTAACCTAAAACAGTAACTGATTCAAACAATGATTTTAACTGGTTGTGTCTACTGGTGAAAACTAAATCTAATCCGAATTGTTTTAACTGTGGTCTTAGCTTACAAGTAATATCTTAATTAAATGGAACGGACACTCATTTCAAGCATTCAGGTATCGTTGAGAGTGAGGGTTGGTGAGTACTAATCTCCTTAGTAGAATTCACGTTTTTTTTTTATCGATAATTGCCTGGATTGTGGTCTACTTGTATCCGTTGAATCTCACTGTTTCGAAGATGTACATACTGTAATTTCTTAACCTTTCCTGTATCACTGAGTGGAAGAGTCTGCATCCGATGAATCATGTGGTGGATGGCGGCCTTTTTCTGCTGGAACGAATGGTTGGAAGTATTGGGGATAACTCTTTTGGTGCTTGTTGGTTTCCTATAAATTTCGTATTCAAGCGAAGATGATGATGACGATTCTCTGATGACTAGAATATCGAAAAATGCGAGTTTCCAGTCCTTTTCTACCTCGTGAGTGAATTTGATATCCTTGTGAATTCTGTTGATCTCATCTTAAATTTGTGGAAGGGCTTCCCGTTTAACTACGCTGAAGATATCGTCAACAAACCTGCACCAACGATTTGGTAATAGTCCGTTCTCCTTCAGGATTGTCTCCAAGTTGGCCATGAAAAGTTCACACAGAAAGGGGGATAGGGGGTTTCCCATTGCACAGTGGTTCCCCTTAGAACAAAAGTTGGCCAAAACCTCAAAATTGTTGCTAATAGGCAAAAAACAGTTGAAATAGATGTTGAAAAATTAACAATCAAGACGTCACAAAAAACAGTAACGTAGAACCAAAACCAATGCACAATGGTCCCAACGCCGTATTTAGGAAGACAAAAATGTTTCTTTAGGTAACTAAATGATAGTGGGCGGATGTGTCCGTCATATGTTTTGCTTAGTCTAAATGTGAAAAAAGTATATTCGTGCTAATTTTTTATCAGAAACTGTCACTAAAACCAGTGCAGGGACTATCCATTTAACGTGAAATAAGCCGAGGAACATTTCTTCTGAAACAACCAAGTTGATAAACACATTATTCTTCGCTATATTTGAGCAAAACAGTAACAAGAAACATTACGATTTTTTTTTTAATTGTGATATCGCTACACTATAAAAACCATAAAAAATATATACAATCAACAGAACTGCACAAATCATTCAATTTAAGATACTCTTAACATGTAAAAATGATAAAAAAATATTGAAATAAAAAAATATTAACTTTAATTTTTGAGGTTTTGGCCAGCCAGGAACCACTGCACAGTGGTCCAGAATGCAGATTTAGGTGGAATGATATGTTTTGAGCCTGAAATTGAAACTTTAGACTAAAAGTCTTTTCTACAAAGTTGTTCCTTATAGTTAGGCCCTCATTTTTATGACAATGAATTCTAGGGTGGTTCCTATTATCATTAAAATCAAAAATCTAACTTTTTTGTTTGAATAAATTAAGGTATACATTCTTCGACAATTATAGCTGAGCTAATTTCAAGCAACTTTGGTCAAAAACAACTTTTTTGTATCTCTTAAATTGGCCGATTTAGAGCTATTTTCTTGAATTGAGTTAGGGTGGCTCTTATAAAAACAGTTTGTTTGCTCTAGTTTTCTTATTTCAAATTTCTCAGCAAAGATGTCTTCAAATAACTTTTAGACCTTAAGAAGGTGCAAATTTTTGCTGCACAAAGTTTGTCAATATCTTTCGCCGATCAAGAGTTATTGACGTTTTTATACTAAAAATATGCACTTTTCAAATGTTAAGATCTCTGGTTGGGGCAAAAAAAAAGTTTTATTACGGCATTTGAAACGGCGTATGTTATTCTCAATAATGTGACAAAATTGGAGGTATTTTATTTTTTAAACTCGTATAAAATCAATTTGAATTTGTTCATATTTTTTAATCTATTTGGGTATATCTTTTTTATTAGAAGAGATACAGGCAACAAATTCAGCTATAAAACATTCGTCTTAAAGAGTTTTAAAAATCTCTAAAAGATAACTTTCATGATAAATTTCAAATAAAAAAGTTATTGGCAAAAGATGGATTTCATAGGACCACTCTAATGACAAATTTATATAAAATGTGCTAGTACATTTGTTTCAATATTTGGACATTAAGTGTCCTGAAAGAAGTTTTTGTTCTTAAAAATTCCCTTCTTTTGGTGTTTGCAAACGTCAGGGTGGTCCTCAAATAAGGGAATTTTTAAAACTAACTTTTTTGTTTTACAAAATAAAAACATGTGTTGTTTAAAAACAATGTAGCTAAGATAATTTCAAGCAACTTTGTCGAAGAAAATTTTTTTCTATCTCTTAACGTTCTCATTTTGGAGTAATTTTTCGGGTGTTCCTGGAAAAAATAGTTTTTTAGCAATAACTTTTTTATATGAAATTTATCATGAAAGTTATTTGCTAGAGAATTTTAAAACTCTGTAAGACGAATGTTTTATAGCTGAATTTGTTGCCTGTATCTCTTCTAATAAAAAATATATACCCAAATATAGTAAAAAATATGAATAAATTCAAATTGATTTTATACAAGTTAAAAAAATAACATACCTCTTTTGTCATATTATTGAGAATAACATACGCCCTTTCAAATGCCTTAAAAAAACTTTTTTTTTGTTTGCCCCAACCAGAGATATTAACATTTGAAAAGTGCATATTTTTAGTATAAAAACGTCAATAACTCTTGATCGGCGAAAGATATTATAAGAAAACTAGAGCAAAAAAACTGTTTTTTTAAGAGCCACCCTAACTCAATTCAAGAAAATAGCTCTTTAATCGGCCAATTTAAGAGATACAAAAAAGTTGTTTTGACCAAAGTTGCTTGAAATTAGCTCAGCTATAACTTTGCCGAAAAATGTATACCTTAATTTATTCAAACAAAAAAGTTAGATTTTTGATTTTAATGATAATAGGAACCACCCTAGAATTCATTGTCATAAAAATGAGGGCCTAACTATAAGGAACAACTTTGTAGAAGAGACTTTTAGTCTAAAGTTTCAATTTCAGGCTCAAAACATATCATTCCACCTAAATCTGCATTCTGGACCACTGTGCACTGTGCAATGGTCCCAAAGCCGTATATAGGAAGACAAAAATGTTTGCGCTAAAACCGTTGATTTTAGGCATATGGTGTCTTGGGGAAAGTTTCTTCATATTTTTTGGCCATTTTTTTTATGTTAGTGAAATTGGGGTGGTCCATAAAATTGGTGAATTGAATATGTGATTTTTTTTTTATTATGTGAGATAGGCCAGTGCAATGTTCTAGAAAGTTGCAAAACAATCAATTTGCGGCACCTTTGCTCAAGCCACCAAACTCCCATCTATTATGGTTCATGAGTTATGATGTTTTTAAGCAAGCAAGTTAGGGTGGCCCCTGAAAAATTCGTTTTCTATGCATATCTTTTCATACGTTCATTTCTCGCAAAACAAATGTTCTAGACACTTTTAGAACTTTCAATGGCAAATATTTTTGCTGAAGCAACCAAGTGTGTGTGTGTGTGTGTTTGTCATCCTCTATCCCTCACTCAGCCGGGGGCGTTGGACAAGTAGAACTGCGAATAATTTGATCAAATCTCATGCTCCGTAATGGTGCCCTTTATGTTGTGAAGACTAGTACTTCAAAAAGAGTAACTTTTGAGGCAAGACAGGGTGTCCTCAACAAGTTAAGGGAACAGGATGCACTAGATGTCCACAACAGGTACAGCAAAACATCACATAGACGCCCTTATTCACGCTAATTACTCAAGGGGTAGAAGGTCAAGAAGAGCCACCGCCGCCAACTAAAGCTTGAACCGGGTACCTGGGACTCCCACGATATACCCGCGGCAATGGCTAGCAGACGATGCCCTGTGCGTATTTAGTATGTAATATGTTTGATTTGGATACACAAAATGCTTGAAGCCATGCGTCATCTAAATCATCATTTGCATCACCACAAATACACTTTTCAACTATCTTCAACTGGAACGTACTCACCAAATCACTACACCCGGGGTGCATTCCCGATACTTCCACGCATATTTTTCTCTAATCATCTCTAAACAATTTTTGCTGAAGCAACCAAGTTGCTATCTTTTTTTTTATTGGAAAAATAAAGGCGATTTTTTTTCAAAAAACTGGACTTTTTCAATTGTCAATATCTTTAAAAGGATAAGACCGATTTTCAAGTTTTTAATTCCATTTGAAAAGCCAGTTTTTTGAAAAAAATCGCCTTTAACTTTCCAATAAAAAAAAGATAGCAACTTGGTTGCTTCAGCAAAAATATTTGCCATTGAAAGTTTTAAAAGTGTCTAGAACATTTGTTTTCCGATAAATGAACGTATGAAAAGATATTCATAGAAAACCAATTTTTCAGGGGCCACCCTAACTTGCTTGTTTAAAAAAATCATAACTAATATGAACCATAAGAGATGGAAGTTTGATGGCTTCAACAAAGGTGCCGCAAATTGATTGTTCTAAAACTTTCTAGAACATTGCACTGATCTATCTCACATGATAAAAAAGTTCCCATTTTCAATTCACCAATTTTATGGACCACCCCAATTGGCCAAAAAAATATAAAGAAACTTTCCCCAAAACACCATAAACCTAAAATCAACGGTTTTAGCGCAAACATTTTTGTCTTCCTAAATACGGCTTTGGGACCATTGCACAGTGGTCCAGAACGGAAAAATACATGGAAATTAGGTTTTCCGCAAAATCTACTGGTTGTAGCGTTTTGATGTTTTGGAAAGAATTGTTGGTAATAAAAAAGCGCATATTTTCATTGGATCAGTCATTAGGGTGATTCAGTTTTAGGGTGACTTTGAAAATCTAACTCTTCAGGGAAATTTTTGGGAACTTTTTTTACTTCTTCAAAGTTGTAGAAGATGCAAAACCAAGCAACTTTGTAGAAAACGTCAAATTTTTATCTCATCATCTACGCAGTCTACGAACTGAAACAACTAGAAGGTTAGGGTGATTCATGAAAAAAACAGTTTTTTGACCATAAACTTTTTTGCTTTGTATTTAGAGAAAACTATTCTTGAGAACACTTTTAGAACTTTAAAAAACACACATTTTGATCACGCAATTATGACGTTTGGACCACTGAATCAAAAGATATAGTCATTTTAAGGTTTGAATCAAGTATTTTTCAAACTAATATGAATTTAAAACGCGCAAGCCAATTGCAAATCTATTGAAAGTACTGGAAAAAAGAAGTTTTATTCTATATTTATTGAAAAAATGGCTGAGGTACCATTTTTTTATCTCGAGATAATTGAATAAGAAAATTGTAATTTTTTAAGGAAAAAAAGCCATAGAACATGAATAAAAGTGACAATAACCGGTCATTCACCGAAGACAGTAGAGTTTTACCGGGTTTTTGAACAGCAGATCAAGTTGGTAAAATTTTCCAATGACCGTTAGACGTGAGAAATCAATAAATTTGACAAATTTTATTTTTTATAGCTAAATGCGGTAAACTAAACAAAGTCTGTTCAAGTTCCGAACACTTTTACGAATTATTGGATTTTTCAAAGATTTTCCAACTATTATCGAACAGTTCTGTAATTCAAAATTTACCGATCGGTAGAGGCCTGGATTAGTGTGCATAACAAATGAACTATGTTTACCAATGAAATCAAATGAAAACTATTGTTGTTGATATTTTATGTAGCTGGTTTTGTCAAATTTGGTGAAAACAAGCTTACCGAAGACTTAAATGGGCAATAAAGCAATTTCTTTTACATTTTTGTATAATTTTATTCATAAATATAGGGGTGGCACTCTTGCTCCGTGTGCGTTTTAAGAAAATTAGTTTTGGCCAATTATAGCATAGAGGTAACTCTAAGACTAGAAGGTCCCGAAATAACGTGCTCAACTTTTTGGCTCAGCTTTGGTACGCTCTTCGGTCCCAAGCTAATCGATTCACCCCTCGAAACATAGGAGAAAACCAATAACTCCTCATTTTATCTGTCAAACTTTCATAGCGATTCAAAACAAACATTGCGTAGTACTAGAATTTTGACTAGAATAGGGTACGTTAATCGTTTGCTTGGGACCAATAGGCTACTAAAGTGGTGAGCCAATTTAAAATCGTTAGTTTCGTATTGATTGTTGATTATAGGGAATAGTAATATATTCTTTCTTATTGGTGTTTCAATATTTCATTATTAGTGATGCCTCAATGCAAGAATTGTAGAAAACAATATTGGGAAATTCCAAAATCCTTATTTTATGATGTCTAATTATTATAAGTAATTTTTATTTTTGACACATCAGCACAAAATGTTGTTTTGCAATTTTTGTAATACTTCATTTTGGACAGAACTTTCCATAATGCTGCATAGGAACACCATTCATAGTGTCATGGGTGAATTAGCATTGAAAACATGTTTATTTTCAAAACTATAGAGGGTGGCACTCTTGCCCCATATGGCACTCTAGCCCCACCCGACCCTTCTTACGGTGTGTGATGTGGGTGTGTAGTGTGAGGGGGCTGGCCGGCGACTTTGGGATCAAGCTTCTGAGGGGTTGATGCTGCTGGCGATGATGGTTACAATTGGGTGATCTTCGAACTCGCTTCCAGCACTCGTTCCACGACGAGCTGGGGAAACTACAGGCTTGTACGATCGGTCCACGTTCAATTTTGTTTTAGTTCATTTTATTGATAACCTTGGTCGTTATTAAAAAAAAATAAACATTAAATAATTGCTCAATCACAGCAACTAATTCCCTTTAATCTGTTTGTATCCAAAATTTCAGCTCAGAAAGAGTTGTCAAAACATTTTTTGTGAGCAAACAGCTTAGATTAGTTTTCATTATTATTTTACAATAACTTTTAGTAGTTTTTAGGAGGAATGACCGGTTATTGCCACTTTTATTCATGTTCTATGGCTTTTTTCCTTAAAAAATTACAATTTCTTAATTCAAATATCTCGAGTTAAAAAAATGGTACCTCTGCCATTTTTTCAGCTAATATATAACCAAACTTCTTTTTTTTTCATTACTTTCAATAGATTTGAAATTGGCTTGCGCGTTTTTAATTTATATTAGTTTGAAAAATACTTGATTCAAACCTTAAAATGACTATATCTTTTGATTCAGTGGTCCAAACGTCATAATTGCGTAATCAAAATGTGTGGTTTTTAAAGTTCTAAAAGTGTTCTCAAGTATAGTTTTCTCTAAATACAAAGCAAAAAAGGTTATGGTCAAAAAACTGTTTTTTTCATGAATCACCCTAACCTTCTAGTTGTTACAGTTCGTAGACTGCGTAGATGATGAGATAAAAATTTGTTGTCTTCGACAAAGTTGCTTGGTTTTGCATCTTCTACAACTTTGAAGAAGTAAAAAAAGTTCCCAAAAATTTCCCTGAAGAGTTAGATTTTCGAAGCCACCCTAAAACTGAATCACCCTAATGACTGATCCAATGAAAATATGCGCTTTTTTATTACCAACAATTCTTTCCAAGACATCAAAACGCTACAACCAGTAGATTTTGCGGAAAACCCAATTTCCATGTATTTTTCCGTTCTGGACCACTGTGAATTGTGCATTGTGCAATGATTGCTAATAACGCCGACTGAGCGTATCCTTTGGCTTATCCTACCCACTAACAAAAATACTCCTCTCGTGACATTTATGAGAGATCGTAGAGTTCTCTGCATCTTTTTGAAGTAAATGGGGGGTTAACATTCCTTTCCCATCCCTACCAGTTTCATCTGTTGGAAGAAGACATCCTCTATCCAAGAGGTTGGGGGTAAACCCAAACTATTATCCGACAGCAGCGGATCGAGGTGATGATCTAAAACTTAATTTGCATGATATACATATGACGCTCCATTTATGTGCATTAAAGATTATAGTGACAGAGATTTACGCTACTTTTCAAACTGTGTATGCTATATTATATGCTTTTTGTACTAAACTTTTAGTAAGTGTAACAGCAACTAAAACTTTGGTGAAAATCTTTTACTACTTTACAAATTTATTTCAAATTATCAATTATCCAACCCAGATAGTGAGAAACTTTGGTATAAACACCGGGTGCACTGTCCGTGCCACATGTATTCAGTCCCCATGAAACAACTCCGTGAATCACCATCCCTTTGTGTCCGAAATACTGCAACGGTCCACCTGAGTCCCCTCTACAGTTGTCCATACGGTCACCAGTACCTCCGGCGCAAAATTGGCTTTCGTCCAAAGTGTAGGCATCTTGTAGCTGACTTATAGCTAGTTGGCATTCTTTTGGTCCGACAACCGGTAAGATGGCATATCGCAAGTCTTTGGAAATTTCATTCCGGTCTTCGGTATGACCCCAACCGGATACCACCATTTTGAGAGGTATTTTCTCGATCATTTCCGGCAATGGAAGGCAAATTGGCCGCACGTCTGTGAAGTGAAACGAATTAAATGAATCTATTTGACTGAACATCTGGATGGAAACTTACTATCATTCAACTGCGCTGGTCTGGCGAGCTTGACCAATGCAATGTCATTCTTTTTTTTGCCAGGACTGTAGTGTTGATGCTTGATGAACCGAGCCACTTGAATGTCTTGATACGGTTCAGCACAGTCTTCTTCCCCCTGAGAGTAATTACAGTCTATCAGCATGGATAGATCCGTTTCTCCAACACGCACAAATCTATAAAGGTATTTGATCGACGATAAGAAAAGCAATGATTAACATGTTACATCTACATACTCTGTGACTCGGCTGCAGTGGGCCGCTGTAAGGACAAAACTCTCTGCAATCAGGCTGCCTCCACATTGGAATTTTCCGTTTATATCTCCGAGTAATGCCATCCAAGGAAATTCAAACACATCGGCTTTTCTCCCATGGGCGATACGTTGCGTGCTTTGTTTACCGCAGGTATCAAGGTCTAGTAGGTCACGACCTGATTTTCCACCTGGAGGCTTTGGATTCCAAACGTCGGCTCTGATCATTGTTTCCGGTATGCAGCAGAACTTGTAGATCTGAAAGGTGAAGTTTATTTTTCAGATCAGTTGCCTGAGCTATGCCTCTAACATAGGACTACGTATGATACTTTTGTGCGTTTACGGAAAAACCGGTTAACGGTGCTTGCATACCGATCTTTATTCAATTAATCATTTTGACAAGTTTCTGCATTTATTTTACATCATCCACCACCAACAACAGCAGTGAAATCTATCGAAAACTACACATAAATAGTATGTTTTCCGTTAATTGTTCACAGAGGACAGTGCAGTGCAAAACATGTCTGGTACCTCTATATATGCATTTGGGTTAACATCCGAAGTCCCTCCTTTTTTACACATGCTGCGCAGAAAATAGCTCACCCCTCACAGGATTTCCCGTCGATTTTTATGAAGTATATTTTGTGCAGAATATGTAAAAAAGAGGGACTTCGGATGTTAATCAAAATGCATATATAGAGGTACCAGACATGTTTTACAGTGTCAGGAACTCTATTTTGTAGTTTGTGAGAGGGAAATCACAAATATAGTGTCATCAATATACATGGCATGTTGAGAAAATGATCTAGTGAGAGCAAATTTTCTCTCTCAAATTTAAATTTTTTGGTTCTCTGGGGACTGGTAGTAAAACAGGTAAAACTGTATGAGGAAACATCAGTTTTATTTAATTGTAGCTTGTTTAACAATGATTTCCGGGAAAAAAAAAACTGAACGACAAAGTCCCTGACTAATTTTTTTAGGTTGTTGTTCACTTATTTTGACCTGAATATGCACCGAAAGTGAATTATTCCCACTTCTCTCAATTTCTGTGGGCCTTAATACGGGTGTCACTACATGGTGATAAGGAAGTAATACTCAGAATAAGAGCCGTGATTGCCGTACAAATCGAATGGGAATCACTTCACCGTGACGACAAGTGATAAGTTTTCACTGTGAAGTGACATCCGTAATCCGTATGTGGATTTTTATCACTTCCTACTAGCGGAACAGCGTCATCTCTTTGGAAAATGGCCGGACGATATGATTAATTCTTTCAAAACTCACACTTAGACAATTTTACAGAAATCTGTAAAATTTTACCGAAATGTCAACAGCTGAACGTTCGGTAAAAAAGTTTTGCAGATTTCCTGTAATTTTTCACAAATACATATCTGTGAATTCTTCACAGATATCTGTAAATAATTACAGAAAAACTGTAAAATTGTTTACCGAACGTTCAGCTGTTAAGATTTCGGTAAAATTTTACAGAAATCTGTAAAATAATCTTAGTGTTCAGCCCACAAAACTACACTGGTGCAAAAAGCGCAATACATCACTTATTCGGTATGCCAATAATATCTACTAACCTTTTCGGTCCTCCCCTGTTCCATGCCACAGAATAAACCTTTGACTTCATTTTTCACATGTTGAGGCCAGGACTTGGACGGTTTGTCAACGTACGATTGATACTCTGAACAATCTCTGAAGGGCATACACTTCCGCTGATCTCTGCACTGCTGTTGGCCAAACATCACTGGCAGAACACTATAGAAGAAAATTAATACCACTCGCAATGCCATCTCAACTATTGACTGAACGAACTTCTAGGTCAAACTGCTGTTGGTCGCTATGAACTCACGCACCGGAATGTAACATTCGATCACGACAGGAATCGAACTTCGACTGGGCATACGCAATATTTGGAAATTGGTTTTCTTATAAACGCTGAACCGTTAAGCCCCACCAAATAGTGTGCCCATTTAGCACGAATGAACCACCGTGAATCCCCGGACAACATACAGCAACATGCTAAGAGGGTGGGTCCTTCTTGGCTGTCATAGCTCATAAAAGAAAGCAGTCGCAGTCGCATATGGATTTTCGTCAATTTTAAGATAACAACGTTATCCACTATCAATTAGCATCTCCTTACATAACGGCTGTTCAATAAAAAATTAGATTTTTTTCATTTATATGGCTAGTAAAATATTTTTCTTTTCAACGAATTCATTATTTTTTATTAAAAACATAATGTTTATTCTTCAAAAAAACGTCAATGAATATTTGAGAAGGGGCCTTGGTCAGCCGTACGACACAACGTAGTCGCGGTGCTCTCACACGAGCGCTGGATGGCACTGATATCATTCTCATTTTTTATTGAACACCCGTTATTACGTGATAAAACTACGGACTTTGATAATGAATAATGTGCAAACAATATCAAGTCAGTTTGTCCCATTAAGCAAAGTAGTCCAAAGGTCAAGTTACAGTTCTGCTTTTTGGATCGCCATATTTTTCAGTGATATAACAAAACACGCAAGCTTCATTGTAACTGATTTCAACTTGCAAGAATTGTCAATTAATTAACTATGATTTTTCAAATATTTACATGGGCATTGCACTTCGTAACTTCAACTGCCATTTTCTCAATGCCTACTTTTCTCCATATGGGACTGATATGGGATTATAGGTAGTGCATTAGACACTAACCACGCTACGCCAATTGATTAAAATTTAAAATTGAATATAGCAACCCAAACATTAAAAAAATGTTATTAAATGGTTATCTAACTACAATAATAACACTTATTTTAGTTGCTAACGCAATGAAAAATAATAGGGCAATTCATCATAGTACATGCATCCTGAACATGTGATATTTTGATATTGAACAGTTTTATTATGAACATGCAAAGTCGCATTTTTTCTGAATTCGACAGACTCGTAAATCGTTTCGGATCGATATTTTAAGAATTATTTATAATTTTACACACTTGTACACCAACCAACCAGGACGTAAGAAAATAAAGTCCCAAACTTGCGGGCCAGGCGATTTTCCGCCTCTTCGAACCAACCAGCAACCGAGAGTGTAACCCACTCCATCCCCACCCCCCCCCCCCCGCCCCAACCAACGCCCGGTGAACAAATTCCACTCCTCCTGGATCCTGGAGAACACCGCCAACGCTAGAAGGTGTGTACTCGGTGGTCCAGTGTTGAAACATGTTCTTCCATGTTACCAGCGCTTTCCGCAAGTGCACCAACAAGAACGAACAGTTCGAAACTATCGTGAAACTGGAGTCTAAACCACTATGCATAGTAACGTGGAATTTTTCCTTAAGAGCAAAAACCATCACCATCGACGTGGGCCTCCTCACCGGGACCCACCTCAAGTCCGGCGACAGTTGCTGGTTGCCGGACCACAACATCGTTCGGCTTGATCGTACCAGCTCCATGGAGGGAGGGGGGGGGGGGTGTTGCGATCATCGTCAGGAAAGGGATACAATACAACAGTCTGTCACATATCGGCACCTCTATCATCGAGGCCCTTGGTGTGGAGGAGCAGTCGTCGACTGGATACGTCCAGTTTATCGCCGTCTACTGCCCTCGACAGTATGCCGCCAGCAGTGGACTAGCGGCTAAATTCAAGAAAGATCTGTCCACCATCACCCTTACCGGTTCCCGTTTCATAGTTGGAGGAGATCTAAATGCTCGCCATGAGGCCTGGCGGAACTACATGCAGAACCAGAACGGTCATCTGCTGTTCAACCATTCGCAGCATGGGCTGTACTCCGTTTGGTTTTCGAATGAGCCAACATTCTGTTTCTGACAAATACCGGCTTGTCCAAGCCAGTAGCCTTGAACGATCTCAGCTCCGACCACCAACCGGTTTTGGCTGAACTGGGCTGCAACGTGGCTCCTGCTTCAAGCCTGTGCAAGGACCACCATCGCGTAAACTGGGCCCAGTTTGGACGCGTAGTAGACAGGCACATCATCGACAACCCGCCGCTTGACACCGTGGAGGACATCGACCGAGCGTTGGAGGGACTCCACCAAGCCATAACCGTGGCTGACGGCGTGCTTCCGACGAGTTCCTGTGAGGGGTAAGTTTATTGCCATTGATTCCCACACCCACCTCTTGATTCGCCTGAAAAATGTTCGTAGACGCCAGTTCCAAAGAACCGGAGATCTAGCGAGGAAACGTGAAATGACCGATCTGAACAAGGAGATTGCTTCCAGAATGCTCTCACCTCGGAACGAAAGTTTTGGGTTGCTCATCCAGAATCTGGACGACCGCTCCAGACCATTCTGGAAGGTAGCCAAGGTCCTGAAAACTCATCCCAAACCAGTTCCACCTCTCATAGTCGAAAATGATGACGATCGACTTTTAATCACCCCACAGGAGAAAGCAAATACGATCGGCAAGCATGTCGCTTGGCTTGGCTCGACTATCCAAAGTCCGCTCGATGATCAGGTTGCGCAATGCGTTCAAAACCTAGATGCCTCCCCTTGTGTCGTGCCTCCGGCGGATATGATTACAGTACAACAGATTTGCTCAGCGCTGAAATGCACCAAGAACATGAAGGCTCCCGGGTTTGACAGTATATTCAACTTGATCTTGAAGAGACTCAGCATGAAAGTGCAGTCTCTTCTAACAGATGTTTGGAACTGCACTACTTTCCAAGAATCTTTATTTACTTGTCAGCATCGACAGACTCGATATGGTCCCAATGATGGTTTAACTTAAAATTAAAATTAAAGTCATAAGATAAAACTACAAAACGTTAAAACATGATCATTGACTGTTTCCATTTCTGGAGAAGAATGAAGAGAAACGTCTCGGAAGTGCAGGTGAAAATCTAATACTGATGAAACTCGGTTAAATACTCGCTGCAGTCCGCCTATTGTACCGTTGATTGTATAGTTTGTCCTACGTAGTGGCATTCTCAGCATAACATTGTTACGAAGCATTCGGGGTTGGACGTTAAGGTTTACTTGCTCCAGAACGGACTCGACTCTCTCAGTACCATTGTTGTAGTTCGGACTCCAAACCACAGAACAATATTCTAGAATGGAACGTACCAGTGAACAATACAGTGACTTGAGGCAATGGATGTCGGAGAAATTCTTAGCTGTTCTGAAGATAAAGCCCAATGTCTTTGACGACTTGTCGACGACGTACGAGATGTGTTGCTTATGACGGATTTCACGCCAACTCATCCAGTGGTTGGCAGCACCCTCTCAGAACCTTATGGAACTTTGTGGGTGTGGAGACTTAGCAATTTTAAGCAACTTTGCGTACTTATTTTTTTCAAAATTTATCTCGCCTAACATTTGATAAGGGTCAAAGTTTTTTGTCGATTTTTTTTTCAAATCGATATAGCTTAAAAATGACAAGCCCTACAAAAAAGTGATGTATGGCGAACTTTTAGCAAATAATCTGAAATTTTATAAAAAAATTTAAATAAAATAAAAAATCGGTTTCTACACTCTAAAAAAATATATTTAAAAATTAAAAGTCATTTTCCCAAAAATGGTACCCCTCAGATTTGCTTGATATTTTTTCTCATGAAAGGCAATATAATTACCTAACTTTTCTTCATACATTGCAAAGTGGGCGCTTTTAAGGAAAAAAAGTTGTTCGAACAACAACTTTTTCATGTTAATTTTTTTTAGCGTGTTTCACTCAAAGTCGAATAGTAATACGCGCACAACCTTATTAAAATTCGATTAAACTTTATGGGTATACTTTTCGATAATCTGGGCGAAATCTAGCCTAACATTTGAAAAGGGTACAGAGAAGTTACCTGCAAATCGTCCAATAAGAGTTCAGAACAAAACGTTCTAATGAGGAACAGCCATCTCAGCATGGTTTGCACTTTCCTGTGATGGATTGTATTATAATATATGCATACACTCTATCCAACTTCTATAAAACCACCCTCAAATTGTTCCAAATCAACAGGTAAACTAAGTAAAAATCACTTAGTATGTTTTATTCATGAAAAGATTTCAATTCATGTATTTGTGATTAATTTAATTAGAAAAATAATCATTCATTTATTTTTATGTATTAGGTGTGTCCATTAGTAAGCAATATGCATATATATGTTTATACCTCATCTCTCAAGTGAATACATATAATAGCGCAGGTAACTTAACGATTATTTAAGGCATGCCTAAAATAATCGTTAAGTTACCTGCTATATAGCAGTTATATAACAACGCAGGTAGTCACATGAGAGATATAAGGTATAAACTTAAAGCACCGCAGTCTGTTTCTACCGACATAATCTAATATTTAAGTTTGGTGATATCACAACAATGCTCATAGTTGCTGTAGTGCATAGTTGTTGAAAGTGTAGTGCTGCATAGTTGTTGAAACGAAAAAGTGTTTATATATACAACAATGGAAAAATCTGCTGAATTGATTATTAAAAGGGTGCAATGTAGTGCCAACATAAACAATCCCAATTGCAGCCGCAATAATTTACGTAATTTATCATCAAGTCTCATAGAGAAAATACATTCATGGGGCTTTGATCATCAATTGGATGTAACAATGCGTATTTGTGAATCGTGTCGTGGAATTTTAGTGCACAATAGGACACCTCTCCCGAAAAAGAGGCGATCGGATGGAAAAGAATCAAGCCATGCTCGGAAGTTTGAAGAGCCGCAACCATCAACAAGTCATCAGCAATCAGAACATCAGGAATTTGATGATACACTAGGTAAATAATAATAACTTTAACTGTTTCAACTGTGTGGTTTAAGGATTTTACATCGAAGATACAACTTCATTTTCAACATTTTTTTAGAGCACGAGCTGGATGAACCGCTTATCGTACAAATTTGATCGATTGGTAGGCCAACCTCGGTGAACAATCTATCAAATTTTCACGACTGTACGATATGCGGTTTATGCAGCTCGTGCTCCACAAACATGGGGAAAATTCAGATGCGGCTTCGATGTACCGTAAACGGGGATGTCTTTGATAATGGAGGTAACTTTGATAATGCAGCTAATCCAAAAAGTTATGACTTAATGCTCTTCGTATTCATTATTTTGGAAGGGAACATCGGTTTCCTATCCAAAATATTGCGTACGATGTGCCTTAAGTCATAAATTTTTGGCTTAGCTGCATTACCAAAGTTACCCCTATTATCAAAACCACCCCCGTTCATGGTACTATCACCTTAACAGCGTTATATATTAATGTGTGGTTATATTTTTTTTTTCTTTTCTTTAATTTTACAGATACAGATCCATCGCTAGAATCAATCCCATCAGCGGATCAGATCCAAGGTCCATAAACAAACAGATACAAGCATAACAAAATTGAACTTCTGCTTCATATCAAATGATCAATACACAAAGATGTCCGATGAACTCAAGGAGCTGTTCAGTCATGTAAAAACTATACCTGGTACACAAAAATTTCATTGTTTTGTACCTATTTCTCAAAACATAATTTCTACTAAGCGATTTTCACATTCAAAGGAAACTCCGAAAAATTTCACTCTGTTTCCGATAGACTAATAATCAATGAAAAACTCAAATTATGTATGGAGAATCATAGGAAAATAAATTATGCACTAAACAAAAACACTAGAGTTTTCATTTATTAAAACACCATTCGAAATGCAGGAAAATCCTCTGTATTAGGCCCTTTCAAATGTTAGGCTAGATTTTTGTTTTAAGCACGCCCAGATTATCAAAAGGTCAAAATCTTTATGCTCATTAAGTTTCAACGGATTTTAATAAGGTTGTGCGCGTATTACTATTCGACTTTGAGTGAAACACGCTAAAAAAAAATTAACATGAAAAAGTTGTTGTTCGAACAACTTTTTTTTCCTTAAAAGCGCCCACTTTGCGATGCATGAAGAAAAGTTAGGTAATTATATTGCCTTTCATGAGAAAAAATATCAAGCAAATCTGAGGGGTACCATTTTTGGGAAAATGACTTTTAATTTTTAAATATATTTTTTTAGAGTGTAGAAACCGATTTTTTAATTAATTTAAATTTTTTTATAAAATTTCAGATTATTTGCTAAAAGTTCGCCATACATCACTATTTTGTAGGGCTTGTCATTTTTAAGCTATATCGATTTGAAAAAAAAATCGACAAAAAACTTTGACCCTTATCAAATGTTAGGCGAGATAAATTTTGAAAAAAATAAGTACTCAAAGTTGCTTAAAATTGCTAAGTCTCCACACCCACAAAGTTTCATAAGGTTCTGAGAGGGTGCTGCCAACTCCGAAGACGAGTTGGCGTGAAATCCGTCTTATATGTAAGTTGAGAGTCCAGGATGACACCTAGATCTTTCTGACGTTGGAAGAATTGAAAATCATGATCGAACAGATCCGTAAGTAGATTTTGAGATCGTCTGCATACGATTATTGTGGACCTTCGATAACTAAATTCACGTCATTGAAGTAGAGCAAGAAAATCAATGGTCCCAGATGACTTCCTTGAGGTATTCCTGACGTAGCTGCGAAAATGTCGGACTGGCAGTCACCATGGGCTACCAGCAACTGACGATCGGCGAGGTATGAGCGAAACCATCTCAAGAAATTTCCGCTAATCCCAAGTCTATCCAATTTGGCGATCGCGATGGCGTGATTTATCTTATCGAAGGCAGTAGACAAGTCAGTGAAGATGACAGCTTTCAACCATACTTTGCGTGATGTACTATGTCATACACAGTAGATTCGTGGTAGTAGATCGACCAGAGGTAAAGCCATGTTGATCTTCACTTAGATACTGCTTGCAATGGGAGAGCAGAGGCTCTATGATGATTAACACGAATAACTTCGAAATTGCGCGCAACGATGTAATTCCACGATAATTATCCACGTTCCGTTTACTACCCTTTTTATACACAGGGAACATGTGCGCAAATTTCCAGCATCTGGAAAGTAGCTAAAATCATACCAATCCGCAAACCAGGAAAGGATCCAACATTTCCTTCAAACTACAGACCAATCAGCCTCCTTTCAGCGCTGAGCAAATTGTTCGAGAAACTCATTCTCAATCGTTTGCTCAAGTTTGTCGAGGAAAATTACATTCTCCTTCCGGAACAGTTTGGGTTCAGAAAGGAGAACTCCACCAATCACCAGCTAGCACGGGTGATGAATAACATCCGAAGTAACAAATCTGTATCCAAGTCCACAGCAATGGCCTTGTTAAACGTTGAAAAGGCGTTTGACAATGTTTGGCATGATGGAATTGTGTACAAGCTTTGTAACTTCAACTTTCCTTTACATCTTATTAAAATCACCCGTAACTACCTCCAGCAAAGGTCGTTTAAGGTATCGTTGAATGGTTATCTTTCAGACACGTTTTCCGTCCCAGCAGGAGTCCCGCAAGGCAGTCTGCTGGGCCCCTTGCTTTACAGCATCTACACTTCCGACATTCCTTCACTTGGAGACGGTTGCGTGTTTTTCCTGTTCGCAGATGATACCACAATAGCCGTCAAAGGAAGGATGTCTCACGAAATAACGAACAAACTATACCGATGCCTTGACGCCTTTGCTGATTATACCAACACGTGGAATATCAAAATCAATGCCTCTAAAACTCAATCAATTATGTTCCTCCATCGGCAATCGCCCAAACTCAAGCCGGCTCCCTCTTGTACTATAATCATGGTTGGCACTAGAGTTGAGTGGTCTGCCGAAGTAACCTATCTGGGGATGTTGTTCGATGAAAAGCTCCTCTTCCGTTCGCATGTAGAAAAAACTGTAGTCAAGTGTTCAAGCTTAGTTAGGTGTCTGTATCCGTTGATTTGCAGCAGATCCCACCTCTCTAGGGTGAATGAACTGGCAGTCTGCAAACAAATCATAATCGATCCTCTACGCAGCTCCGGTGTGGGAATCATGTACACAGACTCATAGGAACAAAATCCAGGTCGCTCAGAATAGAGCGCTGAGAACGGTCCCTTCGACACAAGAATTTACGGCGAGGCGAATTTTCCTAAATCAGATTTTAAAATTTATGACATGAAGGTTAAATTTGTATAGAAATGCAGCACATCACTCAGCGAATGTTTGGATGTGAAACCAGTCAATGGGTGCCGAAGCTGACATTTACTCTATATAAAACTGTTTGTTGGGTTATCCTTTGTACCTAAAATTAGTGCAGTTCAGTATACATAATACTTTGCCGTTTAATCCGTAAAAAGATTCGCAGTATTTAGTATTCTTTTGGCAACTTAACTGATATTCAGTTATTAAATACCGATTGTCGGTTTCGAATCAGGTCTGAACTAATGTTTGAGCTATAATTTTGCTTTACAAACCAGGGTCAATAAAAATAATTACCGAAAACCTAAATCCAGGGCTGGACGTTTGTCTTGAAATTTCAAGAAAGGTAGTTCTCTTATCATTGACGCCGTTTTGGAAAGCTCTTCAAGTCACGTGAATAAAATGACTGCTTAAACGGTTTGTCTTCAGGATAGAGAGTAGACCTTGGGGTAGGTTTCTCACTGCCGTACCACAGACACTATGTGACATTATAATGATGTTGATTTTGACCAGTTCAACTGGTTTTACTGGAATACACGATGGTGAAAATGGACATTAGGGTGCTTCATTTTGAGGAATGTGATGAATTTCTGATAGGCCTCCAGTTCGTATACTTGCCGTAAAATATAAACCTGAGCAACATGGTAAAGTTTGATTAAGGTTTAGAGGTCGTGCAAATGATTTCAAATTTGGATGGGAGTTCCTATGTTCCTATGTATCGCTCTAAGTTTGCTTCTACACGTCCAAATGTTGATTTACTATATTGTTGCTAGGGTTACGATTAGTTTATAGCATACTAGCTGAGTGTGCCCGGTCTTGCTCGGGATTCAATATTAGCTTGAGTTTATGCGCCGATTAAAAAAAAAAAGCATGCTATATTGTACGTAGCCCCCTCCCCCTATTATCTAAGCGGCTACCCCCTATGATTATCTCCTTATACCCCCACACTCGCCCCCACATGCCTAATTTGGTTCCATTTGCTTGATTAGTTCTCGAGTTATGCAGAAATTTCTGTTTCATTTGTATGGGAGCCCCCCCTTACAGAAGGGGGAGGGGTCTCGAACCATCATAAGAACCTTCCATGGCCCCAAAAACCCCCTGTATACAAATTTTCACGCCAATCGGTTCAGTAGTTTCCGACAGACAGACAGACAGAAATTTATTTTTATATACATAGATAGATAGATTAAGAAAGATAGAAATGGAAAAAAAAATCGAAATAGGGTAAATGAACTGATGAATGTGTGCAATACTAAAACGCTAATTTCATCACAACAACAATAGACTTGTTGATCATTGTCATGACAACCCCATACTTATTTTTTTTTAACGTTTGGCCAACTTCAACCGCACAGTTAGAGCAATGTAAGTGAAAATCAATAATTTCCCATACTAATTCACCGACATCTCCATATAACTTAAAATAATGTGCGTGACCTCTAAACCTTCATAAATCTTTACAATTTTATGCACGGGCTCATATTTTGTGGTTATGAATCGAACTGGAGGGTAACCTATCAGAAAACCTTCACTGTTTTCAAAATGAAGCACCCTAATGGACATCATGCATATAGAATCATATAGAATCGAAAATTATCAAATGAAACGGAAATAGAGAAAGAATAATGGGCATTAGCGTGTG